>NC_069504.1:370381003-370984384 GCF_027579735.1 Bombina bombina | reverse complement strand
TGATCCACGGTTTTTTAGGGAGTGGGTGTAATGTTATGGGGTCAGGGCTTCTCCCTGTTTCTATGATTTATACAATTAAAGTTTATTTTTACGTTGTTTACTTTAGTAATAGGAATGAGTGCTATTTGAGTCCCTTACTTTTTCTCCCTTTGTAACTATACTACAGGCTATATCAGCTATTTTAAATGACAATAGAAAGGCTAAGGAACAAATTAGGGGCTAGATGGTACCATGGTGGCATGTTATTTATTTTTTTGCAATCGCAAAAAACTCCACTTAAGCTTTTTGCGCTAGTCAGGTTGTATTACAGGTTCCCCAAAAAAAATAATTTGCATACGCGGTAACACGAATATCGCAAAAATCCTAACTCACATTTTTGCGTCCGTGTGCATGTATTCCCCCATAGAAATCAATAAGGAAAAAAAGTAGAAAAAACACCCAAGATTGTGCAAACATGATCACATTTTCACATTCCCCATAGAAGTCAATAGAGAGAAAGATTGTTAAAAACAAACAAACAAAAAAAACACCCAACACAACACAGCATGTTTGTATTAGCAAATGTGAAATATTTACAATAAATACATAGTTAGAATCTTTATTAAAGGGACACTAAACACAAAAATATTGTTTTGTAATTCAGAAAGAGCATGCAATTTTAAGCAACTTTCTAATTTAATCCTATTATCAATTTTTCTTTGTTCTCTTGCTATCTTTATTTGAAAAAAAAGGCATCTATGCTTTTTTGGGTTCAGTACTCTGGACAGCAATTTTTTATTGGTGGATGAATTTATCCACCAATCAGCAAGAACAACCCAGATTGTTCACCAAAAATGGGCCGGCATCTAAACTTACATTCTTGCATTTTAAATAAAGATACCAAGAGAATGAAGAAAATTTGATAATAGGAGTAAATTAGAAAGTTGCTTAAAATGTCATGCTCAATCTGAATCATGAAAGAAAAATTTTGGGTACAGTGTCCTTTAAATATGAATATTGCATATATAGGTTTTTACACATTTTCATCTACTTAATGGCAAAGGGCTCTACTAATACACTTTCATGATTCAGATAGAGCATGCAATTTTAAGCAACTTTCTAATTTACTCCTATTATCAATTTTTCTCTTTATTTGAATGTAAACATAGGAGCTGGCCCATTTTTGGTTCAGCACCTGGGTAGCGCTTGCTGATTGGAGGCTACATTTAGACATCAATCAGAAAGTGCTACCCAGGTACTGAACCAAAAATGGGCTGGCTCTTATGCTTGCTTTTTCAAATAAAGATATAAAGAGTACGAAGAAAAATTGATAATAGGAGTAAATTAGAAAGTTACCTAAAATTATATATCTGAATCATGAAAGTTTCATTTTGACTAGACTATTCCTTTAAAGTACTTTGGCAGCTTTTTTTTCTTTCTAACACCCTAGATCTCATATCTTTGAGCCTTATAATATTTTTTGTTATTAGACGGTGTTAACATGAGTGTAACTGTACTTTGTAATTGTATTTTGACATTGTTTAGTACATCTTAACCACGGCTCTGAGATTGTGTTAGGGGTAGTTTGCGCTTGGGGTGGTCTGTGGCGGTAGTAGGGGTTAATAGGTTAGGGGGTTTATTGCATTGGTGGTTGTGGCGGGTGTTAGTATAGAATGGGGATAATAAGTTAGGGGTTAATAGGGTAGAAGGTTTCTTGCGGTGGTGAGTAAAGGTGGTTTTGGGGTAAATGGGTAAAAAGGTTTTTGCTGTGGTCCTATTGGCAGTCTAGGAGGTTGATCGGTTTAGAAGGTTTGATGTGGAGGGCTGATGGAGGTTTATGAGGTTAAGTAGTGTAGGGTTAGTTTGCGGTGGTGGGTTCTGTTGGTTTTAATGGTACATAGGTAAAGTTTGTTAGGCTCAGTGTAATATACTCCAAAGGGATCCTATGCATCGCAAATGTCGTCGGCGATGCAGGCTGCCATCTATCGCCAGCATCACCGCCCATTGGATGCATAAGTAACATGCCTTTCAGTAATGCTGCGTGTTAACATAGATGTCACCAGCTTCTAATAGATCACAGGCTCGCTCAACATTGCGGCGGATCCCCCTTGAATACATTGTTGCATCGCAGGAGTTTCAATCATGAGGGCCTAGGTGAAAAGACACATGCAAACCCCAAGATTTCTGGATAGGGTAGACAAGCCCACACACACGCAGACAGCCCCCCCCCCACACACACAGACAGCCCCCCACACACACAGACAGCTCCCACACACAGACAGCCCACCCACACACACAGCCCCCCCACACACACACAGCTCCTCCACAAACACACACAGACCCCCCCACACACAGGCAACATAGACAGCACACACACTACTCCGTTCCCCCCCCTGTCCCAATTCAGAATTCCTCAGTGCTCTGATTATGAAATAGTTGAAAATGTTATCACAAAGAGTATGTGGGGGGGGGGGGGGAACACCTATCTAAAGACAAGATGAACCTTGCATGTATAAATATCTATATAAACATTTTATAGCTATAAAGTATGGGAGTCTGGCACAATATACAGCATGGGAGTCTGGCCCAATATACAGCATGGGAGTCTGGCACAATATACAGCATGGGAGTCTGCACATCTCACCTTTATCAGATCTGCTATGTCTCGCACCACACTAGAGATCAGGAAGGGGGAGAAAGTCCAGAGATGAATGCAGTAACTAGTTACATTGAGCTATAACGGAACAGTGACACCTACAGGTAGAAATGAAAAGTGCAGGCACAAATCTTGTGTTTAATTTGTGGGTGTCAGGGAGCCACTATTTAAATGCGGGAGACTCCCGGAACTTCCAGGAGAGTTGGGATGTCTGAGTTACATTTTTTGCTGTAGACATTAGACATTGATGTCCAATATTCACATAATCTTACAGATTTTAATACCATGAAATCCCAAAAGCAAAAATGTCTAGAAATGGGAAGCAACTGAAATGGTGTAAATTGCTTAAGCTTAGTTGCAGGTACTTACTGTAACTAAGACAAGCTGGTTAGCTAGAAATTACAGTTGTGTGGTATTTACTTTATACAATTTAAATCCATAACTTGAGGTATTGTGACACATGATGGTATGCCCAAGTTGTGTTATTGAGCCTTTATTAGTGACCACCTCAGGTAACATGCACCACACCAATAGGAGTCAATGGCCAAGGAAGACAGTCAAATCATATTTTATGATAAACAACTAAGAAGCATTTAATGGCTGATATAGCCACACTGAAAAAAGGCTACTCAAAGTTGTTTTTTTATTTCAAAAGCTAGGATAGCTTCAATATCCATGTTATGGTGAATCAAGAACACGTAAAATACCTTACAATACTGTAATAGCACTATCCCCCCTGCAATAAATGATGCCCCCAGCCCCCCTGTAATAAATTATGCCCCCCAGCAATAAATGATTCCCCAGCAATAAAATGAATGCCCAGCCCCCCTGCAATAAAATGATGCTCCCAGCAATAAAATGATGCCCTAAGCCCCCTTGCAATAAAAAGATGTCCCCCAGCAATAAAATTAAGCCCCCAGGCTAGCCCCCTGCAATAAATTTATGCCCCAGCCCCTGCAATAAAAATGATGTCCCCAGGCCCCTGCACTAAAATGATGCCCCCAGGCCACTGCAATAAAATGATGCCCCCAGCCTGCTGCAATAAAATGATGCCCCCAGCCCCCAGCAATAAAATGATGCCCCCCAGCCCCCCTGTAGTAAATTATGCCCCCAGCAATAAATGATTCTCCCAGCAATAAAATGATGCCAAGCCCCCCTGCAATAAAATGATGCTCCCAGCAATAAAATGATGCCCTAAGCCCTCCTGCAATAAAAAGATGCCCCCAGCAATAAAATGAAGCCCCAAGGGTAGCCCCCATGCACTAAAATGATGTCCCCAGGCCCCTGCCACTAAAATGATGCCCCCAGGCCCCTGCACTAAAATGATGCCCCCAGCCCCGCTGCATTAAAATGATGCCCCCAGCCCCCTGCAATAAAATGATGCTCCCAACAATAAAATTATGCCCCCAGCCCCCCCCCTGCAATAAAATGATGCCCTGAGCCCCCTGCAATAATTATGCCTCCCAGCAATAAAATGAAGCCCTCAGGCCAGCCCCCTGCAATAAAATGATGTCCCCAGACCCCTGCACTAAATGATGCCCCCAGGCCCCAACCCCCTGCAATAAAATGATTCTCTCCCAGCAATAAAATGATTGCCCCGAGCCCCCCTGCAATAAATTATGCCCCAGCAATAAAATGAAGACCCAAGGCCAGCCCCCCTGCAATAAAATGATGCCCTGAGCCCCCCTGCAATAAATGATGCCCCCAGCAATAAAATTAAGCCCCCAGGGCAGCCCCTGTAGTAAAATGATGTCCCCAGGCCCCTGCACTAAAATGATGCCCCCAACCCCCTGCAATAAAATGATGCCCCCAGCAATAAAATTAAGCCCCCAGGCCCCTGCACTAAGATGATGCCCCCAGGCCCCTGCACTAAGATGATGCCCCCAGGCCCCCTGCAATCAAATGATGCCCTCTCAGCCCCCTGCAAAACAATTATGCCCCACAAATAAAATGCCCCCAATCTGGCACCGGAGACTCCCCCCCCCCGCACACAAAAAATATAAGTTGATTATTTTGGGATGTCTGTGCAAAGGAGAAAGACTGATAAAAAGGTGTATAGTGTTTGTGAGAGATTGTTGCATGATACACACAATAAAGCTCCCAGATGCCTTATTCATCTTATCTACCTAAGAGATTTGCTGTTCCAGGTCAAGTGGCAGAAAGACGATATGGACATTTAAAAAAAATAATTAATTAAAAAAAAAAACACAACCTGACCTGTCTAACGGCTAGATTTAGAGTTTTGTCGGTAACGACCCGAAAAGCTAACGCCGGCTTTTTTCTGGCCGCACCATAAAAATAACTCTGGTATTGAGAGTCCACATAAAGGCTGCGTTAGGCTCCAAAAAAGGACCGTAGAGCATATTTAACGCAGCTTCAACTCTCGATACCAGAGTTGCTTACGCAAGCGGCCAGCCTCAAAAACGTGCTTGTGCACGATTCCCCCATAGAAAACAATGGGGCTGTTTGAGCTGAAAAAAAAACCTAACACCTGCAAAAAAGCCGCGTTCAGCTCCTAACGCAGCCCATTGGTTTGCTATGCGGAAACACTTCCTACGTCTACACCTAACACTCTAACATGTACCCGAGTCTAAACACCCCTAACCTTACACTTATTAACCCCTAATCTGCCGCCCCCGCTATCGCAAACCTCTGCATATTATTATTAACCCCTAATCTGCCGCTCCGTAAACCGCCGCTACTTACTATTATCCTTATGTACCCCTAATCTGCTGCCCTAACATCGCCGACCCCTATATTATATTTATTAACCCCTAATCTGCCCCCCACAACGTCGCCTCCACCTGCCTACACTTATTAACCCCCTAATCCGCCTCACTAACCCTATAATAAATAGTATTAACCCCTAATCTGCCCTCCCTAACATTGCCGACGCCTAACTTCAATTATTAACCCCTAATCTGCCGACTGGAGCTCACCGCTATTCTAATAAATGTATTAACCCCTAAAGCTAAGTCTAACCCTAACACTAACACCCCCCCTAAATTAAATATAATTTACATCTAACAAAATTAATTATCTCTTATTAAATAAAATTATTCCTATTTAAAGCTAAATACTTACCTGTAAAATAAATCCTAATATAGCTACAATATAAATTATAATTATATTATAGCTATTTTAGGATTAATATTTATTTTACAGGCAACTTTGTAATTATTTTAACCATGTACAATAGCTATTAAATAGTTAAGAACTATTTAATAGTTACCTAGTTAAAATAATTACAAAATTACCTGTAAAATAAATCCTAACCTAAGTTACAATTAAACCTAACACTATACTATCATTAAATTAATTAAATAAAATACCTACAATTACCTACAATTAAACCTAACACTACACTATCAATAAATAAATTAAATACAATTCCTACAAATAACTACAATGAAATAAACTAACTAAAGTACAAAAAATAAAAAAGAACTGTTACAAAAAATAAAAAAATATTTACAAACATAAGAAAAATATTACAACAATTTTAAACTAATTACACCTACTCTAAGCCCCCCTTATAAAACAACAAAGACCCCCAAAATAAAAAATGTCCTACCCTATTCTAAATTACTAAAGTTCAAAGCTCTTTTACCTACCAGCCCTGAACAGGGCCCTTTGCATGCCCCAAGAAGTTCAGCTCTTTTGCCTGTAAAAAAAACCCATACAATACCCCCCCCAACATTACAACCCACCACCCACATACCCCTAATCTAACCCAAACCCCCCTTAAATAAACCTAACACTAAGCCCCTGAAGATCATCTACCTTGTCTTCACCTCACCAGGTATCACCGAACCGTCCTGGCTCCAAAATCTTCATCCAACCCAAGCGGGGGCTCGCGATCCATCATCCGGTGGCTGAAGAGGTCCAGAAGAGGCTCCAAAGTCTTCATCCTATCCGGGAAGAAGAGGCGATCCGGACCGGCAAACCATCTTGATCCAAGCGGCATCTTCTATCTTCATCCAATGACGACCGGCTCCATCCTGAAGACCTCCACCGCGGACCCATCTTCTTCCGGCGACGTCAACTGAAGATGACGGTTCCTTTAAGGGACGTCATCCAAGATGGCGTCCCTTGAATTCCGATTGGCTGATAGGATTCTATCAGCCAATCGGAATTAAGGTAGGAATATTCTGATTGGCTGATGGAATCAGCCAATCAGAATCAAGTTCAATCCGATTGGCTGATCCAATCAGCCAATCAGATTGAGCTTGCATTCTATTGGCTGTTCTGATCAGCCAATAGAATGCGAGCTCAATCTGATTGGCTGATTGGATCAGCAAATCAGATTGAACTTGATTCTGATTGGCTGATTCCATCAGCCAATCAGAATATGCCTACCTTAATTCCGATTGGCTGATAGAATCCTATCAGCCAATCGGAATTCGAGGACGCCATCTTGGATGACGTCCCTTAAAGGAACCATCATTCTTCAGTTGGACGTCGCCGGAAGAAGATGGGTCCGCGGTGGAGGTCTTCAGGATGGAGCCGGTCGTCATCGGATGAAGATAGAAGATGCCGCTTGGATCAAGATGGTTGCCGGTCCGGATCGCCTCTTCTTCCCGGATAGGATGAAGACTTTGGAGCCTCTTCTGGACCTCTTCAGCCACCGGATGATGGATCGCCAGCCCCCGCTTGGGTTGGATGAAGATTTTGGAGCCAGGACGGATCGGTGATACCTGGTGAGGTGAAGACAAGGTAGGATGATCTTCAGGGGCTTAGTGTTAGGTTTATTTAAGGGGGGTTTGGGTTAGATTAGGGGTATGTGGTTGGTGGGTTGTAATGTTGGGGGGGGTATTGTATGTTTTTTTTTTTTACAGGCAAAAGAGCTGAACTTCTTGGGGCATGCCCCGCAAAGGGCCCTGTTCAGGGCTGGTAAGGTAAAAGAGCTTTGAACTTTAGTAATTTAGAATAGGGTAGGGCATTTTTTATTTTGGGGGTCTTTGTTATTTTATTAGGGGGCTTAGAGTAGGTGTAATTAGTTTAAAATTGCTGTAATATTTTTCTTATGTTTGTAAATATTTTTTTATTTTTTGTAACTTAGTTCTTTTTTATTTTTTGTACTTTAGTTAGTTTATTTCATTGTAGTTATTTGTAGATATTGTATTTAATTAATGTATTGATAGTGTAGTGTTAGGTTTAATTGTAGGTAATTATAGGTATTTTATTTAATTAATTTAATGATAGTATAGTGTTAGGTTTAATTGTAACTTAGGTTAGGATTTATTTTACAGCCAACTTTGTAACTATTTAATAGCTACCTAGTTAAAATAATTACAAAATTACCTGTAAAATAAATATTAATCCTAAAATAGCTACAATGTAATTATAATTTATATTGTAGCTATATTAGGATTTATTTTACAGGTAAGTATTTAGCTTTAAATAGGAATAATTTATTTAATAAGAGTTAATTAATTTCGTTAGATTAAAATTATATTTAATTAGGGGGGTGTTAGTGTTAGGGTTAGACTTAGCTTTAGGGGTTAATACATTTATTAGAATAGCGGTGAGCTCCGGTCGGCAGATTAGGGGTTAATAATTGAAGTTAGGTGTCGGCGATGTTAGGGAGGGCAGATTAGGGGTTAATACTATTTATTATAGGGTTAGTGAGGCGGATTAGGGGTTAATAACTTTATTATAGTAGCGGTGCAGTCCGCTCGGCAGATTAGGGGTTAATAAGTGTAGGCAGGTGGAGGCGACGTTGAGGGGGGCAGATTAGGGGTTAATAAATATCATATAGGGGTCGGCGGTGTTAGGGGCAGCAGATTAGGGGTACATAGCTATAACGTAGGTGGCGGCGCTTTGCGGTCGGCAGATTAGGGGTTAATTATTGTAGGTAGCTGGCTGCAACGTTGTGGGGGGCAGGTTAGGGGTTAATAAATATAATATAGGGGTCGGCGGTGTTAGGGGCAGCAGATTAGGGGTACATAAGGATAACGTAGGTGGCGGTCGGCAGATTAGGGGTTAAAAAATTTAATTGAGTGGCGGGCGATGTGGGTGACTGCGGTTTAGGGGTACATAGGTAGTTTATGGGTGTTAGTGTACTTTAGAGTACAGTAGTTAAGAGCTTTATAAACCGGCGTTAGCCCAGAAAGCTCTTAACTACTGACTTTTTTCCTGCGGCTGGAGTTTTGTCGTTAGATTTCTAACGCTCACTTCAGACACGACTCTAAATACCGGAGTTAGAAAAATCCCATTGAAAGATAGGATACGCAATTTACGTAAGGGGATCTGCGGTATGGAAAAGTTGCGGCTGAAAAGTGAGCGTTAGACCCTTTTTTTGAGTGACTCCAAATACCGGAGGTAGCCTAAAACCAGCGTTAGGAGCCTCTAACGCTGGTTTTCACGGCTAACGCCAAACTCTAAATCTAGGCCTAAAGTTGGGACCGTCACATGCATCACACAGTAGTTCCGCCCTGCTGCGCCTGCTACTAGTACTGCAAGGGTTGCCACCCAGCCTGTATTTTACCGACACGGCCGGTATTTTTAAGGTTCATGTCAAAGTAGAAAATAAAGAATAAATATTGAAAACAAGCCCCCTGTCCAAAGTGAAACTTCTTCTGAGTGTGATGAATACTAGTTATAAACAAATGAACATTTAAAATCAGTCCTATCAGCTTTAGCTTTTGAGTTATTCTGTTTAATTATTTATGCAAATTTATGTTAATTAGCATGGCCGGTATTTTCTTTCAAGAAAGGTGGCAATCCTAAGTACTGCTCGTGGCTGCTTTGATCATGATTGATGCTTCACACCGCCCACATGTGACCCCTCTCCGAGACGAGTCCTGAGTTCCGGCGGGGCTTTTGAGTAAAAATAAAAATGGCGTCAAAAATAAATTTAAAAAAAATGGCAGCAAAAAAAAAGAAGTTTAAAACTGGCACAAGCGTGGGGCCCTAGGTGGTGCAGGGCCCAAGGTGGCCGTCCCTGTGTATGGGGTAGTTTGTGTGAGGGTTATGGCGGTTTAGGGGTTAATCGTTTTTGGGTGGTTAGGTGATTAGCTTAGGGCAGATTAGGGGTTAATAGTGTAGCAAGGTTAGGTTGCGCTGGGGTAAGGGCACGTAAGGCGTTAATAGTTAAATGATATGCATTGTCATGTATAATGCATATTATTTTAAGTATTGTATATAAAATTTACAATGTAGTTATTTTTGCTCGTTAATTTTATTTTTTAAAACATAACGATGTTTTGAGACACAGTGAGTGCACTGTGTGTGATGTGTGTAAACACTTCAAATATGCCCTCTGCCCAGCAGATAGCGCCAAGTTGCAATGTTGGCGATGTTTTGCTAAAGTATATCTCCTCATTATTTCCTATGGGAGACACATCGCCACTCTGCGGCACTTGGTGGGTCCATCCCTTTTATTCTAATATATCACCAGAGCCTGATGAGGCCAAAAAGCCATTTTCCCGTTGGTCTGGCGATGTTTCGAATATCAGGGCCCTAGTGTGTCTACCTGTTGTCTGACCTTTAGTAAATACTTGAATAATGCCACATATCTTTCTGTCATTTTGAGTTTACCTGTGTCTTGCCCTTGGGCAGTTGTGTAACTACAGGGGTCTCCATTTAAACTGGGCCCACACATCTAAGACCCCCCTTCTATACCTTCAGTTAGACTCCACCTGCAGCATGTCAAGCCCATCCAGGTGTCCCCCCCTCCCCCGGCAGGGAGCACAATATACAGAAAGTGTATGAATTTGTCTTTATGGTGGCATGGTTTCCAAGATTGATCCCATACTGTTATACCAAAACACCAGGCACTAAATTTGTACAGGAAGACTGCTCAAGTGTATATTTTCTGGGATGGACTAACCAAGGTGGGGGGGGGGGGGGAGGAAGAAAAGTCACAGAGAAGCTGCTCCTATTGGTTTTGTCTGTGTGTACTGTTTTCCTCTGATAATGCAGCGTAAAAGGATATGAAACCCAAAATTTTTATTTCATGATTCAGATAAAGCAGGAGATTTTAAGCAACTTTCTTATTTACTCCTATTCACAATTTTTCTCTGTTCTTTTGGTATGCTTTGTTGAATGAGCAGCAATGCATTTCTGGTTGCTGACTGAACACATGCATGAGCCCAATGACAATCGGTGTATATATATATATATATATATATATATATATATATATATATATGCATGCATCCACCAATCAGCAACTAGAACCTAGGTTCTTTGCTGCTCCTGATCTTTCATAGATAAACCTTTCAGCAAAAGATAACAAGAGAAGAAAGCAAACTAAATAATAGAAGTAAATTGGAAAGTTGTTTAACCCCTTAACGACCAAGGACGTACGCCATACGTCCTCAAAAAAAATACACTTAACGCCTGAGGACGTATGGCGTATACGTCCTCAGTCTGGAAAGCAGCTGGAAGCGACCTGCTCGCTTCCGCTGCTTTCCGGTTATTGCAGTGATGCATCAACATCGAGGCATCCAGCAATAACCCCCTTGGCCATCCGATGCAGAGAGAGCCACTCTGTGGCCCTCTCTGCACCGGGACATCGATGGCCGGTTTCGTTGGTGGGTGGGATCCAGTCTTGGAGGCGGGGGTGGGCGCCATCGATGGGCCGTAGATGTGGAGGGGGGGGCGGGATCGTGGGTGGGGGAACGCCGGGTTGCGCGCGCGTGCACGAGGGGGCGCGCGTACGGGTAGGGAGCGGGTGGGAACCGCTACACTACAGAAAAATTGATGGGAGAAAAGTGGCAGTGAGGGCCAAATATATCTAAAGTATGTCGATCTAAGAGATCTGGGAGGGGGTGGGGGGTTGGTCTTTTGGGGGGGGGCCAAGGCTACACTACAGAAAAATATTTTAAAGAAGAATAAAAACAAATGTTTTACTATAAACTGGGTACTGGCAGACAGCTGCCAGTACCAAAGATGGCTACTAATAAGTTAGAGGGGGATGGGTAAAGAGCTGTTTGGGGGGTATCAGGGAGGTTGGGGGCTAAGGGGGGATCCTCTAGAGCAGCATATGTAAATATGCCTTTTTTTTCTGCCAGTACTTAACATGGCGGGGACAATTGTGGGGTGGGGGAGGGAAGAGAGCTGTTTGGGAGGGATCAGGGGGTGTAATGTGTCAGGTGGGAGGCTGATCTCTACACTAAAGCTAAAATTAACCCTGCAAGCTCCCTACATGCTACCTAATTAACCCCTTCACTGCTAGCCATAATACACGTGTGATGCGCAGCAGCATTTAGCGGCCTTCTAATTACCAAAAAGCAACGCCAAAGCCATGTATGTCTGCTATTTCTCAACAAAGGGGATCCCAGAGAAGCATTTACAACCATTTGTGCCATAATTGCACAAGCTGTTTGTAAATGATTTCAGTGAGAAACCTAAAATTGTGAAAAATTTTACTTTTTTTTTTATTTAATCGCATTTGGCGGTGAAATGGTGGCATGAAATATACCAAAATGGGCCTAGATCAATACTTAGGGTTGTCTACTACACTACAATAAAGCTAAAATTAACCCTACAAGCTCCCTACATGCTCCCTAATTAACCCCTTCATTGCTGGGCATAATACACGTGTGGTGCTCAGTGGCATTTAGCGGCCTTCTAATTACCAAAAAGCAACACCAAATCCATATATGTCTGCTATTTATGAAAAAAGGGGATTCCAGAGAAGCATTTACAACCATTTGTGCCATAATTGCACAAACTGTTTGTAAATAAATTCAGTGAGAAACCTAAAGTTTGTAACAAAATTTGTGAAAAAGTGAACAATTTTTTTTATTTGATCGCATTTGGTGGTGAAATGGTGGCATGAAATATACCAAAATGGGCCTAGATCAATACTTTGGGTTGTCTACTAAAAAAAAATATATACATGTCAATGGATATTCAGAGATTCCTGAAAGATATCAGAGTTCTAATGTAACTAGCGCTAAGTTTGAAAAAAAGTGGTTTGGAAATAGCAAAGTGCTACTTATTTATGGCCCTATAACTTGCAAAAAAAGCAAAGAATGTGTAAACATTGGGTATTTCTAAACTCAGGACAAAATTTAGAAACTATTTAGCATGGGTGTTTTTTGGTGGTTGTAGATGTGTAAACAGATTTTGGGGGTCAAAGTTAGAAAAAGTGTGTTTTTTTCCATTTTTCCTCATATTTTATAATTTTTTTATAGTAAATTATATGATATGATGAAAATAATGATATATTTAGAAAGTCCATTTAATGGCGAGAAAAACGGTATATAATATGTATGGGTACAGTAAATGAGTAAGAGGAAAATTACAGCTAAACACAAACACTGCAAAAATGTAAAAATAGCCTTTGTCACAAACGGACAGAAAATGGAAAAGTGCTGTGGTCATTAAGGGGTTAAAATTGTATTCTCTATGAAAATCATGAAAGTAACATTTTGGGTTTCATGTCCCTTTAAGGGACATAAAACCCACATTTTTTTCTTTCATTTTTCAGACAGAGGATACAATTTTAAATAAGTCATCCTCATGTTATTCTTTGTTGAAGAGATATCTGGATAGGTAGCATGAACTTTTTCTGGAGCTCTACATGACAGAAAATAGTGCTGCCATCTAGTGCTCTGCTGCCATATTGTGCTGCAGACACATGCATGCTCCTAAACTCACCTTCCTGATTTTCAAGAAAGGATAGCAAGAAAACAAAGAAAATTTGATAATAGAAGTGAATTGGAAAGTTTTTTTTAAATTGTATGTTCTATCTGAATAATGAAAGATTTTTGGGAGTTTTTATGTCCCTTTATGTGTGATGACAAGTGCTCAGGTGCAGGCAGGGATAGGCACGAGCAAAGGCTGTGGCGGACATTTTCTAAAGTAAAGACCTTTAGTGAAGGACACCAAGGTACATTTACAATTAAAACTATTATTTGATAGTGCTGAATTTTATTATACTGATGCAGATACCACTGATCCTATAACCAGCCCGTGTCTGGCTATACGCATGTGCCAGTGTCACTTCTGTGTCTTTGTATAGTGCTGGGTGTTATTATACAGATGCAGATACCACTGATCCTATAACCAGCCCTCCTCTGGCTATACCCATGAGCCAGTGTCACTACTGTGTTATTATATAGCGCTGGGTGTTATTATACAGATCCAGATACCACTGATCCTATAACCAGCCCGTGTCTGGCTATACACATGTGTCAGTGTCACTACTGTGTCTTTGTATAGTGCTGGGTGTTATTATACAGATGCAGATACCACTGATCCTATAACCAGCATTTGTCAGGCTATACCCATGAGCCAGTGTCACTACTGTGTTATTATATAGCGCTGGGTGTTATTATACAGATGCAGATACCACTGATCCTATAACCAGCCCGTGTCTGGCTATACACATGTGCCAGTGTCACTACTGTGTCTTTGTATAGTGCTGGGTGTTATTATACAGATGCAGATACCACTGATCCTATAACCAGCCCTCCTCTGGCTATACCCATGAGCCAGTGTCACTACTGTGTTATTATATAGCGCTGGGTGTTATTATACAGATGCAGATACCACTGATCCTATAACCAGCCCGTGTCTGGCTATACACATGTGCCAGTGTCACTACTGTGTCTTTGTATAGAGCTGGGTGTTATTATACAGATGCAGATACCACTGAACCTATAACCAGCATTTGTCAGGCTATACGCATGTGCCAGTGTCACTAATGTGTCTTTGTATAGAGCTGGGTGTTATTATACAGATGCAGATACACATCCAGTATTTCACGCAGGCTTTATTTATTCCATAACTTATCACCCAATATTGCTAGCAGTCTCTTGACAAGCCACTAATTTTATTCACACTAAATATTTTCCCTTTCCTATTATTTAATCAGAAAGAAAAGATATACTAAGGCTATGATTCACAACCTTACTATATCTTTTCTTTCTATTTAAATACTACTTATAATAAACCTCAGGTGCTGGTTAAAGTGCTTTACCTTTGCATATAAAGCTCCAGGGACACAGTGGCAGCTTGCTTCTTGAATCTTCCCTCTCTCTCTGTCTCACTCAGAGTCATTTTCTGGTACTAAGCGGCATCATGTGGGAGTGGCCCCAACCCTGCAAAACGTGGCGCTGCGTGTGTTAAGGAGGAGTCAGGACCAGTATTCATCTGTCTTACTCCTCCCTCCCCACAGCAAGATGGGCGGCGGACACTGCAAGGGCCAGTCACGGACACCAGTGTCCGTGTACGGACACCTTGCCTATCCCTGCTCAGGTGCCTGTAATTTTGGGAGACTGTGACACAGAATGATGAGCAATAAGCAATTATCATTTATTTAAATGTGGCCTTCAATAGCTCCTTTTGTAATTAGATTGACAATGACAAGCAATTTAAATAATACAGGGACATAAGGGTGTTACAAACTTTATATGATTTTGCAAATCTGACTAGTACATTACACTTTATCAGAAAAGTTTGTTACTTTAGTAAATTACACTTGTCAGTTTTAAAGGGACATTAAACACTGAGATAGTGATATAAAATGATAAATCGTATATAGAAAAAATACTCTGCAAAATACTTTTATTATTTATTGTGTCCCCTTTTTCTGTAATTCCATTCTGAAATTGTGAGCATTTTAGTTCCTGTTAGAAATGGAAGCGCAGAACATTGTTATATTCCACACAGCCATTGGCTGCACACTCTAGTGACCGATTTATAACTGTCCCTAACTTGCCACAGCAGAGAAGGTAACCTAAGTTACAAAATGGCAGCTCCCATTGTTTTATAGACACTTAAAGGGATATGAAACCACCAATTTTTTGTTTCATGATTCATAAAGAGCATGCAATTTTAAGCAACTTTCTAATTTACTCCTATTATTATTTTTTCTTCGTTCTCTTGGTATCTTTATTTGAACAACAGTAATGTAAAGCTTAGGAGCCAGACAATTTTTGGTTTAGCACCTGGGAAGCACTTGCTGATTGGTGGCTAAATGTAGCCACCAATCAGCAAGCGCTACCCAGGGTCTGAACCAAAAAAATGGGCTGGCTTAAAAGCTTACATTTCTGCTTTTTAAAATAAAGATAGCAAAGAACAAAAAATTGACAATAGGAGTAAATTAGAAAGTTGCTTAAAATTGCATGCTCTATCTGAATCATTAAAGAAAAAAAATGGGTTTCATATCCCTTTAAACTTTACATTTATTTAATCAATATTTAAACAGCCAATGAAACTTTAAAAAATATATCTACACATTAGTCTCAGACTAATCTTTTCTTTTAATGCATCATTATGTCTAGCATCTATTCAGTGCTTAAAGGGGCAGTCAAGACCAGAATTGTTGTTGTTTAAAAAGATAGATAATCCCTTTATTACCCATTCCCCAGTTTTGCATAACCAACACAGTTATAATAATACACGTTTTACGTCTGAAATTACCTTGTATCTAAGCCTCTGCAAACTGCCCCCTTATTTCAGTTCTTTTGACAGACTTGCATTTCAGCCAATCAGTGCTCACTCCTAGGTAACCTCACATGCGTTAAATCAATGTTATCTTTATGAAACACATGAACTAGCCCTCTAGTGGAAACTATCAAAATTCCGATTAGAGGCAGCCTTCAATGTCTAAGAAATTAGCATATGAACCTCCTAGGTTTAGCTTTCAACTAAGAATACCAAGAAAACAAAGCAAATTTGGTTATAAAAGTAAATTGGAAAGTAGTTTAAAATGGCATGCCCTATCTAAATCATGAAAGATTTTTAGACTTGACTGTCCCTTTAAAGTGGGCTGCTCTACCATAAAATGTCCAGGCCTATTTTGGTCCCAGTCTGTCCATACAAAGCATAGAGAGACACATACTTATGTTCACCTGGCATACTCATAGGAATGTGCAAATACTGGCTAGAACTACATTGTTGTGTTACAATTAAGATGTTTTACTTTAAACAAAACCACAAATTTGTGTTGAAACATAAATGTGTAAAAACACAATTAAAAAGGGACAGTATACACCAATTTTTTTAAAAAAACTGTCAAGACTTTACAGGGTCAGGTTTTTTTTTTTGTTTGTTTTTTTGTTTACTGTCTCATAGTATAAATTGCCCAAGGAGCCTGTCCCCTTGTAAAAATCTGCGTATGTAAAACAAACATGAAATGTTTGCTAGTTTTATGTATACATTTGCATACTATTTTATCCGATTCTCCTGCATCGAATAATAAAATATGTATCTGATTTGGTGAGCAGACATTTTTTAATCCCCTTCAATTTACAGTAGCTTGAATGATTACATGTTGTGTGCACATTGTGTGCAATTTACATTTGGAGGTGTTTGGGTGAAAGCAGAGAATATTCCAATAATCTGTTTACTTGGTTGGTCTGAGGTAACTGAAATCTTTTCCCCTATCAAACGTTGGCATCTATGAATATCAATCTATCTATATTTTTTTGTATTTTTGATCATACTTTCTTATATTTGAACGTCACCTAGGTCAGTTGTGGAGAGTTGGCGCAATGTAGGCCCTCCATGGATGTGGCTATCACTAACTAAATGTGTAGGAAAGAACATCCATTTTCATACCCGGAAACCACGTTCTGAATTTTACTGCACAGTAGTGATGTGAACCGAACTTCCCATCTCTACTGCACAGAACACTTTCTTTCCACTCTATCAATATTGTTTGTGAGTGTATTATGAAGGCAAAAAATTAATGCGTGGCTCTTTGATGCGGGGACACAGCAAACTTTATAGAAGGACGCATTAGATGAACATCTCCAGAGCGACCACACGGTTATAAAAAGTCCATTTGATACTGTATTACACAACTAAACCAAAGAACTGTATTTATTTTGTTAATATACTTATAGTCTATGGAATAGATGACTAATAGGAGTAAAAGAACACCAGAAAGGCTGAAACGCATTGATAACAATCGTTTGAATGCCTTATCATTTAAACAAAGTGACAGATTTACATTCTGGTGCATGCAAGTGCTTGATTTCTTTGACTAGACGAATTTGCTGTGTGCACGCGCTTTTTTCATTTGACTCGGCGGGTTTGCTATGCACGCGCACCCCGTCATAACAACAGCAAGCGAGGATGGTTTGGCCCTAAGTGTTTTGAAATTAAAGTGATCATGTAGCTCGCGCAAAGTAAAGGGGAGATTGTTTGAACCACTTACAATGCGGCCTCATTACGTGTATGACAACCAGTGTATGGACAAGGGACATCACGGGAAGTACCAATATTAGGGCCTGTGCTTAGGTGCATTTGTCATGAGTGCGTGAAGTACTGTTATCTGTTTATAAACCAAACAATACACGTTATTGCGTATATGTGTATAATGGTTCCTGATAAATAGTTGCCAGTAGTGTCCTCTGCAGGAGAGCAGTCGAAACGTATCACGTAGTCAGTGCATGTATGCAGATAATATAATCAAGTCCTGAACATTTTGCTTTACTACTTAGTAACTGGTATACAGTATTTTTACAACCCATTACAATGCAAAGGACACTGCACACGCCATTACTGAAAAGCCTGCACCTACACAAAGCTGCACTGACAGGACACTGTCTCAAACTGCGAATCCACCTATAAATATAATCAATTAGCTAAATAGGGGAAGGACAACAGACAGACCTCACAAGGACCAATATATACCTATATATTATAGGCACCCTTCATAGCCTGGCCGCACGTAGTGCAAATACTTGTGTAAGTGCTAAGGGGCCTAGCACCATACCTTAAAGGCCAGCCCATAACCTGACATTATACCCAATAGATACACCCTCCCCTCACCAATTTACCCAGTAGCCACCCTTCCCCTCGTATCACTATACTCCCAGCCCCCTACCCTATGCCTCGCAGGCCAGCCCCCTCCTGTAATGTGGATACCCTTCACCTCTGTCAGTATATCCCCATTGTCCTTTCTTTGCGTAAGGTTCCCTTAGCTGTATATACCCCACAAACAGCCTAAGTCCCCCCCCTCCCCAAGCACCAGCCTCCCCTCCCCCACGCAGGCTCCGCACGCCTCCAGTAGTAGAGTAAGGCTGCACTCCCCGCTGCGTGCTGTGCGGCTGGGGGAGGTAGTGCAGACCGCCGTGGGTTCCAGGCCTAGCGCTGTGTGATGAGGGGCAGGCGCACGATAAGGCCAGTGCAAACAGCTGCAAACTTTGCGCTCTCATCCATATTCAGCACTCTTCCTCCCCTGTATGCCTGGATCACCTCCTCACTACACCGCCGCACTGCACCGGCTGTCCACACACGGGGTGGGTATGACATATTCTCGGCATTTCTTATTTTGATCTTTTACATTTCTGTCTGCTTCCTTGTCACATCTGTTCAGGTTTTAGCTCTCCATGCTCTGTTCGCCGGCGATTTTCACATTTGTTTGCAAGTTAATTCATTTGGGGTGATGCATTATTTATCTGACAAGACTACATGCACACTTATGCATTTGTATTGACATTGTTAGCAGACGGGTGCTGCGATTTGAGAGACAAAGCCTGTTAGTCAATTAACCCCTTTGTTGCCGAAACAGCTATGCTAATGTAAAGTATTGATGCAGCTCAGGCTAATAATTTCTAAGTTTATTTTCGGATAGTATTAAAAATGATTTTGGAGGTGGGATTCGCAAGCATTTTATCCTTCGTATATCTCCCTCCTCCTTCCCACCCCTGGCTGCACGGTTGGGGAGGGACACACATACAATGTCTACAGCGGCAAAAGACAGACAAATGCCTGCAGCAGATGTAGGCCTCAGCCTGCTGCTACTGGCTGCCATTTTGGCCACAGGAAGGCAATAAACTAAAATACCTTATGGTTGGTATTTAGTGTATTGTACCTAGGTAATACTACTTAGGTTTGCAGTCTTTTTATTAAAAACACTTTCAGCCTGTATTACATATGCACCCTATTGTTCCATCAAGTAATTTCAGAATGTGAAGTTGTATTTTATCCAAATAATACCTTCTTTGCTATTGTCTTATTCTGTTTATGCACTATTTACAGGTTGATGCCTGCACAGGATGGAAGAAGTTTGTGAGCTAGCCAGGCATAGCAGTACCTCTGTTTTCTTTGACACCGCCAATCCAAATGCCCAAAGAAAAAGGTGCTCAGGAGAAGGAGGCTGTGATCCTCCAAAAGGGTATAGTAGTGTGCCACTGACCTCCACCCTGCAAAGTGGCACATCGGAATATGGGCAGGACTCTTCTTCCTACATTCCACTACGCAGGCTCCAGGATCTGGCCTCCATGATAAACATGGAAGGAGCTAATGGGTTGCAGGAAGCTGAAGGAAACCAGTCCCAACCAAATTCACAGTCCTTTTATTATAGTCCAACTGAACCAGACATCCATCATGCTGCTGGTAAGGATTCTGCACATCAATACTCCTCAGAACTACCTGTAAAATTATCCAAAAATGTAAGGAATGGAAATCGCTCCTTTGTTCCTTTTTATAATGTAGAAATGGAAGAACCTGATTTTAATATGGATCCATTAAACTATGACCTACGTGGTAATGGCTTTGATATGGACTTACCTGCATATGTTCAACAGTCTCCTGCAAATAAGATAATAGAAGATTTTATGCCTGCTGGAGAAACCAGATCTAGAATAATCACTGCTTCTGAGTTTGGATCAGAAATAGAGAATTTGGTATCCCTTGATTGGACGGCCAACAGTAAACGTCAGTTGGAAAACAAACTTGAAACAAAAACAAATTTTTTATCAATGATTTCAGAGTCTGAAATTCCAAGTGTTGCAAATGACAGTAAGGATGTTATGTGGGATCAGCAAGGTGAACTTAATCATGGTGCTCCTTTACAAGTCGATAGCAAGATCAGTGGCCTTCGACCACTCATTGTTAATCATAAAAATGATGAACCTTTGTCCATGGAGGAGGAAAACAAAGCTATGGAAACACGTGAAGAACCATTACATGATTCATCTGAAATAAAACTTGTAAGCATATTTTCATATGATTTAACAAAATTGTAGGGAGGTATAGTGCAGAAGAATATTGATGGGGTGATCTTGTTATCCATGTATTGCCAGAGCAAATAATTTGGTTAATATAGCGAATTAGGTTTTCATTTTTTTATTTTTTATTTATTGGAATATGTCACATTCTCCTGTGTTGTCATAGCTGGCTATTTGCAAAGCTTCCAAGGAACGTTATTAATCTAGTACTTTGAACCCGATAATTTAGAAGTATTTAGTAAAATTGTAGTTTTATAATACTCTCTAATAAACCACATTTATAAAATCAATTATTTTTAAATTTAAAGATTGTCAAAAACAAAACATAGTAGTTGCCCACAGCCTTTCACAGGCATGCAGTAAATCACTGGGTTGGATCCCATTCCAGTAGTAAATTTTACAATTGGTAATAATTAAAAAAACACTTTTTTTTTTTTATTGGATTATTTTGTGTAGTCCATACCATGTTTGCAAAAAATGCATCTTTTCAAAATTAGCACTGCTTTTAAAGGTTCAGTCAACACTAACATTTTTATTGATTAAAAAGATAGATAATCCCTTTTTATTACCCATTCAGTTTTTCACAGCCAACACTGTTATATTAATATACTTTTAACCTCTGTGATTACCTTGTATCCAAGCCTGTTTTGATAGCCTCCTATCACATGCTTTTTTATTAGTTTTTCACAAGAGACTGCTAATCCCTGTGGTCCATATAGATAACATTGTGCTCTCTCCCATGGAGTTGTGCACAACACTGCACTAATTTAATCTAGGAAGGAAACTTTTACCTCAGTTCAATCAGAGCTTGGCAGATTTTTTTTCTCTGCTTTTATAATAGGTTCAGGTGCATTTAACTGTCAGTGGCTGACAGTGATGTCCTTGTTCTACCATTCCAGCTCAGCTCCCATGTTTTGTGACTTTTGTGTGGGATTTGGTGGTTATCACATCTCCCAGACTGCAGTCTCTGTGGCAACCAGGGCCAGAACTTTTATTCCCTTTCCTCACAACACCTGTGTGGTGCCTGTTGGGAAGCATGACACACACACATGAAACAGAACACTGACCAGAACAAATTTAGCGGTCTAACGGGTCTAGACTGGAATCCTATTCAGGCTTATAGACATGAAACCCATTTTTTTTTCTTTTGATTTTAAAAGAGCATGCAATTTTAAACAATTGTCCAATTTATTTCTATTATCTAATTTGCTCCATTCTCTTGATATCCTTTGTTGTAAACAATATCTAAATATGTCCAGCAGCTGCTGATTGGTGGCTGCACATAAATGCCTTGTGTGGCTCACCCATGTGCATTGTATTTCTTCAACAAATGACATCTAAAGAATGAAGCAAATGAGATAATAGAAGTAAATTGGTATGTTGTTTAAAAATGTATTCTCTATCTGAATCGTTAACTAAATATTTTGGATTTCATGTCCCTTTTAAACTTGGCAGTGCGCATGTGTCTGGTCTTGGCATTTGTTTAGTGTGGTACTGACACACAAGTCTATGTATTAGTACCAGGTGAAATCTGATTTTATCCCTTGATTGTCAAACATGAAGCAGATAGTTAAAATACATATACATGCAGCATTATAAAGAGTGATACATTTTTGACATATAGTAGATTGGAGGTGTGAGAAGTTTAGAAAATGAGCTGTCAATCACATTCAGAGCTACCTACAAAGTGAGTCCTTTATATGTCCAGCAGTCGCTTATCGTAAGCCCACACAGGGAGATTTCATCTCATTCATTGGTGTACTGATATTGGAACGTGATTCTCGCTAGCAGCTGACATGGGGAGTCGTCACTCATAAAGTTAACATGGGGCTTGCAGTTGTCCCCATGGGGAGTTGTCACTCTACTACTACTACTACTACTCTACTCTACCACATAACAGTTAACAGGTTTAATTCTAGAATATGTAAGTCATCAATGGACTGTTATTGTTGCTGCAAACAATTTATAATAACACGCTTCAAATTCACCCCTAAGGACTGGACAAGTCCGGCAGCCATTGCAAAACTGCCAACGATGACAAACATAATAGATTTTTTTTTTTTTTTTTTTACTGTACTGTAAAAATCATTGCTCCCTTTATGAAAAGGTACAACGGTGTAATCGGAGGCCAAGGATTCCAATCCAGGAAGTCTGTTTTTAGTGTAGACTGTCCCTTTAATATTGCTGGGCATGTAGTGATTATTCAGAAGCTGGAGTCACTCCTTATACCTTAAAGGGACATTATACACTCATTTTTTCTTTGCATAAATGTTTTGTAGATGATCTATTTATATAGCCCATAAAGTTTTTTTTTAAAATAAATGTATAGTTTTTGCTTATTTTTAAATAACATTGCTCTGATTTTCAGACTCCTAACCAAGCCCAAAAGTTTTATGTGAATACTGTCCGCTACCTTCTCCAGCTTGCTCCTGTTTGTGTAAAGGATCTTTTCATACGCAAAAGAAGGGGGAGGGGGGAGTGTCTTATTTGCCACTTGCAGTGGGCTTTCCATCTACCTTTTCAACGGAGCCAAACTGACAGCTTCTAAGTAAGTTTTTAAACAGTTTTATACTGGATTTTTATATCCGTATCTGTGCATCTTATTCTTTATAGTAGTGTCTATTACATGCAGTTATATGAAAATGAATGTATACTGTCCCTTTAAATCTCCCCAATGCTGGGTTTTAAGCCATACACAATTGGTCTCTGTGTCTCCTTATATGAGGCTATCCAAAGTATTTACTTTGAAAAGCTATATGTAGCTGCTTCAAAGTTAAAGGGACAGTATACACCAATTTTCATATAACTGCATGTAATAGACACTACTATAAAGAATAATATGCACAGATACTGATATAAAAATCCTGTATAAACCGTTTAAAAACTTACTTAGAAGCCCCCAGTTTAGCTCTGTTAAAAAGGTAGCTAGAACACCCACTTTAAGTGGCAAAACAGACACCCTCCCTCGCTCCCCCTTCCTGTGCATATGAAAATACTCTTTACACAAATAGAAACAAGCTGGAGTAGTTATACCTCAGTATTTTCCGAAAACTTTGGGGCTGGGTTAGAAGTCTTAAAATCAGAGCAATGTTATTTTACATAAGCAAAACTGTAAAACATTTAAAAAACAAACAAACAAACCTGTATGGGCTATATAAATGGATCATCTACAAAACATTTATGCAAAGAAAAATAGTGTATAATGTTCCTTTTTAAATGGACACTCAAGTCAAAAGTAAACTTTCATGATTCAGATAAAGCATGGAATTTTAAGCAACTTTCCAATTTACTTCTATTAAAGGGACACTCAAGTCAAAATAAACTTTTATGATTTTGATAGAGCTTGCAGTTGTAAGATATATTCCAATTTTCTTCCATTATCAAATGTTGCACAGTCTTTTTATATACACATTTTCTGGGGAGCACGCACAAGCTCACGCTCACAGGGTATACATATACTAACTAGTCTGTGATTGACTGAAGTCTTTCACATGATACAGGGGGCTGGAAAATGGGAGAAAAAAAATGTCAGGAAAAAAAAACTACTGCTTATTTGAAATTCAGAGTAAGTGCTGTTGCCTTATCTTTTGATTGTGTACTTGTTCATTATGCGATTCTACTGCATTGAGTGTTCCTTTTAACAAAATTGAATTATGTTTACTTTTTGAGTCACCAGCTCCTACTGAGCATGTGCAAGAATTCACAGAATATATTTATATGCATTTGTGATTGACTGGTGGCTGTCACATGATGCAACGGCAGAAGAAATAGACATAACTTTTACATTTGTCAGAAAAAAATCTACTACTCATTTGAAGTTCAGACTAAGTGCTTTTGCATTGTCTAGTTATCATGCATTTGTTTATGCAAATCTACTGTATTTACTGGCCCTTTAACCCTTTCCTTCCGATGTAAACAATTTTTGAAATCTCTCGATCGTGCAAATGATCACGAGATTTCAATGATTGGATCGCTTCAGGGGTGGCGTCCCTATGATGCTAGGCATGCCCTCCAGACCGCTATCAGGGAAGTGCCAGTGGCTTCAGGAAAGCAACTTGGTTAGGACGTTGTATTCCGTCTATCGGCGTTAAAGCCCAGATAAATTTGGACGGAATACAACGCCGTAACGGCGTTAAAAGGTTAAAACATTTGGTTACCTCTGTTGTCCCAAATTTTCAACATTAACCCCTGAAAAGCTAATTGTAAAAATAGAAGAAAAAAAAATCATGCCTTTGCATGACAAGACCTAAGAATTTTTTTTTATTATTATTTTTTACTAAATGGGACTAGACAGCGTTAGGAACATGCATTTATTGTAAGAAGGATTTTCTGTGAAATAGTTTAAAGTTTTGCTGATTTTTATCAAAAAATATTTACTTCTAATAAATGTCCTTCAGTTGCTTATTTGTGTTGAAAAACTTAGGTATACAAATTTCCACTAGTCGTGGATGAGTAAGAAATTCCAGGCCTATCTTGCCTAGAAACTTTTTTTCGTCTGAAATAGTTACTTTTCTCCCCGGACTAGTAAACTATAGTGATATTTTTAACCCCTGTGTACAATTCTAAATTCAGAGACCACAGTGCGTTGAAATATTGTCTCCTATGTACCCCATGGAAAATGTTGCAATACACTCAGATTTGCGTTGTGTTCCATACAGTGAATTTTTGCAATATGGGGGTATTTCTGCAGTTTTAAGTTAATTTAAAAAAAAAAAAAAAAAGCTATGTTGTGTGGGTAACTCGGAGAAAAGGTACTTAAACTATTGTTTAACCCCTTCGCTACAGGGAATTTCATTGAAAAACATACCCAAAATACTGGTGAATTATTAACATTCTTGCTATCACTCCATTTTTAAACAAAACTAGAGTTTTTTTTATTTTTTTTTGAGATTTTTGATAAAGCATACAAATAATTAAATGACAAGATGTGTACAATACAGTAGGGTTATCAATTGTTATAAGAGGATCAACAGAAAACAACGTGTTCACATCCAATCATAAAAGTAAGATATTTAGTATGGGTATGCTATTTGAATAAATACTTTCTGAATAATACTAGGGGCTTCTTTTGGACCTCCATGTCTTGTAAAGTTGTAATAAGGGTAGAAAGTGCTTTAAATAAAAGGAGACCACTCTTGAGTCTCAAATTGAAAACCTCAGTTTTATAGATATGGTGATCGGGAATAGGACACAATTTTGGACCTGGGTGCACCAAGAGGATATAATCAACAAAAAAAAGCATACTAGAATATACTCTCTAACAGTACAATGACAGAATATCTTAATTTCTTAGGACCAGCTTCTATTAGAAAAGTAAAGGAAATAAACTAGGACCTCAACCTTCAATGGAGAACTGTAGAATTTAAAACTTTAATTCTGTTTCTATTATAGTGTACCTTCATGAGACTCCAAGACAGTCCACCCGGAAATGAAATATGATATGAGTTCCTTATACATTTGCTGTGCTGCTACTTTTTTTTTTTTTTCCCCCTATCACTGATTAATTATAACCCCTCAGTCTCGGCTACTGACAGAGGGGCAGGCACCAATGTTTACTAAGGAAATAGAATTGTGTAAATTTTGATATCTATTGTGGATGTTTTTACTAGGATGACTTGAGATCAACATAATTAAAGGACCAGTAAACACAGCAGATTTGCATAATCAACAAATGCAAGATAGCAAGACAATTTAATAGCATTTACTCTGAATTTCAAATGAGTAGTAGATTCTTTTCACATTTCAAAGTTATGTATATTTCCACTCCTCCTGTACCATGTGATAGCAATCAGCCAATCACAAATGCATATACGTATAGTCTCTTGCACATGCTCAGTAGGAGCTGGTGACTCGAAAAAGTGTAAATATAAAAGACTGTGCACAGTTTTTTTAATGGAAGTAAATTGGAAAGTTGTTTAAAATTACATTCTGTATCTGAATCATGAAAATTTAATAAAACCTGAGTGCCCCTTTAAGTTTTAATGAAGATGTCTCCCAATAGAACCTTAACTTATTCTGAAAAGTAGTTTGAGGTAATAGAGCAGTCACAAATGTAGTTTTTAAAACACAAAAGACAAGTATTGCATCTATATGTGAAAGACTCTAGGGCAGAGCTTTCCAAACTTTTTATGTTGGTGACACACTTTTTAGACCTACATCATTTCGCGACACAGTAATTCAGTTGTACTAGCAAACAGGAGGTTAAACTAACTTGTTTTAAGAGATACGGGCACATACATAAATGATATAATAACAAAATGTATTTACAAGTAACAGTATGTATGTGCACGAATTAAAAAAATGTTTAATAACACCAATAGCTACTTACTATTTTAATGGGATGTATGAGGTTGATGGGATGAACACAATTTCTAAATATTTGGTGGAATATTAGATAAAGACACTCACATTTCATCATCAAGCATTTTTAAGCTTCCCCTTCCTATCCATATATCAAGAGCAGCAATGCACTACTGGGAGCTAGCTGCAAAAAAAACCAACACTTTGACTTCTGACTTCAGCTCAGCGTTTAAGCTGCTGCCCTCAGAGCTCTGCGAGTCCGACTGACTACTGCCCGCGCTGCAAACACACTGCTGTCCCACTCACTGACTACACGTGCAGTCACGAGCCGATTGAGGAGACTACACGTGCAGTCAGGAGCCAATGTGCCGCCAATGGGAATAGTTTCAGTTCCCACTGAGCTGCGCCAATAGGTTAAGATGATCTGTGACCCATTAGGTATTAATCACGTGTCATCCACATAATATGCGTAGCAGGAAGGCGGAAAGTCAGAAACCAAAAAAAATTGTTGAAAAAAATTAAATTTAAAAACATTTGTGCTGAAGCAGGGACACACCTACACACTGCCGCCGACACACTAGTGTGTCCCGACACAGTTTGGAAAGCACTGCTCTAGGGACTATCATTAACTGATATCACCTGGTCCCTTTAGTTTACAATCTGCATGAAGGCTATTTCAACCATTGCCCCCCACCTCCTCACTGATACTATGATAGTTGAGGATTAGGTTGAGGATTAGGTTGGTCGAGGTTTTAATAAAAAATTTTTTAGAGTAAGACCATACTTTAAGCTGGTGTAGGGACCTAGAGCAATAAAATATCAGTCACTTGTGCATGCCTACAATACAGAGAAATGAAGCGTCACAACTATCTTTGAGCAAATCGCTGTCCTGTGGTGTGAGTCCATAATGGACTGTCAAATCAGGAAACTGAGCAGAAAAAAAATAAAATGTCTGCCGATGAGGCGGATATCTTGGTTGCCATTTCAGTTGAGCCGTATTCTAATCCAAACGTTTCTGCTGTAAGCTATTTGGCGGTTTAAATTTGTCCTTTATGCTCACACTTGTCACTTTTTTTGCCATGGACAATAATATTCACTGAGTATTCAAAGGATCCGTCCGGACCGTTGTAAGCTCTCTCTCGGATCTTGAGTTCTGTTCTGTATTATGTGTCTCAGTACCGGGGGGGGGATATCAAGGGTTCTTATTATAGTTTCAAAAATGGCTAAGTGAGTGGCATAATTTGACTCAGCAGATCTTTAGGGTGTTTCAGATATCGGTAGAATTCCAAGATTATATTTTAAGATCTTGATAATCGGCGATTATCTGTAATGCTTCGGCAGCACCAAACAGCCACCTGTTTTTATTTTTACCTATCAAAGGTATGTATGTATAATTTTTTTTTTTTTTTTTTTTTGACAACCCAATGTATTGATCTTGGCCCGTTTTGGTATATTTTATGCCACTGTTTCACCGCCAAATGCAATCATATATTGTAAATAAATAAATAAAAAATCGCAACATTTTTCACAAACTTTGGGTTTCTCACTGTATTTATATGCCACTTGTGCAGTTATAACACAAGAGGTTGTAAAAGCTTCTCTGGGATCTCCTTTGTTCAGAAATAGCAGACATGCATCTCTTTTTGCCATTGTTTTTTGGTAATTAGGAGGCCGCTAATTGCAGCTAGGCACTAAACTTCAAAAATTCCTGATAGTGAAGGGGTTCATTAGCTAGCTGGCAAAGGTTGTAGTATTCTGTGTACAAATTACCCTCCCCCCTCCCCCCCCAGCAAAACTCCCCACCACAATCTTAGGTACTTGCAGGCAGTCTACCAGTATCAGAGTTTAGGGCTTTTTTTTATTTTTATTTGGATTTATGTATTTTCTGCATAAATCCTCCCACCTCCCTGATCCCTCCTGAACAGCTCTATAAACCTCCCCCCTCAAAATGGTGTCTGCACATTTAGTACCCAATGTGCGTTTGTGTTTTCTAAATTTTATTTTTTATGTAGTGCAGAGGTCCCGTCCCTCCAGCACCCTTCCAAACATTGTTTTCTGTAGCATAGGGCCCCTCCACCGCTGTGCCACCCACCCGACTCCCTCCCACCGGCACATACAGAGATAATTATAGACAGTGACACAGACGGTTTCACTGTTTGTAATGATCTGGCAATCTGCACTCATATGGTAAAGGAGTACCGATCGTGCTCTTTTACAATTTGAAGGCAGATGCCTGCAGCCCAGGAAGAACAGCTCTCTGCTGTCACTTGACAATAGAGACTACAGGGGCTGCCTGAAGCTTGGACATAGATGTACAATGGTATATGTGCCTCATGACGTAGATCTATGTCTGATTGGCTGAAGGGGTTAAAGGGACAGTTCACCCAAACATTTTCTCCCATTTAAATTGTTCCCAATGATCCATTTTACCTGCTTGAGTGTATTCAATTGTTTACAAGTAGCTCCTTTACCCCTATTTTACCCCTTTTTAATAACATCCTTTACCCCTTTTTAATAACAGATTTAGCTTGTGGTATCCCAACCTATACTGGAGTCTCGGCTATTGAATAGCCTAAGTAAACACAGCCAGCAGAAGAAATTAAACTCACAGTGGGGTGCAGGATAGTTAAAGGGACAGTTTACTCCAAACACTTCTCCCCTTTAATTTGTTCCCAATGATCCACTTTACCTGCTGGAGTGTATTAAATTGTTTATGTATTTCCATTATCCTTATATTGGCATTTTAATTAGTTTATTTAGCCTGTGGTATCCCCACCTATTCTAAAAGTTTTTGGCCTTGAGGCCAAGCTGTGTTAACACAGCCAGTTGAATAAATTACACTCCCAGTGGGTTATAGAAGAGATACGGTAATACAATGCTAATTTTCCATTGTTCTGGCAAGTATTGGTAATTGGTTTATGGACAGATATAAGATAAAGAAGCAGGTATATGTACACAATGTGATAAAGTAATGAGATCTGATTATACATACAAGCTCAACCCATTTTATTAGGCTGTGGCTTCAAAACACAAAATCAGCTAATTCATATACACAAATAAGCCTTAAAAAACAAATCTCATACATTTTTATACTCTGCAGCTGGTAAAAAAAGTAATTGGAAACATTCAGGAAAAAACTATTTTATAGTATACTGTCCCTTTAAAGTGAAGGTAAAGTTTTCAGAGTTGGAACACATCAAAGCATGTCTTAATCCTTAGATAAGTTAATCGCTAACTTCTTTTCTCTATATAATTTATATTTTGCAAAATATAAAGATTTATAATTCCCTACCGTTTCTATTATTGACTCCTCCCAAACCCTATTTCCTGCTTTTCTGATTTTTGACGTATGGAGCGGTCCCACCCGCTCTATACGTCTCTCTAAAGCGCGTTCACGACATCCCTCTCCACCGCGCATGCGCTAACCGGCAAACCCCTTCTGAATTGCGCAAATCAAACTACTTAAAACAAACAGTTCAAACCAGCTCCACTAGCCCTGTGCCCCCTTACCACACTTCCGACACAAACAGCGATATCTGTTTACTTCATGTGTCCGTGGTATCTCTACGAGGCTGACGTCCCTGTAAAGCTGGAAACTCTACTCCTCCTCTTTTTGGGGTGTGTGTCCGTCTTGGCCAATCTCTAGTCAATGCGGCAACGGATCCTGATCCAATCACATTGCAGGATACCGGTTTCATCGGGCGGCTCAGCTGATTCCAGGCAGGTACACAAAGAAAATGTTAGCCAGATAAAGGATATATTAAAACTCAGTCTTTATTAGCATCTTTAAAATTGCACAGTCTTTGTAGTACTGCAACAGAGTAAAGAAATCACACAGGCGTAGCACAGAACGGGTTAAGTGTTTCGGGCTTTCGGCTTAAACAGCCGTAGTCATAGCCTGATTTCTTTACTCTGTTGCAGTACTCCAAAGACTGTTGAATTTAAAGATGCTAAGAAAGACTGAGTTTAAATATATCCTTTATCTTGCGAACATTTTCTTTGTGTACCTGCTTTGAATCAGCTGAGCCGCCAGATGAAACCGGGTAAAAGTAATTTCCTCACCGCTTGTAGCCGTATTGTCTGTACTCTGTAGGAAGCCTAGTTCTTGTTATTTTTCCAAGATAACAGTACGCATGCGCGAATCTGGAGCGTGCATGGAGTCAAACATGAGTAAAGAAAAAATATAGCGCATGCGCATATGTTAAAGGAGGCGAATGACGTTGTTTGACGGCCGCCTAACGGCCAGATTTTTAATAGGCTAACATAACAACGTGATCCACACAGGAAAAAAAAAATAAAAATCGGGTTGAATTTGCAGACCATCAAACTGTGAGTAAAAAAGGGCATAACTTTTTTTACACTCATAATTAAAAAAATTGATGAATTAAACTCATATTTATTTTGAGGAAAGCATATTATTCCGGATAGAGATGAAGGTAACTTTACCTTCACTTTAAGTAATAAAATGTTAATTTTCCATTGTTCTCTCTATGTATTGAGCTTTAGTTTTCCAGACAAATAAGATAAGGAAGCAAGTGTGTGTACACAAAGTGATAACATAATGAGATCTGATATTACTTAAAGCTCAACCCATTGTAATAGGCTGTGGTTTAAAAGCACAAAACCCGCTACTTCATATACACAAACCTGAAAATGCAATTTCTCATACATTTTTATACTCTGCAGCTGGTAAAACAATTTTACAGTGTACTGTCCCTTTAATGAATGCAGAAGACTATAAACTGCTTCAGCAAAGAGGTTAACAATGGCTCAGCACTGATGTGAAGCATAATGAAAAAAACATGTATGTGTTCCTTTATTGTACTGTTAAAAGGAAGGAAAGTCTTTTATATCTGTTTTCTGGATACAAAATCTTGTTGGATTATTTTTATTTTAAATCTGTATTATTTATCTGATGTTTGAAACCTGCGTTAGTGAATGCAATGTTTATATGTTTAATAATATCATGCTATGTAATGTGGTATAATTGTAGGTGATTCGCAAACTGATTAAATTTGCCTTTGATGGTTATAATGAATCCACAAACCTCTCCCATGTGCGAGTTTAAACTCTGCATTTTTTGGGTTTTGAATGTTTTTTTAGTTGGACATGAATATGTAAAATAAGTACATATAGAAAATAAACTTCACAGATTAGGTCTGTGAAGCAGATGCCGAAATACTAATACAGTATTTTGTGTTACTTGTATCAGTCTCATTAAGAAGAGATTGTGCAGCTCCTTTCATAGAAAGATAGCTTTTTACAGTAGATAATAACCAGGCGGACCATCATGTCTTCCCCTTTCTCCTTCTGGAATGAAAGTTTAATTTGTATTATAGCCTTATGCATATCCCAGGCATTCTTAATTTCCCTTACAATATTTGCCCTTTTGCAAATGATTCACTGAACAGGGAGCACAAATACATTACCTTTTAAAGGGACTCAAAACCCACACATTTTCTTTCATGATTCAGACCAAGAATACTATTTAAATGGGTGAGCCAGTAACATGAGGCATATATCTGCAGCCACCAATGCTTTTAAGCAAATGATGCCAAGGGAACAAAACAAATTAGATAATATGAGTAAATTAAACAATTGTTTCAAATTGCATGCTCTCTCTTAAAGGGACAGTCTAGGCCAAAATAAACTTTCATGATTCAGATAGAGCATGTAATTTTAAAATTTTTTCCAATTTACTTTTATCACCAATTTTGCTTTGTTCTCTTGGTATTCTTAGTTGAAAGCTTACCCTAGGAGGTTCATATGCTAATTTCTTAGACCTTGAAGCCCACCTCTTTCAGATTGCATTTTAACAGTTTTTCACCACTAGAGGGTGTTAGTTCACATATTTCATATAGATAACACTGTGCTCGTGCACGAGAAGTTAACTGGGAGCAGGCACTGATTGGCTAGACTGCAAGTCTGTCAAAAGAACTGAAAAAAGGGGCAGTTTGCAGAGGCTTAGATACAAGATAATCACAGAGGTTAAAAGTATATTATAATAACTGTGTTGGTTATGCAAAACTGGGAAATGGGTAATAAAGGGATTATCTATCTTTTAAAACAATAAAAATTCTGGTGTAGACTGTCCCTTTAATCATGAAATATTTTTTTGTGGGTTTCAAGGGACAGTCAAGTCCAAAAAACACTTTCATGTTTCAAATCGAGCATGTCATTTTAAACAACTTTCCAAATTACTTTTATCACACATTTTTGCTTTGTTCTCTTGGTATGCTTAGCTGAAAGCAAAACCTATGAAGGCTCATATGATAATTTCTAAGTCCTTGAAGGCCGCCTCTTATCCCATGCTTTTTTATTTGATTTTCACAACAGGGGAGAGCTAGTTCATGTCAGCCATATAGATAACATTGTGATCACACTTGTGGCAGACACTGCACTAATTGGCTAAAATGAAAGTCAATAGATAATAACTAAAAGTCATGTGATTAGGGGCGGTCAGAAGATGCTTAGATACAAGTTAGTCACAGAGGTAAAAAAGTATATTAATATAACTGTGTTGGTTATGCAAAACTGGGGAATGGTAATAAATGGATTATCTATCTTTTTAAATAACACAAATTCTAGTGTTGACTGTCCCTTTAAGCAGTGCAACCTTGGTGCAGGATGTTTCCATTCAAATTGTGCAATTAAGAATGCTAAATATGTACCCAACTTTTATGTTTCATTTCAGCACTAGCAGTTAGTGTTTTAGAACGTTTATGCAGTACACTTTTATATAGTGTCCTCATTTAACCTGCACTGCACTTCCCTCTAGAGGATGTCTGTGTAGGTGGAGCTGCAAAGCCTGTTCGTTGCTGCTGTCATTCTTTCTCTCTGTTTCTCTTCTGTAGGATCAGCTGAGAACGAAATCTATTCCTATCAGGTTTAAAGTAGGGGATGTCGTCTGGGCCAAGCACAACCAGCGCCCTTGGTGGCCATGTAGGATCTGTGCAGAACAGCAGCAAGATGTTGAGTTCCAAACAAAAGGTAAATGGGAGGGCACTGCATGCTACAGGCATTACATTTTTAGCTATATGTTGTTAGCTGTTTTTTTTTTTTTTTTGTTTTTTTTGGTAAGCCTTTCATATCTGTTGGGCTTCTTTGGGGTTAGTTTTCAGCACTGTTAGACAGTAATATAGAAATTAGTTCCTTTCTTGTTTATTCAGAGAGAAAAATGTATGGTTTTCCTTGCTTGTCATTATGATAGCCTTTTTGTTTAGCACTGTTTTATAATGGGGCTGTGCATTCCCCAACGCAGTAAAGGTGGCAGTTTTGATTTCTGTATTTTAAGATTAAAGCTTGTACTTTTAAAGTCAAGTTTGATTTAGCAGTTTTAAAGAAACTTCTGCATAAGCAAAGTCAATGCCTTTATTCCTATGTCCGATGGAAACTGTGATAGGGCTGTGGAACATAGGTGATAACGATTTTAGGTTTTTATGTATTTGATGATTTGCAATAATTGCGTTTTTTCCTGTTTTGTGGCAATTAAAGGGACATCCTGATGCAGTATTCAGATTATTTATATTAATCCACAAATGCTTGTTTGTAACAAAGTTTATCTCTGCAAAGGAGGTAACTAATTTTTACACAGTTTTATCTGGCTTCTAAAATTAAGTTTTTATATTCATTTGTCAAGCTGACATTTTGTATATTTTCTTTCTAATGACACGGTGAGTCCACAGATCATCTAATTACTATTGGGAATATCAATCCTGCCCAGCAGGAGGCGGCAAAGAGCACCACAGCAAAGCTGTTAAATATCGCCTCTCTTCCCTCCAACCCCAGTCATTCTCTTTGGCTACGTTAGAGCAAGGAGGTGGTAAAGTTAGGTGTTGGAAAGAAGATTCTTCTAACAAGATGTTATAATTTTTCAAGCAGTGCAAGATTGTTCTGCTTTGTACTAGGGTGTAGCCGTAGTCCATATCAGTCTCTTCAGTAGAGCAGTGGTTGCTTTCAAGCAATGGGAACTTGTGGGGTACAATCCTCACTGCGCCTCCCATGTATTTAATGCTGCCCTATTCGTGCAAGTCTGAGTAAGATTACTCAGTCTTTGTTTTTATCCACAGGTCCATGTGAGGGAACTGGCCTTCTCAAACCTAGTGAGCTGCCGTGCTGCCTGGGAGAAATCTAAAGGTAAGTGCTAACTTTTTTTTCTGGGACATATTGCAGAAAATAAAGGATGGCACTTTACGATATGACTGTGGGACAAGATAATTCACCTATTACTTGGGGTATCATTTTATTATGGGCAGTAATAGCAGGCACTGGGGACGGGGGAATATGGCTCAGAGGTGGTGTTTTTATTATTACTTTACTCCCTGCGGCTTTGGTAATACTTTTAGCCGATCGGGAGGTTATCATTGTAACGCCCACGATGGGCGAAGCTACCTGAGGCGGCATTTCTGTTGCGCAAGCAACCAAAAGAAAGGAAAAAAGGCGAGTCGGGGCCACAGGTTAAGAGCCTAAAACTTAACTTTTATTGCCATACAAAAATGGTAATGTAAAATAACACTACAGAATAAAAACCAAAAAAGAGCTAAGACAGCAATAAATGTTAAGTTTTAGGCTCTTAACCTGTGGCCCCGACTCGCCTTTTTTCCTTTCTTTTGGTTGCTTGCGCAACAGAAATGCCGCCTCAGGTAGCTTCGCCCATCGTGGGCGTTACAAATGATAACCTCCCGATCGGCCTAAAAGTATTACCAAAGCCGCAGGGAGTAAAGTAATAATAAAAACACCACCTCTGAGCCATTATCCCCCGTCCCCAGTGCCTGCTATTACTGCCCATAATAAAATGATACCCCAAGTAATAGGTGAATTATCTTGTCCCACAGTCATATCTAAAGTGCCATCCTTTATTTTCTGCAATTTGTCCCAGAAAAAAAAGTTAGCACTTACCTTTAGATTCTCCCAGGCAGCACGGCAGCTCACTAGGTTTGAGAAGGCCAGGTTCCCTCACATGGACCTGTGGATAAAAACAAAGACTGAGTAATCTTACTCAGACTTTGCACGAATAGGGCAGCATTAAATACATGGGAGGCGCAGTGAGGATTGTACCCCACAAGTTTCCCATTGCTTGAAAGCAACCACTGCTCTACTGAAGAGACTGATATGGACTACGGCTACACCCTAGTACAAAGCAGAACAATCTTGCACTGCTTGAAAAATTATAACATCTTGTTAGAAGAATCTGCTTTCCAACACCTAACTTTACCAACCTCCTTGCTCTAACGTAGCCAAAGAGAATGACTGGGGTTGGAGGAAGAGAGGCGATATTTAACAGCTTTGCTGTGGTGCTCTTTGCCGCCTCTGCTGGGCAGGATTGATATTCCCAATAGTAATTAGATGATCTGTGGACTCACCGTGTCATTAGAAAAGAAAATATACAAAATGTCAGCTTGAACATATGAATATAAAAACTTAATTTTAGAAGCCAGATAAAACTGTGTAAAAATTAGTTACCTCCTTTGCAGAGATAAACTTGGTTACAAACAAGCATTTGTGGATTAATATAAATAATCTGAATACTGCATCAGATGTCCCTTTAATTGCCACACAACAGGAAAAAAACGCAATTATTGCAAATCATCAAATTCATAAAAACCTAAAATCGTTATCACCTATGTTCCACAGCCCTATCACAGTTTCCATCGGACATAGGAATAAAGGCATTGACTTTGCTTATGCAGAAGTTTCTTTAAAACTGCTAAATCAAACTTGACTTTAAAAAGTACAAGCTTTAATCATAAAATACAGAAATCAAAACTGCCACCTTTACTGCGTTGGGGAATGCACAGCCCCATTATAAAACAGTGCTAATACTAAAAGGCTATCATAATGACAAGCAAGGAAAACCTACATTTTTCTCTCTGAATAAACAGAGAAAGGACTAATTCTATATTACTGTCTAACAGTGCTGAAAACTAACCCCAAAGAAGCCCAACAGATATGAAAGGCTTACCAAAAAAAACAAAAAAAAAAAAAAAACAGCTAACACATATAGTCTAAAAATGTAATGCCTGTAGCATGCAGTGCCTCCCCATTTACCTTTTGTTTGGCAACTCAACATCTTGCTGCTGTTCTGCACAGATCCTACATGCCACCAAGGGCGCTGGGTTGTGCTTGGCCCAGACGACATCCCCTACTTTAATCCTATAGGAATAGATTTCGTTCTCAGCTGATCCTACAGAAGAGAAACAGAGAGAAAGAATGACAGCAGCAACGAACAGGCTTTGGCAGCTCCACCTACACAGACATCCTCTAGAGGGAAGTGCAGTGCAGGTTAAATGAGGACACTATATAAAAGTGTACTGCATAAACGTTCTAAACACTAACTGCTAGTGCTGAAATGAAACATAAAAGTTGGGTACATATTTAGCATTCTTAATTGCCACAATTTGAATGGAAACATCCTGCACCAGGTTGCCACTGCTTAAAGGGACAGTCAACACTAGAATTTGTGTTATTTAAAAAGATAGATATATCCATTTATTACCATTCCCCAGTTTTGCATAACCAACACAGTTATATTAATATACTTTTTACCTCTGTGACTAACTTGTATCTAAGCATCTTCTGACCGCCCCTAATCACATGACTTTTAGTTATTATCTATTGACTTTCATTTTAGCCAATTAGTGCAGTGTCTGCCACAAGTGTGATCACAATGTTATCTATGGCTGACATGAACTAGCTCTCCCTGTTGTGAAAATCAAATAAAAAAGCATGGGATAAGAGGCGGCCTTCAAGGACTTAGAAATTATCATATGAGCCTTCATAGGTTTTGCTTTCAGCTAAGCATACCAAGAGAACAAAGCAAAAATGTGTGATAAAAGTAATTTGGAAAGTTGTTTAAAATGACATGCTCGATTTGAAACATGAAAGTGTTTTTTGGACTTGACTGTCCCTTGAAACCCACAAAAAAATATTTCATGATTAAAGGGACAGTCTACACCAGAATTTTTATTGTTTTAAAAGATAGATAATCCCTTTATTACCCATTTCCCAGTTTTGCATAACCAACACAGTTATTATAATATACTTTTAACCTCTGTGATTATCTTGTATCTAAGCCTCTGCAAACTGCCCCTTTTTTCAGTTCTTTTGACAGACTTGCAGTCTAGCCAATCGGTGCCTGCTCCCAGTTAACTTCTCGTGCACGAGCACAGTGTTATCTATATGAAATATGTGAACTAACACCCTCTAGTGTGAAAAACTGTTAAAATGCAATCTGAAAGAGGTGGGCTTCAAGGTCTAAGAAATTAGCATATGAACCTCCTAGGGTAAGCTTTCAACTAGAGAATACCAAGAGAACAAAGCAAAATTGGTGATAAAAGTAAATTGGAAAAAATTTTAAAATTACATGCTCTATCTGAATCTTGAAAGTTTATTTTGGCCTAGACTGTCCCTTTAAGAGAGAGCATGCAATTTGAAACAATTGTTTAATTTACTCGATATTATCTAATTTGTTTTGTTCCCTTGGCAATCATTTGCTTAAAAGCATTGGTGGCTGCAGATATATGCTCATGTTACTAGGCTCACCCCATTTAAATAGTATTCTTGGTCTGAATCATGAAAGAAAATGTGTGGGTTTTGAGTCCCTTTAAAAGGTAATGTATTTGTGCTCCCTGTTCAGTGAATCATTTGGCAAAAAGGGCAAATATTGTAAGGGAAATTAAGAATGCCTGGGATATGCATAAGGCTATAATACAAATTAAACTTTCATTCCAGAAGGAGAAAGGGGAAGACATGATGGTCCGCCTGGTTATTAATCTACTGTAAAAAGCTATCTTTCTATGAAAGGAGCTGCACAATCTCTTCTTAATGAGACTGATACAAGTAACACAAAATACTGTATTAGTATTTCGGCATCTGCTTCCACAGACCTAATCTGTGAAGTTTATTTTCTATATGTACTTATTTTACATATTCATGTCCACTAAAAAAACATTCAAAACCCAAAAAATGCAGAGTTTAAACTCGCACGATGGAGAGGTTTGTGGATTCATTATAACCATCAAAGGCAAATTTAATCAGTTTGCGAATCACCTACATTAATACCACATTACATAGCTTGATATATTAAACATATAAACATTGCATTCACTAACGCAGGTTTCAAACATCAGATAAATAATACAGATTTAAAATAAAAATAATCCAACAAGATTTTGTATCCAGAAAACAGATATAAAAGACTTTCATTCCTTTTAACAGTACAATAAAGGATCACGAGAACATGTTTTTTTTCATTATGCTTCACATCAGTGCTGAGCCATTGTTAACCTCTTTTGCTGAAGCAGTTTATAGTCTTCTGCATTCATTAAAGGGACAGTACACTGTAAAATTGTTTACCCAGCTGCAGAGTATAAAAATGTATGAGAAATTGCATTTTCAGGTTTGTGTATATGAAGTAGCGGGTTTTGTGCTTTTAAACCACAGCCTATTACAATGGGGTTGAGCTTTAAGTAAGATCAGATCTCATTATGTTTATCACTTTGTGTCACACAACTTGCTTCCTTATCTTATTTGTCTGGAAAACTAAAGCTCATACATAGAGGAGAACAATGGAAAATTAACATTTTATTACTTAAAGTGAAGGTAAAGTTACCCTTCATCTCTATCCGGAATAATATGCTTTCCCTCAAAATAAATATGAGTTTAATTCATCAATTTTTTTAATTATGAGTGTAAAAAAAGTTATGCCCTTTTTTACTCACAGTTTGATGGTCTGCAAATTCAACCCGGATTTTATTTTTTTTTTCCTGTGTGGATCACGTTGTTTGTTTGCCTATTAAAAATCTGGCCGTTAGGCGGCCGTTCAAACAACGTCATTCGCCTCCTTTAACATATGCGCATGCGCTATATTTTTTCTTTACTCATGTTTGACTCCATGCACGCTCCAGATTCGCGCATAGGCGTACTGTTTATCTTGGAAAAATAACAAGAACTAGGCTTCCTACAGAGTACAGACAATACGCTACAAGCGGTGAGGAATTTACTTTTACCCCGGTTTCATCTGGCGGCTCAGCTGATTCAAAGCAGGTACACAAAGAAATGTTCGCAAGATAAAGGATATATTTAAACTCAGTCTTTTCTTAGCATCTTTAAATTCAACAGTCTTTGGAGTACCTGCAACAGAGTAAAGAAATCAGGCTATGGACTACGGCTGTTTTAAGCCGAAAGCCCGAAACACTTAACCGTTCTGTGCTACGCCTGTGTGATTTCTTTACTCTGTTGCAGTAATACAAAGGACTGTGCAATTTTAAAGATGCTAATAAAGACTGAGTTTTAATATATCCTTTATCGGCTAACATTTTCTTTGTGTACCTGCCTGGAATCAGCTGAGCCGCCCGATGAAACCGTATCCTGCAATGTGATTGGATCAGGATCCGTTGCCGCATTGACTAGAGATTGGCCAAGACGGACACACACCCCAAAAAGAGGAGGAGTAGAGTTTCAGCTTTACAGGGACGTCAGCCTCGTAGAGATACCACGGACACATGAAGTAAACAGATATCGCTGTTTGTGTCGGAAGTGTGGGTAAGGGGGCACAGGGCTATGGAGCTGGTTTGAACTGTTGTTTTAAGTAGTTTGATTTTGCGCAATTCAGAAGGGGTTTGCCGGTTAGCGCATGCGCGGTGGAGAGGGATGTCGTGAACGCGCTTTAGAGAGACGTATAGAGCGGGTGGGACCGCTCCATACGTCAAAAATCAGAAAAGCAGGAAATAGGGTTTGGGAGGAGTCAATAATAGAAACGGTAGGGAGTTATAAATCTTTATATTTTGCAAAATATAAAATTATATAGAGAAAAGAAGTTAGCGATTAACTTATCTAAGGATTAAGACATGCTTTGATGTGTTCCAACTCTGAAAACTTTACCTTCACTTTAAAGGGACAGTATACTATAAAATAGTTTTTTTCCTGAATGTTTCCAATTACTTTTTTTACCAGCTGCAGAGTAATAAAAATGTATGAGATTTGTTTTTTTAAGGCTTATTTGTGTATATGAATTAGCTGATTTTGTGTTTTGAAGCCACAGCCTAATAAAATGGGTTGAGCTTGTATGTATAATCAGATCTCATTACTTTATCACATTGTGTACATATACCTGCTTCTTTATCTTATTATCTGTCCATAAACCAATTACCAATACTTGCCAGAACAATGGAAAATTAGCATTGTATTACCGTATCTCTTCTATAACCCACTGGGAGTGTAATTTATTCAACTGGCTGTGTTAACACAGCTTGGCCTCAAGGCCAAAAACTTTTAGAATAGGTGGGGATCCACAGGCTAAATAAACTAATTAAAATGCCAATATAAAGGATAATGGAAATACATAAACAATTTAATACCACTCCAGCAGGTAAAGTGGATCATTGGGAACAAATTAAAGGGGAGAAGTGTTTGGAGTAAACTGTCCCTTTAACTATCCTGCACCCCACTGTGAGTTTAATTTCTTCTGCTGCTGTGTTTACTTAGGCTATTCAATAGCCGAGACTCCAGTATAGGTTGGGATACACAAAGCTAAATCTGTTATTAAAAAGGGGTAAAGGATGTTATTAAAAAGGGGGTAAAATAGGGGTAAAGGAGCTACTTGTAAACAATTGAATACACTCAAGCAGGTAAAATGGATCATTGGGAAACAATTTAAATGGGGAGAAAATGTTTGGGTGAACTGTCCCTTTAACCCCTTCAGCCAATCAGACATAGATCTACGTCCATGAGGCACATATACCATTGTACATCTATGTCCAAGCTTCAGGCAGCCCCTGTAGTCTCTATTGTCAAGTGACAGCAGAGAGCTGTTCTTCCTGGGCTGCAGGCATCTGCCTTCAAATTGTAAAAGAGCACGATCGGTACTCCTTTACCATATGAGTGCAGATTGCCAGATCATTACAAACAGTGAAACCGTCTGTGTCACTGTCTATAATTATCTCTGTATGTGCCGGTGGGAGGGAGTCGGGTGGGTGGCACAGCGGTGGAGGGGCCCTATGCTACAGAAAACAATGTTTGGAAGGGTGCTGGAGGGACGGGACCTCTGCACTACATAAAAAATAAAATTTAGAAAACACAAACGCACATTGGGTACTAAATGTGCAGACACCATTTTGAGGGGGGAGGTTATAGAGCTGTTCAGGAGGGATCAGGGAGGTGGGAGGATTTATGCAGAAAATACATAAATCCAAATAAAAATAAAAAAAAGCCCTAAACTCTGATACTGGTAGACTGCCTGCAAGTACCTAAGATTGTGGTGGGGAGTTTTGCTGGGGGGGGAGGGGGGAGGGTAATTTGTACACAGAATACTACAACCTTTGCCAGCTAGCTAATGAACCCCTTCACTATCAGGAATTTTTGAAGTTTAGTGCCTAGCTGCAATTAGCGGCCTCCTAATTACCAAAAAACAATGGCAAAAAGAGATGCATGTCTGCTATTTCTGAACAAAGGAGATCCCAGAGAAGCTTTTACAACCTCTTGTGTGATAACTGCACAAGTGGCATATAAATACAGTGAGAAACCCAAAGTTTGTGAAAAATGTTGCGATTTTTTATTTATTTATTTACAATATATGATTGCATTTGGCGGTGAAACAGTGGCATAAAATATACCAAAACGGGCCAAGATCAATACATTGGGTTGTCAAAATAAAAAAAAAAAAAAAAAAAATTATACATACATACCTTTGATAGGTAAAAATAAAAACAGGTGGCTGTTTGGTGCTGCCGAAGCATTACAGATAATCGCCGATTATCAAGATCTTAAAATATAATCTTGGAATTCTACCGATATCTGAAACACCCTAAAGATCTGCTGAGTCAAATTATGCCACTCACTTAGCCATTTTTGAAACTATAATAAGAACCCTTGATATCCCCCCCCCGGTACTGAGACACATAATACAGAACAGAACTCAAGATCCGAGAGAGAGCTTACAACGGTCCCGGACGGATCCTTTGAATACTCAGTGAATATTATTGTCCATGGCAAAAAAAGTGACAAGTGTGAGCATAAAGGACAAATTTAAACCGCCAAATAGCTTACAGCAGAAACGTTTGGATTAGAATACGGCTCAACTGAAATGGCAACCAAGATATCCGCCTCATCGGCAGACATTTTATTTTTTTTCTGCTCAGTTTCCTGATTTGACAGTCCATTATGGACTCACACCACAGGACAGCGATTGGCTCAAAGATAGTTGTGACGCTTCATTTCTCTGTATTGTAGGCATGCACAAGTGACTGATATTTTATTGCTCTAGGTCCCTACACCAGCTTAAAGTATGGTCTTACTCTAAAAAATTTTTTATTAAAACCTCGACCAACCTAATCCTCAACCTAATCCTCAACTATCATAGTATCAGTGAGGAGGTGGGGGGCAATGGTTGAAATAGCCTTCATGCAGATTGTAAACTAAAGGGACCAGGTGATATCAGTTAATGATAGTCCCTAGAGCAGTGCTTTCCAAACTGTGTCGGGACACACTAGTGTGTCGGCGGCAGTGTGTAGGTGTGTCCCTGCTTCAGCACAAATGTTTTTAAATTTAATTTTTTTCAACAATTTTTTTTGGTTTCTGACTTTCCGCCTTCCTGCTACGCATATTATGTGGATGACACGTGATTAATACCTAATGGGTCACAGATCATCTTAACCTATTGGCGCAGCTCAGTGGGAACTGAAACTATTCCCATTGGCGGCACATTGGCTCCTGACTGCACGTGTAGTCTCCTCAATCGGCTCGTGACTGCACGTGTAGTCAGTGAGTGGGACAGCAGTGTGTTTGCAGCGCGGGCAGTAGTCAGTCGGACTCGCAGAGCTCTGAGGGCAGCAGCTTAAACGCTGAGCTGAAGTCAGAAGTCAAAGTGTTGGTTTTTTTTGCAGCTAGCTCCCAGTAGTGCATTGCTGCTCTTGATATATGGATAGGAAGGGGAAGCTTAAAAATGCTTGATGATGAAATGTGAGTGTCTTTATCTAATATTCCACCAAATATTTAGAAATTGTGTTCATCCATCAACCTCATACATCCCATTAAAATAGTAAGTAGCTATTGGTGTTATTAAACATTTTTTTAATTCGTGCACATACATACTGTTACTTGTAAATACATTTTGTTATTATATCATTTATGTATGTGCCCGTATCTCTTAAAACAAGTTAGTTTAACCTCCTGTTTGCTAGTACAACTGAATTACTGTGTCGCGAAATGATGTAGGTCCTAAAAAGTGTGTCACCAACATAAAAAGTTTGGAAAGCTCTGCCCTAGAGTCTTTCACATATAGATGCAATACTTGTCTTTTTGTGTTTAAGAACTATATTTGTGACTGCTCTATTACCTATTAAACTACTTTTCAGAATAAGCTAAGGTTCTATTGGGAGACATCTTCATTAAAACTTAAAGGGGCACTCAGGTTTTATTAAATTTTCATGATTCAGATACAGAATGTAATTTTAAAACAACTTTCCAATTTACTTCCATTAAAAAAACTGTGCACAGTCTTTTATATTTACACTTTTTCGAGTCACCAGCTCCTACTGAGCATGTGCAAGAGACTATACGTATATGCATTTGTGATTGGCTGATTGCTATCACATGGTACAGGAGGAGTGGAAATATACATAACTTTGAAATGTGAAAAGAATCTACTACTCATTTGAAATTCAGAGTAAATGCTATTAAATTGTCTTGCTATCTTGCATTTGTTGATTATGCAAATCTGCTGTGTTTACCTGGTCCTTTAATTATGTTGATCTCAAGTCATCCTAGTAAAAACATCCACAATAGATATCAAAATTTACACAATTCTATTTCCTTAGTAAACATTGGTGCCTGCCCCTCTGTCAGTAGCCGAGACTGAGGGGTTATAATTAATCAGTGATAGGGGGAAAAAAAAAAAAAAGTAGCAGCACAGCAAATGTATAAGGAACTCATATCATATTTCATTTCCGGGTGGACTGTCTTGGAGTCTCATGAAGGTACACTATAATAGAAACAGAATTAAAGTTTTAAATTCTACAGTTCTCCATTGAAGGTTGGGGTCCTAGTTTATTTCCTTTACTTTTCTAATAGAAGCTGGTCCTAAGAAATTAAGATATTCTGTCATTGTACTGTTAGAGAGTATATTCTAGTATGCTTTTTTTTGTTGATTATATCCTCTTGGTGCACCCCAGGTCCAAAATTGTGTCCTATTCCCGATCACCATATCTATAAAACTGAGGTTTTCAATTTGAGACTCAAGAGTGGTCTCCTTTTATTTAAAGCACTTTCTACCCTTATTACAACTTTACAAGACATGGAGGTCCAAAAGAAGCCCCTAGTATTATTCAGAAAAGTATTTATTCAAATAGCATACCCATACTAAATATCTTACTTTTATGATTGGATGTGAACACGTTGTTTTCTGTTGATCCTCTTATAACAATTGATAACCCTACTGTATTGTACACATCTTGTCATTTAATTATTTGTATGCTTTATCAAAAATCTCAAAAAAAAATAAAAAAAACTCTAGTTTTGTTTAAAAAATGGAGTGATAGCAAGAATGTTAATAATTCACCAGTATTTTGGGTATGTTTTTCAATGAAATTCCCTGTAGCGAAGGGTTAAACAATAGTTTAAGTACCTTTTCTCCGAGTTACCCACACAACATAGCTTTTTTTTTTTTTTTTTTAAATTAACTTAAAACTGCAGAAATACCCCCATATTGCAAAAATTCACTGTATGGAACACAACGCAAATCTGAGTGTATTGCAACATTTTCCATGGGGTACATAGGAGACAATATTTCAACGCACTGTGGTCTCTGAATTTAGAATTGTACACAGGGGTTAAAATATCACTATAGTTTACTAGTCCGGGGAGAAAAGTAACTATTTCAGACGAAAAAAAGTTTCTAGGCAAGATAGGCCTGGAATTTCTTACTCATCCACGACTAGTGGAAATTTGTATACCTAAGTTTTTCAACACAAATAAGCAACTGAAGGACATTTATTAGAAGTAAATATTTTTTGATAAAAATCAGCAAAACTTTAAACTATTTCACAGAAAATCCTTCTTACAATAAATGCATGTTCCTAACGCTGTCTAGTCCCATTTAGTAAAAAATAATAATAAAAAAAAATTCTTAGGTCTTGTCATGCAAAGGCATGATTTTTTTTTCTTCTATTTTTACAATTAGCTTTTCAGGGGTTAATGTTGAAAATTTGGGACAACAGAGGTAACCAAATGTTTTAACCTTTTAACGCCGTTACGGCGTTGTATTCCGTCCAAATTTATCTGGGCTTTAACGCCGATAGACGGAATACAACGTCCTAACCAAGTTGCTTTCCTGAAGCCACTGGCACTTCCCTGATAGCGGTCTGGAGGGCATGCCTAGCATCATAGGGACGCCACCCCTGAAGCGATCCAATCATTGAAATCTCGTGATCATTTGCACGATCGAGAGATTTCAAAAATTGTTTACATCGGAAGGAAAGGGTTAAAGGGCCAGTAAATACAGTAGATTTGCATAAACAAATGCATGATAACTAGACAATGCAAAAGCACTTAGTCTGAACTTCAAATGAGTAGTAGATTTTTTTCTGACAAATGTAAAAGTTATGTCTATTTCTTCTGCCGTTGCATCATGTGACAGCCACCAGTCAATCACAAATGCATATAAATATATTCTGTGAATTCTTGCACATGCTCAGTAGGAGCTGGTGACTCAAAAAGTAAACATAATTCAATTTTGTTAAAAGGAACACTCAATGCAGTAGAATCGCATAATGAACAAGTACACAATCAAAAGATAAGGCAACAGCACTTACTCTGAATTTCAAATAAGCAGTAGTTTTTTTTTCCTGACATTTTTTTTCTCCCATTTTCCAGCCCCCTGTATCATGTGAAAGACTTCAGTCAATCACAGACTAGTTAGTATATGTATACCCTGTGAGCGTGAGCTTGTGCGTGCTCCCCAGAAAATGTGTATATAAAAAGACTGTGCAACATTTGATAATGGAAGAAAATTGGAATATATCTTACAACTGCAAGCTCTATCAAAATCATAAAAGTTTATTTTGACTTGAGTGTCCCTTTAATAGAAGTAAATTGGAAAGTTGCTTAAAATTCCATGCTTTATCTGAATCATGAAAGTTTACTTTTGACTTGAGTGTCCATTTAAAAAGGAACATTATACACTATTTTTCTTTGCATAAATGTTTTGTAGATGATCCATTTATATAGCCCATACAGGTTTGTTTGTTTGTTTTTTAAATGTTTTACAGTTTTGCTTATGTAAAATAACATTGCTCTGATTTTAAGACTTCTAACCCAGCCCCAAAGTTTTCGGAAAATACTGAGGTATAACTACTCCAGCTTGTTTCTATTTGTGTAAAGAGTATTTTCATATGCACAGGAAGGGGGAGCGAGGGAGGGTGTCTGTTTTGCCACTTAAAGTGGGTGTTCTAGCTACCTTTTTAACAGAGCTAAACTGGGGGCTTCTAAGTAAGTTTTTAAACGGTTTATACAGGATTTTTATATCAGTATCTGTGCATATTATTCTTTATAGTAGTGTCTATTACATGCAGTTATATGAAAATTGGTGTATACTGTCCCTTTAACTTTGAAGCAGCTACATATAGCTTTTCAAAGTAAATACTTTGGATAGCCTCATATAAGGAGACACAGAGACCAATTGTGTATGGCTTAAAACCCAGCATTGGGGAGATTTAAAGGGACAGTATACATTCATTTTCATATAACTGCATGTAATAGACACTACTATAAAGAATAAGATGCACAGATACGGATATAAAAATCCAGTATAAAACTGTTTAAAAACTTACTTAGAAGCTGTCAGTTTGGCTCCGTTGAAAAGGTAGATGGAAAGCCCACTGCAAGTGGCAAATAAGACACTCCCCCCTCCCCCTTCTTTTGCGTATGAAAAGATCCTTTACACAAACAGGAGCAAGCTGGAGAAGGTAGCGGACAGTATTCACATAAAACTTTTGGGCTTGGTTAGGAGTCTGAAAATCAGAGCAATGTTATTTAAAAATAAGCAAAAACTATACATTTATTTTAAAAAAAAACTTTATGGGCTATATAAATAGATCATCTACAAAACATTTATGCAAAGAAAAAAATGAGTGTATAATGTCCCTTTAAGGTATAAGGAGTGACTCCAGCTTCTGAATAATCACTACATGCCCAGCAATATTAAAGGGACAGTCTACACTAAAAACAGACTTCCTGGATTGGAATCCTTGGCCTCCCGATTACACCGTTGTACCTTTTCATAAAGGGAGCAATGATTTTTACAGTACAGTAAAAAAAAAAAAAAAAAAATCTATTATGTTTGTCATCGTTGGCAGTTTTGCAATGGCTGCCGGACTTGTCCAGTCCTTAGGGGTGAATTTGAAGCGTGTTATTATAAATTGTTTGCAGCAACAATAACAGTCCATTGATGACTTACATATTCTAGAATTAAACCTGTTAACTGTTATGTGGTAGAGTAGAGTAGTAGTAGTAGTAGTAGAGTGACAACTCCCCATGGGGACAACTGCAAGCCCCATGTTAACTTTATGAGTGACGACTCCCCATGTCAGCTGCTAGCGAGAATCACGTTCCAATATCAGTACACCAATGAATGAGATGAAATCTCCCTGTGTGGGCTTACGATAAGCGACTGCTGGACATATAAAGGACTCACTTTGTAGGTAGCTCTGAATGTGATTGACAGCTCATTTTCTAAACTTCTCACACCTCCAATCTACTATATGTCAAAAATGTATCACTCTTTATAATGCTGCATGTATATGTATTTTAACTATCTGCTTCATGTTTGACAATCAAGGGATAAAATCAGATTTCACCTGGTACTAATACATAGACTTGTGTGTCAGTACCACACTAAACAAATGCCAAGACCAGACACATGCGCACTGCCAAGTTTAAAAGGGACATGAAATCCAAAATATTTAGTTAACGATTCAGATAGAGAATACATTTTTAAACAACATACCAATTTACTTCTATTATCTCATTTGCTTCATTCTTTAGATGTCATTTGTTGAAGAAATACAATGCACATGGGTGAGCCACACAAGGCATTTATGTGCAGCCACCAATCAGCAGCTGCTGGACATATTTAGATATTGTTTACAACAAAGGATATCAAGAGAATGGAGCAAATTAGATAATAGAAATAAATTGGACAATTGTTTAAAATTGCATGCTCTTTTAAAATCAAAAGAAAAAAAAATGGGTTTCATGTCTATAAGCCTGAATAGGATTCCAGTCTAGACCCGTTAGACCGCTAAATTTGTTCTGGTCAGTGTTCTGTTTCATGTGTGTGTGTCATGCTTCCCAACAGGCACCACACAGGTGTTGTGAGGAAAGGGAATAAAAGTTCTGGCCCTGGTTGCCACAGAGACTGCAGTCTGGGAGATGTGATAACCACCAAATCCCACACAAAAGTCACAAAACATGGGAGCTGAGCTGGAATGGTAGAACAAGGACATCACTGTCAGCCACTGACAGTTAAATGCACCTGAACCTATTATAAAAGCAGAGAAAAAAAATCTGCCAAGCTCTGATTGAACTGAGGTAAAAGTTTCCTTCCTAGATTAAATTAGTGCAGTGTTGTGCACAACTCCATGGGAGAGAGCACAATGTTATCTATATGGACCACAGGGATTAGCAGTCTCTTGTGAAAAACTAATAAAAAAGCATGTGATAGGAGGCTATCAAAACAGGCTTGGATACAAGGTAATCACAGAGGTTAAAAGTATATTAATATAACAGTGTTGGCTGTGAAAAACTGAATGGGTAATAAAAAGGGATTATCTATCTTTTTAATCAATAAAAATGTTAGTGTTGACTGAACCTTTAAAAGCAGTGCTAATTTTGAAAAGATGCATTTTTTGCAAACATGGTATGGACTACACAAAATAATCCAATAAAAAAAAAAAAAGTGTTTTTTTAATTATTACCAATTGTAAAATTTACTACTGGAATGGGATCCAACCCAGTGATTTACTGCATGCCTGTGAAAGGCTGTGGGCAACTACTATGTTTTGTTTTTGACAATCTTTAAATTTAAAAATAATTGATTTTATAAATGTGGTTTATTAGAGAGTATTATAAAACTACAATTTTACTAAATACTTCTAAATTATCGGGTTCAAAGTACTAGATTAATAACGTTCCTTGGAAGCTTTGCAAATAGCCAGCTATGACAACACAGGAGAATGTGACATATTCCAATAAATAAAAAATAAAAAAATGAAAACCTAATTCGCTATATTAACCAAATTATTTGCTCTGGCAATACATGGATAACAAGATCACCCCATCAATATTCTTCTGCACTATACCTCCCTACAATTTTGTTAAATCATATGAAAATATGCTTACAAGTTTTATTTCAGATGAATCATGTAATGGTTCTTCACGTGTTTCCATAGCTTTGTTTTCCTCCTCCATGGACAAAGGTTCATCATTTTTATGATTAACAATGAGTGGTCGAAGGCCACTGATCTTGCTATCGACTTGTAAAGGAGCACCATGATTAAGTTCACCTTGCTGATCCCACATAACATCCTTACTGTCATTTGCAACACTTGGAATTTCAGACTCTGAAATCATTGATAAAAAATTTGTTTTTGTTTCAAGTTTGTTTTCCAACTGACGTTTACTGTTGGCCGTCCAATCAAGGGATACCAAATTCTCTATTTCTGATCCAAACTCAGAAGCAGTGATTATTCTAGATCTGGTTTCTCCAGCAGGCATAAAATCTTCTATTATCTTATTTGCAGGAGACTGTTGAAACATATGCAGGTAAGTCCATATCAAAGCCATTACCACGTAGGTCATAGTTTAATGGATCCATATTAAAATCAGGTTCTTCCATTTCTACATTATAAAAAGGAACAAAGGAGCGATTTCCATTCCTTACATTTTTGGATAATTTTACAGGTAGTTCTGAGGAGTATTGATGTGCAGAATCCTTACCAGCAGCATGATGGATGTCTGGTTCAGTTGGACTATAATAAAAGGACTGTGAATTTGGTTGGGACTGGTTTCCTTCAGCTTCCTGCAACCCATTAGCTCCTTCCATGTTTATCATGGAGGCCAGATCCTGGAGCCTGCGTAGTGGAATGTAGGAAGAAGAGTCCTGCCCATATTCCGATGTGCCACTTTGCAGGGTGGAGGTCAGTGGCACACTACTATACCCTTTTGGAGGATCACAGCCTCCTTCTCCTGAGCACCTTTTTCTTTGGGCATTTGGATTGGCGGTGTCAAAGAAAACAGAGGTACTGCTATGCCTGGCTAGCTCACAAACTTCTTCCATCCTGTGCAGGCATCAACCTGTAAATAGTGCATAAACAGAATAAGACAATAGCAAAGAAGGTATTATTTGGATAAAATACAACTTCACATTCTGAAATTACTTGATGGAACAATAGGGTGCATATGTAATACAGGCTGAAAGTGTTTTTAATAAAAAGACTGCAAACCTAAGTAGTATTACCTAGGTACAATACACTAAATACCAACCATAAGGTATTTTAGTTTATTGCCTTCCTGTGGCCAAAATGGCAGCCAGTAGCAGCAGGCTGAGGCCTACATCTGCTGCAGGCATTTGTCTGTCTTTTGCCGCTGTAGACATTGTATGTGTGTCCCTCCCCAACCGTGCAGCCAGGGGTGGGAAGGAGGAGGGAGATATACGAAGGATAAAATGCTTGCGAATCCCACCTCCAAAATCATTTTTAATACTATCCGAAAATAAACTTAGAAATTATTAGCCTGAGCTGCATCAATACTTTACATTAGCATAGCTGTTTCGGCAACAAAGGGGTTAATTGACTAACAGGCTTTGTCTCTCAAATCGCAGCACCCGTCTGCTAACAATGTCAATACAAATGCATAAGTGTGCATGTAGTCTTGTCAGATAAATAATGCATCACCCCAAATGAATTAACTTGCAAACAAATGTGAAAATCGCCGGCGAACAGAGCATGGAGAGCTAAAACCTGAACAGATGTGACAAGGAAGCAGACAGAAATGTAAAAGATCAAAATAAGAAATGCCGAGAATATGTCATACCCACCCCGTGTGTGGACAGCCGGTGCAGTGCGGCGGTGTAGTGAGGAGGTGATCCAGGCATACAGGGGAGGAAGAGTGCTGAATATGGATGAGAGCGCAAAGTTTGCAGCTGTTTGCACTGGCCTTATCGTGCGCCTGCCCCTCATCACACAGCGCTAGGCCTGGAACCCACGGCGGTCTGCACTACCTCCCCCAGCCGCACAGCACGCAGCGGGGAGTGCAGCCTTACTCTACTACTGGAGGCGTGCGGAGCCTGCGTGGGGGAGGGGAGGCTGGTGCTTGGGGAGGGGGGGGACTTAGGCTGTTTGTGGGGTATATACAGCTAAGGGAACCTTACGCAAAGAAAGGACAATGGGGATATACTGACAGAGGTGAAGGGTATCCACATTACAGGAGGGGGCTGGCCTGCGAGGCATAGGGTAGGGGGCTGGGAGTATAGTGATACGAGGGGAAGGGTGGCTACTGGGTAAATTGGTGAGGGGAGGGTGTATCTATTGGGTATAATGTCAGGTTATGGGCTGGCCTTTAAGGTATGGTGCTAGGCCCCTTAGCACTTACACAAGTATTTGCACTACGTGCGGCCAGGCTATGAAGGGTGCCTATAATATATAGGTATATATTGGTCCTTGTGAGGTCTGTCTGTTGTCCTTCCCCTATTTAGCTAATTGATTATATTTATAGGTGGATTCGCAGTTTGAGACAGTGTCCTGTCAGTGCAGCTTTGTGTAGGTGCAGGCTTTTCAGTAATGGCGTGTGCAGTGTCCTTTGCATTGTAATGGGTTGTAAAAATACTGTATACCAGTTACTAAGTAGTAAAGCAAAATGTTCAGGACTTGATTATATTATCTGCATACATGCACTGACTACGTGATACGTTTCGACTGCTCTCCTGCAGAGGACACTACTGGCAACTATTTATCAGGAACCATTATACACATATACGCAATAACGTGTATTGTTTGGTTTATAAACAGATAACAGTACTTCACGCACTCATGACAAATGCACCTAAGCACAGGCCCTAATATTGGTACTTCCCGTGATGTCCCTTGTCCATACACTGGTTGTCATACACGTAATGAGGCCGCATTGTAAGTGGTTCAAACAATCTCCCCTTTACTTTGCGCGAGCTACATGATCACTTTAATTTCAAAACACTTAGGGCCAAACCATCCTCGCTTGCTGTTGTTATGACGGGGTGCGCGTGCATAGCAAACCCGCCGAGTCAAATGAAAAAAGCGCGTGCACACAGCAAATTCGTCTAGTCAAAGAAATCAAGCACTTGCATGCACCAGAATGTAAATCTGTCACTTTGTTTAAATGATAAGGCATTCAAACGATTGTTATCAATGCGTTTCAGCCTTTCTGGTGTTCTTTTACTCCTATTAGTCATCTATTCCATAGACTATAAGTATATTAACAAAATAAATACAGTTCTTTGGTTTAGTTGTGTAATACAGTATCAAATGGACTTTTTATAACCGTGTGGTCGCTCTGGAGATGTTCATCTAATGCGTCCTTCTATAAAGTTTGCTGTGTCCCCGCATCAAAGAGCCACGCATTAATTTTTGCCTTCATAATACACTCACAAACAATATTGATAGAGTGGAAAGAAAGTGTTCTGTGCAGTAGAGATGGGAAGTTCGGTTCACATCACTACTGTGCAGTAAAATTCAGAACGTGGTTTCCGGGTATGAAAATGGATGTTCTTTCCTACACATTTAGTTAGTGATAGCCACATCCATGGAGGGCCTACATTGCGCCAACTCTCCACAACTGACCTAGGTGACGTTCAAATATAAGAAAGTATGATCAAAAATACAAAAAAATATAGATAGATTGATATTCATAGATGCCAACGTTTGATAGGGGAAAAGATTTCAGTTACCTCAGACCAACCAAGTAAACAGATTATTGGAATATTCTCTGCTTTCACCCAAACACCTCCAAATGTAAATTGCACACAATGTGCACACAACATGTAATCATTCAAGCTACTGTAAATTGAAGGGGATTAAAAAATGTCTGCTCACCAAATCAGATACATATTTTATTATTCGATGCAGGAGAATCGGATAAAATAGTATGCAAATGTATACATAAAACTAGCAAACATTTCATGTTTGTTTTACATACGCAGATTTTTACAAGGGGACAGGCTCCTTGGGCAATTTATACTATGAGACAGTAAACAAAAAAACAAACAAAAAAAAAAACCTGACCCTGTAAAGTCTTGACAGTTTTTTTAAAAAAATTGGTGTATACTGTCCCTTTTTAATTGTGTTTTTACACATTTATGTTTCAACACAAATTTGTGGTTTTGTTTAAAGTAAAACATCTTAATTGTAACACAACAATGTAGTTCTAGCCAGTATTTGCACATTCCTATGAGTATGCCAGGTGAACATAAGTATGTGTCTCTCTATGCTTTGTATGGACAGACTGGGACCAAAATAGGCCTGGACATTTTATGGTAGAGCAGCCCACTTTAAAGGGACAGTCAAGTCTAAAAATCTTTCATGATTTAGATAGGGCATGCCATTTTAAACTACTTTCCAATTTACTTTTATAACCAAATTTGCTTTGTTTTCTTGGTATTCTTAGTTGAAAGCTAAACCTAGGAGGTTCATATGCTAATTTCTTAGACATTGAAGGCTGCCTCTAATCGGAATTTTGATAGTTTCCACTAGAGGGCTAGTTCATGTGTTTCATAAAGATAACATTGATTTAACGCATGTGAGGTTACCTAGGAGTGAGCACTGATTGGCTGAAATGCAAGTCTGTCAAAAGAACTGAAATAAGGGGGCAGTTTGCAGAGGCTTAGATACAAGGTAATTTCAGACGTAAAACGTGTATTATTATAACTGTGTTGGTTATGCAAAACTGGGGAATGGGTAATAAAGGGATTATCTATCTTTTTAAACAACAACAATTCTGGTCTTGACTGCCCCTTTAAGCACTGAATAGATGCTAGACATAATGATGCATTAAAAGAAAAGATTAGTCTGAGACTAATGTGTAGATATATTTTTTAAAGTTTCATTGGCTGTTTAAATATTGATTAAATAAATGTAAAGTTTAAAGGGATATGAAACCCATTTTTTTTCTTTAATGATTCAGATAGAGCATGCAATTTTAAGCAACTTTCTAATTTACTCCTATTGTCAATTTTTTGTTCTTTGCTATCTTTATTTTAAAAAGCAGAAATGTAAGCTTTTAAGCCAGCCCATTTTTTTGGTTCAGACCCTGGGTAGCGCTTGCTGATTGGTGGCTACATTTAGCCACCAATCAGCAAGTGCTTCCCAGGTGCTAAACCAAAAATTGTCTGGCTCCTAAGCTTTACATTACTGTTGTTCAAATAAAGATACCAAGAGAACGAAGAAAAAATAATAATAGGAGTAAATTAGAAAGTTGCTTAAAATTGCATGCTCTTTATGAATCATGAAACAAAAAATTGGTGGTTTCATATCCCTTTAAGTGTCTATAAAACAATGGGAGCTGCCATTTTGTAACTTAGGTTACCTTCTCTGCTGTGGCAAGTTAGGGACAGTTATAAATCGGTCACTAGAGTGTGCAGCCAATGGCTGTGTGGAATATAACAATGTTCTGCGCTTCCATTTCTAACAGGAACTAAAATGCTCACAATTTCAGAATGGAATTACAGAAAAAGGGGACACAATAAATAATAAAAGTATTTTGCAGAGTATTTTTTCTATATACGATTTATCATTTTATATCACTATCTCAGTGTTTAATGTCCCTTTAAAACTGACAAGTGTAATTTACTAAAGTAACAAACTTTTCTGATAAAGTGTAATGTACTAGTCAGATTTGCAAAATCATATAAAGTTTGTAACACCCTTATGTCCCTGTATTATTTAAATTGCTTGTCATTGTCAATCTAATTACAAAAGGAGCTATTGAAGGCCACATTTAAATAAATGATAATTGCTTATTGCTCATCATTCTGTGTCACAGTCTCCCAAAATTACAGGCACCTGAGCAGGGATAGGCAAGGTGTCCGTACACGGACACTGGTGTCCGTGACTGGCCCTTGCAGTGTCCGCCGCCCATCTTGCTGTGGGGAGGGAGGAGTAAGACAGATGAATACTGGTCCTGACTCCTCCTTAACACACGCAGCGCCACGTTTTGCAGGGTTGGGGCCACTCCCACATGATGCCGCTTAGTACCAGAAAATGACTCTGAGTGAGACAGAGAGAGAGGGAAGATTCAAGAAGCAAGCTGCCACTGTGTCCCTGGAGCTTTATATGCAAAGGTAAAGCACTTTAACCAGCACCTGAGGTTTATTATAAGTAGTATTTAAATAGAAAGAAAAGATATAGTAAGGTTGTGAATCATAGCCTTAGTATATCTTTTCTTTCTGATTAAATAATAGGAAAGGGAAAATATTTAGTGTGAATAAAATTAGTGGCTTGTCAAGAGACTGCTAGCAATATTGGGTGATAAGTTATGGAATAAATAAAGCCTGCGTGAAATACTGGATGTGTATCTGCATCTGTATAATAACACCCAGCTCTATACAAAGACACATTAGTGACACTGGCACATGCGTATAGCCTGACAAATGCTGGTTATAGGTTCAGTGGTATCTGCATCTGTATAATAACACCCAGCTCTATACAAAGACACAGTAGTGACACTGGCACATGTGTATAGCCAGACACCGGCTGGTTATAGGATCAGTGGTATCTGCATCTGTATAATAACACCCAGCGCTATATAATAACACAGTAGTGACACTGGCTCATGGGTATAGCCAGAGGAGGGCTGGTTATAGGATCAGTGGTATCTGCATCTGTATAATAACACCCAGCACTATACAAAGACACAGTAGTGACACTGGCACATGTGTATAGCCAGACACGGGCTGGTTATAGGATCAGTGGTATCTGCATCTGTATAATAACACCCAGCGCTATATAATAACACAGTAGTGACACTGGCTCATGGGTATAGCCTGACAAATGCTGGTTATAGGATCAGTGGTATCTGCATCTGTATAATAACACCCAGCACTATACAAAGACACAGTAGTGACACTGACACATGTGTATAGCCAGACACGGGCTGGTTATAGGATCAGTGGTATCTGGATCTGTATAATAACACCCAGTGCTATATAATAACACAGTAGTGACACTGGCTCATGGGTATAGCCAGACAAGGGTTGGTTATAGGATCAGTGGTATCTGCATCTGTATAATAACACCCAGCTCTATACAAAGACACAGAAGTGACACTGGCACATGCGTATAGCCAGACACGGGCTGGTTATAGGATCAGTGGTATCTGCATCAGTATAATAAAATTCAGCACTATCAAATAATAGTTTTAATTGTAAATGTACCTTGGTGTCCTTCACTAAAGGTCTTTACTTTAGAAAATGTCCGCCACAGCCTTTGCTCGTGCCTATCCCTGCCTGCACCTGAGCACTTGTCATCACACATAAAGGGACATAAAAACTCCCAAAAATCTTTCATTATTCAGATAGAACATACAATTTAAAAAAAACTTTCCAATTCACTTCTATTATCAAATTTTCTTTGTTTTCTTGCTATCCTTTCTTGAAAATCAGGAAGGTGAGTTTAGGAGCATGCATGTGTCTGCAGCACAATATGGCAGCAGAGCACTAGATGGCAGCACTATTTTCTGTCATGTAGAGCTCCAGAAAAAGTTCATGCTACCTATCCAGATATCTCTTCAACAAAGAATAACATGAGGATGACTTATTTAAAATTGTATCCTCTGTCTGAAAAATGAAAGAAAAAAATGTGGGTTTTATGTCCCTTAAAGGGACATGAAACCCAAAATGTTACTTTCATGATTTTCATAGAGAATACAATTTTAACCCCTTAATGACCACAGCACTTTTCCATTTTCTGTCCGTTTGTGACAAAGGCTATTTTTACATTTTTGCAGTGTTTGTGTTTAGCTGTAATTTTCCTCTTACTCATTTACTGTACCCATACATATTATATACCGTTTTTCTCGCCATTAAATGGACTTTCTAAATATATCATTATTTTCATCATATCATATAATTTACTATAAAAAAATTATAAAATATGAGGAAAAATGGAAAAAAACACACTTTTTCTAACTTTGACCCCCAAAATCTGTTTACACATCTACAACCACCAAAAAACACCCATGCTAAATAGTTTCTAAATTTTGTCCTGAGTTTAGAAATACCCAATGTTTACACATTCTTTGCTTTTTTTGCAAGTTATAGGGCCATAAATAAGTAGCACTTTGCTATTTCCAAACCACTTTTTTTCAAACTTAGCGCTAGTTACATTAGAACTCTGATATCTTTCAGGAATCTCTGAATATCCATTGACATGTATATATTTTTTTTTAGTAGACAACCCAAAGTATTGATCTAGGCCCATTTTGGTATATTTCATGCCACCATTTCACCACCAAATGCGATCAAATAAAAAAAATTGTTCACTTTTTCACAAATTTTGTTACAAACTTTAGGTTTCTCACTGAATTTATTTACAAACAGTTTGTGCAATTATGGCACAAATGGTTGTAAATGCTTCTCTGGAATCCCCTTTTTTCATAAATAGCAGACATATATGGATTTGGTGTTGCTTTTTGGTAATTAGAAGGCCGCTAAATGCCACTGAGCACCACACGTGTATTATGCCCAGCAATGAAGGGGTTAATTAGGGAGCATGTAGGGAGCTTGTAGGGTTAATTTTAGCTTTATTGTAGTGTAGTAGACAACCCTAAGTATTGATCTAGGCCCATTTTGGTATATTTCATGCCACCATTTCACCGCCAAATGCGATTAAATAAAAAAAAAAGTAAAATTTTTCACAATTTTAGGTTTCTCACTGAAATCATTTACAAACAGCTTGTGCAATTATGGCACAAATGGTTGTAAATGCTTCTCTGGGATCCCCTTTGTTGAGAAATAGCAGACATACATGGCTTTGGCGTTGCTTTTTGGTAATTAGAAGGCCGCTAAATGCTGCTGCGCATCACACGTGTATTATGGCTAGCAGTGAAGGGGTTAATTAGGTAGCATGTAGGGAGCTTGCAGGGTTAATTTTAGCTTTAGTGTAGAGATCAGCCTCCCACCTGACACATTACACCCCCTGATCCCTCCCAAACAGCTCTCTTCCCTCCCCCACCCCACAATTGTCCCCGCCATGTTAAGTACTGGCAGAAAAAAAAGGCATATTTACATATGCTGCTCTAGAGGATCCCCCCTTAGCCCCCAACCTCCCTGATACCCCCCAAACAGCTCTTTACCCATCCCCCTCTAACTTATTAGTAGCCATCTTTGGTACTGGCAGCTGTCTGCCAGTACCCAGTTTATAGTAAAACATTTGTTTTTATTCTTCTTTAAAATATTTTTCTGTAGTGTAGCTTGCCCCCCCCAAAAGACCAACCCCCCACCCCCTCCCAGATCTCTTAGATCGACATACTTTAGATATATTTGGCCCTCACTGCCACTTTTCTCCCATCATTTTTCTGTAGTGTAGCGGTTCCCACCCGCTCCCTACCCGTACGCGCGCCCCCTCGTGCACGCGCGCGCACCCGGCGTTCCCACCCACGATCCCGCCCCCCTCCACATCATACGGCCCATCGATGGCCGCCCACCCGCCTCCCAGACTGGATCCCACCCACCAACGAAACCGGCCATCGATGTCCGGTGCAGAGAGGGCCACAGAGTGGCTCTCTCTGCATCGGATGGCCAAGGGGGGTTATTGCAGGATGCCTCGATGTTGAGGCATCACTGCAATAACCGGAAAGCAGCTGGAAGCGAGCAGGATCGCTTCCAGCTGCTTTCCAGACTGAGGACGTACGCCATACGTCCTCAGGCGTTAAGTGTATTTTTTTTGAGGACGTATGGCGTACGTCCTTGGTCGTTAAGGGGTTAAACAACTTTCCAATTTACTTCTATTATTTAGTTTGCTTTCTTCTCTTGTTATCTTTTGCTGAAAGGTTTATCTATGAAAGATCAGGAGCAGCAAAGAACCTAGGTTCTAGTTGCTGATTGGTGGATGCATGCATATATATATATATATATATATATATATATATATATATATACACCGATTGTCATTGGCTCATGCATGTGTTCAGTCAGCAACCAGAAATGCATTGCTGCTCATTCAACAAAGCATACCAAAAGAACAGAGAAAAATTGTGAATAGGAGTAAATAAGAAAGTTGCTTAAAATCTCCTGCTTTATCTGAATCATGAAATAAAAATTTTGGGTTTCATATCCTTTTACGCTGCATTATCAGAGGAAAACAGTACACACAGACAAAACCAATAGGAGCAGCTTCTCTGTGACTTATCTTCCTCCCCCCCCCCCCCACCTTGGTTAGTCCATCCCAGAAAATATACACTTGAGCAGTCTTCCTGTACAAATTTAGTGCCTGGTGTTTTGGTATAACAGTATGGGATCAATCTTGGAAACCATGCCACCATAAAGACAAATTCATACACTTTCTGTATATTGTGCTCCCTGCCGGGGGAGGGGGGACACCTGGATGGGCTTGACATGCTGCAGGTGGAGTCTAACTGAAGGTATAGAAGGGGGTCTTAGATGTGTGGGCCCAGTTTAAATGGAGACCCCTGTAGTTACACAACTGCCCAAGGGCAAGACACAGGTAAACTCAAAATGACAGAAAGATATGTGGCATTATTCAAGTATTTACTAAAGGTCAGACAACAGGTAGACACACTAGGGCCCTGATATTCGAAACATCGCCAGACCAACGGGAAAATGGCTTTTTGGCCTCATCAGGCTCTGGTGATATATTAGAATAAAAGGGATGGACCCACCAAGTGCCGCAGAGTGGCGATGTGTCTCCCATAGGAAATAATGAGGAGATATACTTTAGCAAAACATCGCCAACATTGCAACTTGGCGCTATCTGCTGGGCAGAGGGCATATTTGAAGTGTTTACACACATCACACACAGTGCACTCACTGTGTCTCAAAACATCGTTATGTTTAAAAAATAAAATTAACGAGCAAAAATAACTACATTGTAAATTTTATATACAATACTTAAAATAATATGCATTATACATGACAATGCATATCATTTAACTATTAACGCCTTACGTGCCCTTACCCCAGCGCAACCTAACCTTGCTACACTATTAACCCCTAATCTGCCCTAAGCTAATCACCTAACCACCCAAAAACGATTAACCCCTAAACCGCCATAACCCTCACACAAACTACCCCATACACAGGGACGGCCACCTTGGGCCCTGCACCACCTAGGGCCCCACGCTTGTGCCAGTTTTAAACTTCTTTTTTTTGCTGCCATTTTTTTTAAATTTATTTTTGACGCCATTTTATTTTTACTCAAAAGCCCCGCCGGAACTCAGGACTCGTCTCGGAGAGGGGTCACATGTGGGCGGTGTGAAGCATCAATCATGATCAAAGCAGCCACGAGCAGTACTTAGGATTGCCACCTTTCTTGAAAGAAAATACCGGCCATGCTAATTAACATAAATTTGCATAAATAATTAAACAGAATAACTCAAAAGCTAAAGCTGATAGGACTGATTTTAAATGTTCATTTGTTTATAACTAGTATTCATCACACTCAGAAGAAGTTTCACTTTGACAGGGGGCTTTTTTTCAATATTTATTCTTTATTTTCTACTTTGACATGAACCTTAAAAATACCGGCCGTGTCGGTAAAATACAGGCTGGGTGGCAACCCTTGCAGTACTAGTAGCAGGCGCAGCAGGGCGGAACTACTGTGTGATGCATGTGACGGTCCCAACTTTAGGCCTAGATTTAGAGTTTGGCGTTAGCCGTGAAAACCAGCGTTAGAGGCTCCTAACGCTGGTTTTAGGCTACCTCCGGTATTTGGAGTCACTCAAAAAAGGGTCTAACGCTCACTTTTCAGCCGCAACTTTTCCATACCGCAGATCCCCTTACGTAAATTGCGTATCCTATCTTTTCAATGGGATTTTTCTAACTCCGGTATTTAGAGTCGTGTCTGAAGTGAGCGTTAGAAATCTAACGACAAAACTCCAGCCGCAGGAAAAAAGTCAGTAGTTAAGAGCTTTCTGGGCTAACGCCGGTTTATAAAGCTCTTAACTACTGTACTCTAAAGTACACTAACACCCATAAACTACCTATGTACCCCTAAACCGCGGTCCACCCACATCGCCGCCACTCAATTAAATTTTTTTAACCCCTAATCTGCCGACCGCCACCTACGTTATCCTTATGTACCCCTAATCTGCTGCCCCTAACACCGCCGACCCCTATATTATATTTATTAACCCCTAACCTGCCCCCCACAACGTTGCAGCCAGCTACCTACAATAATTAACCCCTAATCTGCCGACCGCAAAGCGCCGCCACCTACGTTATAGCTATGTACCCCTAATCTGCTGCCCCTAACACCGCCGACCCCTATATGATATTTATTAACCCCTAATCTGCCCCCCTCAACGTCGCCTCCACCTGCCTACACTTATTAACCCCTAATCTGCCGAGCGGACTGCACCGCTACTATAATAAAGTTATTAACCCCTAATCCGCCTCACTAACCCTATAATAAATAGTATTAACCCCTAATCTGCCCTCCCTAACATCGCCGACACCTAACTTCAATTATTAACCCCTAATCTGCCGACCGGAGCTCACCGCTATTCTAATAAATGTATTAACCCCTAAAGCTAAGTCTAACCCTAACACTAACACCCCCCTAAATTAAATATAATTTTAATCTAACGAAATTAATTAACTCTTATTAAATAAATTATTCCTATTTAAAGCTAAATACTTACCTGTAAAATAAATCCTAATATAGCTACAATATAAATTATAATTACATTGTAGCTATTTTAGGATTAATATTTATTTTACAGGCAACTTTGTAATTATTTTAACCAGGTACAATAGCTATTAAATAGCTACCTAGTTAATATAATTACAAAATTACCTGTAAAATAAATCCTAACCTAAGTTACAATTAAACCTAACACTATACTATCATTAAATTAATTAAATAAAATACCTATAATTACCTACAATTAAACCTAACACTACACTATCAATACATTAATTAAATACAATATCTACAAATAACTACAATGAAATAAACTAACTAAAGTACAAAAAATAAAAAAGAACTAAGTTACAAAAAATAAAAAAATATTTACAAACATAAGAAAAATATTACAGCAATTTTAAACTAATTACACCTACTCTAAGCCCCCTAATAAAATAACAAAGACCCCCAAAATAAAAAATGCCCTACCCTATTCTAAATTACTAAAGTTCAAAGCTCTTTTACCTTACCAGCCCTGAACAGGGCCCTTTGCGGGGCATGCCCCAAGAAGTTCAGCTCTTTTGCCTGTAAAAAAAAAAACATACAATACCCCCCCCAACATTACAACCCACCACCCACATACCCCTAATCTAACCCAAACCCCCCTTAAATAAACCTAACACTAAGCCCCTGAAGATCATCCTACCTTGTCTTCACCTCACCAGGTATCACCGATCCGTCCTGGCTCCAAAATCTTCATCCAACCCAAGCGGGGGCTGGCGATCCATCATCCGGTGGCTGAAGAGGTCCAGAAGAGGCTCCAAAGTCTTCATCCTATCCGGGAAGAAGAGGCGATCCGGACCGGCAACCATCTTGATCCAAGCGGCATCTTCTATCTTCATCCGATGACGACCGGCTCCATCCTGAAGACCTCCACCGCGGACCCATCTTCTTCCGGCGACGTCCAACTGAAGAATGATGGTTCCTTTAAGGGACGTCATCCAAGATGGCGTCCCTCGAATTCCGATTGGCTGATAGGATTCTATCAGCCAATCGGAATTAAGGTAGGCATATTCTGATTGGCTGATGGAATCAGCCAATCAGAATCAAGTTCAATCTGATTTGCTGATCCAATCAGCCAATCAGATTGAGCTCGCATTCTATTGGCTGATCAGAACAGCCAATAGAATGCAAGCTCAATCTGATTGGCTGATTGGATCAGCCAATCGGATTGAACTTGATTCTGATTGGCTGATTCCATCAGCCAATCAGAATATTCCTACCTTAATTCCGATTGGCTGATAGAATCCTATCAGCCAATCGGAATTCAAGGGACGCCATCTTGGATGACGTCCCTTAAAGGAACCGTCATTCTTCAGTTGGACGTCGCCGGAAGAAGATGGGTCCGCGGTGGAGGTCTTCAGGATGGAGCCGGTCGTCATTGGATGAAGATAGAAGATGCCGCTTGGATCAAGATGGTTGCCGGTCCGGATCGCCTCTTCTTCCCGGATAGGATGAAGACTTTGGAGCCTCTTCTGGACCTCTTCAGCCACCGGATGATGGATCGCGAGCCCCCGCTTGGGTTGGATGAAGATTTTGGAGCCAGGACGGTTCGGTGATACCTGGTGAGGTGAAGACAAGGTAGGATGATCTTCAGGGGCTTAGTGTTAGGTTTATTTAAGGGGGGTTTGGGTTAGATTAGGGGTATGTGGGTGGTGGGTTGTAATGTTGGGGGGGGTATTGTATGGGTTTTTTTTACAGGCAAAAGAGCTGAACTTCTTGGGGCATGCAAAGGGCCCTGTTCAGGGCTGGTAAGGTAAAAGAGCTTTGAACTTTAGTAATTTAGAATAGGGTAGGACATTTTTTATTTTGGGGGTCTTTGTTGTTTTATTAGGGGGCTTAGAGTAGGTGTAATTAGTTTAAAATTGTTGTAATATTTTTCTTATGTTTGTAAATATTTTTTTATTTTTTGTAACAGTTCTTTTTTATTTTTTGTACTTTAGTTAGTTTATTTCATTGTAGTTATTTGTAGGAATTGTATTTAATTTATTTATTGATAGTGTAGTGTTAGGTTTAATTGTAGGTAATTGTAGGTATTTTATTTAATTAATTTAATGATAGTATAGTGTTAGGTTTAATTGTAACTTAGGTTAGGATTTATTTTACAGGTAATTTTGTAATTATTTTAACTAGGTAACTATTAAATAGTTCTTAACTATTTAATAGCTATTGTACATGGTTAAAATAATTACAAAGTTGCCTGTAAAATAAATATTAATCCTAAAATAGCTATAATATAATTATAATTTATATTGTAGCTATATTAGGATTTATTTTACAGGTAAGTATTTAGCTTTAAATAGGAATAATTTATTTAATAAGAGATAATTAATTTTGTTAGATGTAAATTATATTTAATTTAGGGGGGTGTTAGTGTTAGGGTTAGACTTAGCTTTAGGGGTTAATACATTTATTAGAATAGCGGTGAGCTCCAGTCGGCAGATTAGGGGTTAATAATTGAAGTTAGGCGTCGGCAATGTTAGGGAGGGCAGATTAGGGGTTAATACTATTTATTATAGGGTTAGTGAGGCGGATTAGGGGTTAATAAGTGTAGGCAGGTGGAGGCGACGTTGTGGGGGGCAGATTAGGGGTTAATAAATATAATATAGGGGTCGGCGATGTTAGGGCAGCAGATTAGGGGTACATAAGGATAATGTAAGTAGCGGCGGTTTACGGAGCGGCAGATTAGGGGTTAATAATAATATGCAGAGGTTTGCGATAGCGGGGGCGGCAGATTAGGGGTTAATAAGTGTAAGGTTAGGGGTGTTTAGACTCGGGGTACATGTTAGAGTGTTAGGTGTAGACGTAGGAAGTGTTTCCGCATAGCAAACAATGGGGCTGCGTTAGGAGCTGAACGCGGCTTTTTTGCAGGTGTTAGGTTTTTTTTCAGCTCAAACAGCCCCATTGTTTTCTATGGGGGAATCGTGCACAAGCACGTTTTTGAGGCTGGCCGCTTGCGTAAGCAACTCTGGTATCGAGAGTTGAAGCTGCGTTAAATATGCTCTACGGTCCTTTTTTGGAGCCTAACGCAGCCTTTATGTGGACTCTCAATACCAGAGTTATTTTTATGGTGCGGCCAGAAAAAAGCCGGCGTTAGCTTTTCGGGTCGTTACCGACAAAACTCTAAATCTAGCCGTTAGACAGGTCAGGTTGTGTTTTTTTTTTTAATTAATTATTTTTTTTAAATGTCCATATCGTCTTTCTGCCACTTGACCTGGAACAGCAAATCTCTTAGGTAGATAAGATGAATAAGGCATCTGGGAGCTTTATTGTGTGTATCATGCAACAATCTCTCACAAACACTATACACCTTTTTATCAGTCTTTCTCCTTTGCACAGACATCCCAAAATAATCAACTTATATTTTTTGTGTGCGGGGGGGGGGAGTCTCCGGTGCCAGATTGGGGGCATTTTATTTGTGGGGCATAATTGTTTTGCAGGGGGCTGAGAGGGCATCATTTGATTGCAGGGGGCCTGGGGGCATCATCTTAGTGCAGGGGCCTGGGGGCATCATCTTAGTGCAGGGGCCTGGGGGCTTAATTTTATTGCTGGGGGCATCATTTTATTGCAGGGGGTTGGGGGCATCATTTTAGTGCAGGGGCCTGGGGACATCATTTTACTACAGGGGCTGCCCTGGGGGCTTAATTTTATTGCTGGGGGCATCATTTATTGCAGGGGGGCTCAGGGCATCATTTTATTGCAGGGGGGCTGGCCTTGGGTCTTCATTTTATTGCTGGGGCATAATTTATTGCAGGGGGGCTCGGGGCATCATTTTATTGCTGGGAGAATCATTTTATTGCAGGGGGTTGGGGCCTGGGGGCATCATTTTAGTGCAGGGGTCTGGGGACATCATTTTATTGCAGGGGGCTGGCCTGAGGGCTTCATTTTATTGCTGGGAGGCATAATTTATTGCAGGGGGCTCAGGGCATCATTTTATTGCAGGGGGGGCTGGGGGCATAATTTTATTGTTGGGAGCATCATTTTATTGCAGGGGGCTGGGGGCATCATTTTAATGCAGCGGGGCTGGGGGCATCATTTTAGTGCAGGGGCCTGGGGGCATCATTTTAGTGCAGGGGCCTGGGGACATCATTTTAGTGCAGGGGGCTACCCTTGGGGCTTCATTTTATTGCTGGGGGCATCTTTTTATTGCAGGAGGGCTTAGGGCATCATTTTATTGCTGGGAGCATCATTTTATTGCAGGGGGGCTTGGCATCATTTTATTGCTGGGAGAATCATTTATTGCTGGGGGCATAATTTACTACAGGGGGGCTGGGGGCATCATTTTATTGCTGGGGGCTGGGGGCATCATTTTATTGCAGCAGGCTGGGGGCATCATTTTATTGCAGTGGCCTGGGGGCATCATTTTAGTGCAGGGGCCTGGGGACATCATTTTATTGCAGGGGCTGGGGCATAATTTTATTGCAGGGGGCTAGCCTGGGGGCTTAATTTTATTGCTGGGGACATCTTTTTATTGCAAGGGGGCTTAGGGCATCATTTTATTGCTGGGAGCATCATTTTATTGCAGGGGGGCTGGGCATCATTTTATTGCTGGGGGAATCATTTATTGCTGGGGGCATAATTTATTACAGGGGGGCTGGGGGCATCATTTATTGCAGGGGGGATAGTGCTATTACAGTATTGTAAGGTATTTTACGTGTTCTGATTCACCATAACATGGATATTGAAGCTATCCTAGCTTTTGAAATAAAAAAACAACTTTGAGTAGCCTTTTTTCAGTGTGGCTATATCAGCCATTAAATGCTTCTTAGTTGTTTATCATAAAATATGATTTGACTGTCTTCCTTGGCCATTGACTCCTATTGGTGTGGTGCATGTTACCTGAGGTGTCACTAATAAAGGCTCAATAACACAACTTGGCATACCATCATGTGTCACAATACCTCAAGTTATGGATTTAAAATTGTATAAAGTAAATACCACACAACTGTAATTTCTAGCTAACCAGCTTGTCTTAGTTACAGTAAGTACCTGCAACTAAGCTTAAGCAATTTACACCATTTCAGTTGCTTCCCATTTCTAGACATTTTTGCTTTGGGATTTCATGGTATTAAAATCTGTAAGATTATGTGAATATTGGACATCAATGTCTAATGTCTACAGCAAAAAATGTAACTCAGACATCCCAACTCTCCTGGAAGTTCCGGGAGTCTCCCGCATTTAAATAGTGGCTCCCTGACACCCACAAATTAAACACAAGATTTGTGCCTGCACTTTTCATTTCTACCTGTAGGTGTCACTGTTCCGTTATAGCTCAATGTAACTAGTTACTGCATTCATCTCTGGACTTTCTCCCCCTTCCTGATCTCTAGTGTGGTGCGAGACATAGCAGATCTGATAAAGGTGAGATGTGCAGACTCCCATGCTGTATATTGTGCCAGACTCCCATGCTGTATATTGTGCCAGACTCCCATGCTGTATATTGTGCCAGACTCCCATACTTTATAGCTATAAAATGTTTATATAGATATTTATACATGCAAGGTTCATCTTGTCTTTAGATAGGTGTTCCCCCCCCCCCCCCCACATACTCTTTGTGATAACATTTTCAACTATTTCATAATCAGAGCACTGAGGAATTCTGAATTGGGACAGGGGGGGAACGGAGTAGTGTGTGTGCTGTCTATGTTGCCTGTGTGTGGGGGGGTCTGTGTGTGTTTGTGGAGGAGCTGTGTGTGTGTGGGGGGGCTGTGTGTGTGGGTGGGCTGTCTGTGTGTGGGAGCTGTCTGTGTGTGTGGGGGGCTGTCTGTGTGTGTGGGGGGGGGCTGTCTGCGTGTGTGGGCTGTCTACCCTATCCAAGAAATCTTGGGGTTTGCATGTGTCTTTTCACCTAGGCCCTCATGATTGAAACTCCTGCGATGCAACAATGTATTCCAAGGGGATCCGCCGCAATGTTGAGCGAGCCTGTGATCTATTAGAAGCTGGTGACATCTATGTTAACACGCAGCATTACTGAAAGGCATGTTACTATGCATCCAATGGGCGGTGATGCTGGCGATAGATTGCAGCCTGCATCGCCGACGACATTTGCGATGCATAGGATCCCTTTGGAGTATATTACACTGAGCCTAACAACTTTACCTATGTACCATTAAACCAACAGAACCCACCACCGCAAACTAACCCTACACTACTTAACCTCTAAACCTCCATCAGCCCTCCACAACAAACCTTCTAACCTATCAACCCCTAGACTGCCAATAGACCACAGCAAGAAACCTTTTTACCCTATTAACCCCAAAACCACCTTTAACCCACCGCAAGAAACCTTCTACCCTATTAACCCCTAACTTATTATCCCCATTCTATACTAACACCGCCACAACCACCAATGCAATAAACCCCCTAACCTATTAACCCCTACACCGCCACAACCACCCAACGCAAACTACCCCTACACAATCTCAGAGCCGTGGTTAAGATGTACTAAACAATTCAAAAATACATTACAAAGTACAGTTACACTCATGTTAACACCGTCTAATAACAAAAAATATTATAAGGCTCAAAGATATGAGATCTAGGGTGTTAGAAAGAAAAAAAAGCTGCCAAAGTACTTTAAAGGAATAGTCTAGTCAAAATGAAACTTTCATGATTCAGATATATAATTTTAGGTAACTTTCTAATTTACTCCTATTATCAATTTTTCTTCGTACTCTTTATATCTTTATTTGAAAAAGCAAGCATAAGAGCCAGCCCATTTTTGGTTCAGTACCTGGGTAGCACTTTCTGATTGATGTCTAAATGTAGCCTCCAATCAGCAAGCGCTACCCAGGTGCTGAACCAAAAATGGGCCAGCTCCTATGTTTACATTCAAATAAAGAGAAAAATTGATAATAGGAGTAAATTAGAAAGTTGCTTAAAATTGCATGCTCTATCTGAATCATGAAAGTGTATTAGTAGAGCCCTTTGCCATTAAGTAGATGAAAATGTGTAAAAACCTATATATGCAATATTCATATTTAAAGGGACACTGTACCCAAAATTTTTCTTTCATGATTCAGATTGAGCATGACATTTTAAGCAACTTTCTAATTTACTCCTATTATCAAATTTTCTTCATTCTCTTGGTATCTTTATTTAAAATGCAAGAATGTAAGTTTAGATGCCGGCCCATTTTTGGTGAACAATCTGGGTTGTTCTTGCTGATTGGTGGATAAATTCATCCACCAATAAAAAATTGCTGTCCAGAGTACTGAACCCAAAAAAGCATAGATGCCTTTTTTTTCAAATAAAGATAGCAAGAGAACAAAGAAAAATTGATAATAGGATTAAATTAGAAAGTTGCTTAAAATTGCATGCTCTTTCTGAATTACAAAACAATATTTTTGTGTTTAGTGTCCCTTTAATAAAGATTCTAACTATGTATTTATTGTAAATATTTCACATTTGCTAATACAAACATGCTGTGTTGTGTTGGGTGTTTTTTTTGTTTGTTTGTTTTTAACAATCTTTCTCTCTATTGACTTCTATGGGGAATGTGAAAATGTGATCATGTTTGCACAATCTTGGGTGTTTTTTCTACTTTTTTTCCTTATTGATTTCTATGGGGGAATACATGCACACGGACGCAAAAATGTGAGTTAGGATTTTTGCGATATTCGTGTTACCGCGTATGCAAATTATTTTTTTTGGGGAACCTGTAATACAACCTGACTAGCGCAAAAAGCTTAAGTGGAGTTTTTTGCGATTGCAAAAAAATAAATAACATGCCACCATGGTACCATCTAGCCCCTAATTTGTTCCTTAGCCTTTCTATTGTCATTTAAAATAGCTGATATAGCCTGTAGTATAGTTACAAAGGGAGAAAAAGTAAGGGACTCAAATAGCACTCATTCCTATTACTAAAGTAAACAACGTAAAAATAAACTTTAATTGTATAAATCATAGAAACAGGGAGAAGCCCTGACCCCATAACATTACACCCACTCCCAGTAAAAACCGTGGATCACTCCCCTTTGAGTGGATCACAGTGACCCACGGTTTTTACATATTCTGAACGTTTCTATACCTAGGTATAGGCTTTTGAAAAACAGCGTAAACACAGCCATCAAAATAAATTACACTCAGAGTGGAAGGTTTCACTTTAAGATTATTATATGGGAAATCTTAAGAAAAAACCCAGACTAACAGATTAAAAATCCCAAACCACAATTTGGGAAAAAATAATCTAAAAACACAATACTGTTATTACTAGTCTCTTCGGTGATGTGGTTTAAATATTAAACAAGAGCAAAAACTTAAAGGGACATTAAACACTAAGGGACAAATTACAAGTGGAGCAGTATTTAACGCTCCAGCTAGTGTGCTAACTCCACTTGAAGTAAGCTTTTTGCATGCGTTGGGTAGTGCTCATATTACAAGTTGAAAGTAAAAAGTTTTTGCTTTCGTGCTAACCCGATGCATGCAAAAAGCTGAAGTTAGAATTTTGTTTACGTATTCCCCTATGGAAGTCAATGGAGCAAAAAAAATGGGGGGAAAAAACGTCCCTACTCGTGCGCAAACCCGATCGCATATTCTCAAGTGTGCTAACCCGACATGAAAATATTAATATTTTACATTCCAATGTTCTTTACATAGCATGATATGTTCTATTTATTCATAAATTCATATTTCTACATATATCTGATGGTATTTTGGTAAAATATATATTTATACCTAGGCTTACCATAATTTTTAGAGGTGAAACTGGGACCTCCTGGTGCAGTGCCAGTGAAGGTGTGGACACTTTATATCCACCTATTCATTAGGTGGTCCATCTAGCACTGTTTGTGCCATGAGAGGGTGCAACTTATAACATCATTGGTGCAACTTATAACATCATTGGCTCTCATTGTCACAAGTCTGAGGTGGTGTGTGTAACATAGTCATTAAATGTACCATAATGTCGAAAATGATGTTTGTGCCCCATTACACATGCACAGCCGAGATGAAAATGTATACAGGTCTATATGTGAGCTCAATTAGTTAATTACTAGTGGGTATAAATGATGCAACAGTAACATCTTTTTTTGTTTTTAGCAATCCAAACAGAGATTTTAATTTATGTTTAATCTTCATGTATATTATTTATTGCTCTATATCATGTTATTGCATTTAGATTTACATATCTTGTATTATGCCAAGTAGGCTATTTCTTTCATGTAATTGGCAAGAGTCCATGAGCTAGTGACGTATGGGATATACAATCCTACCAGGAGGGGCAAAGTTTCCCAAACCTCAAAATGCCTATAAATACACCCCTCACCAAACCCACAATTCAGTTTTACAAACTTTGCCTCCTATGGAGGTGGTGAAGTAAGTTTGTGCTAAGATTTCTACGTTGACATGCGCTTCTCAGCTTTTTTGAATCCTGATTCCTCTCAGAGTACAGCGAATGTCAGAGGGATGTGAAGAGAGTATCACCTATTGAATGCAATGATTTTCCTAACGGGGTTCTATTTCATAGGTTCTCTGTTATCGGTCGTAGAGATTCATCTCCTACCTCCCTTTTCAGATCGACTATATACTCTCATATACCATTACCTCTACTGTAGTTGACGCGGAAGCCTTACACACGGTTGCGTCGTTAGTGACGCAAGTGTGTCATTTCCGGATAAATTATTCATTTGTTTTATACCCCATTGCTTTTTGCCTCTTGCCTTTTTTCTATGTCAGAGGGCTATGCTGTTTTTTTCCCATTCCTGAAACTGTCATATAAGGAAATTGATAATTTTTCTTTATATGTTGTTTTTTTCTTTTACATTTTGCAAGATGTCTCAATCTGATCCTGCCTCAGAAGTATCTGTTGGAACTTTGCTGCCTGACATCGGTTCTACCAAAGCTAAGTGCATTTGTTGTAAGATTGTGGAAATTATATCTCCAAATGTCATTTGTAATAGTTGTCATGATAAACTTTTACATGCAGAGAATGTATCCATCAGTAATAGTACATTGCCAGTTGCAGTTCCTTCAACTTCTAATGTACATGATATATATGAATTTTAAATAATTTGTTACTGATTCTATTCAGAAGGCTTCTCATAAAGTTGATAAAATTTCAAATGACCGACACCATAATGATTTATCCTCCTCTGATGAGGATCTATCTGATTCAGAAGATCCTTTCCCAGATATTGACACTGACAAATCTACTTATTTGTTTAAAATAGAGTACAGTATATTCGTTCTTTGTTAAAAGAAGTGTTAATTACTTTGGATATTGAGGAAGCTAGTCCTCTTGACATTAAGACTAGTAAACGTTTAAATGCTGTTTTAAACCTCCTGTGGTTACTCCAGAGGTTTTTCCTATTCCTGATGCTATTTCTGATATGATTTCTAAGCAATGGAATAAGCCAGGTACTCCTTTTATTCTTTCTTCAAGGTTTAAAAAATTGTATCCTTTACCAGCAATTTCTTTAGAGTTTTGGGAAAAGATCCCCAAAGTATATGGAGCTATTTCTACTCTTGCTAAACGTACCACTATTCCTATGGAAGATAGTACTTCTTTTAAAGATCCTTTAGATAGGAAACTTGAATCCTATCTAAGGAAAGCCTATTTATATTCAGGTCATTTTATCAGGCCTGCAATTTCTTTGGCTGATGTTGCGGTTGCATCAACTTTTTGGTTGGAGAATTTAGCACAACAAGAATTTGTATATCTATCATTGTTCACTTACTGCAACATGCTAATCATTTTATTTGTGATGCCATGTTTGATATTATCAAAAATTATGTTAGATCCATGTCTTTAGCTATTTTAGCTAGAAGGGCTTTAGGGCTTAAATCTTTGAATGCTGATATGACATCTAAGTCTAGATTATTATCTCTTTCTTTCCAAGGTAATAATTTATTTGGTTCTCAGTTGGATTCTATTATTTCAACTGTTACTGGAGGAAAGGGTTTTTTTCTGCCTCAGGATAAAAAAACCTAAGGGTAAATCTAAGGCTTCTAACCGTTTTCTTTCCTTTCGTCAAAATAAGGAACAAAAGTCTAATCCTTCCCCCAAGGAATCAGTTACCAATTGGAAGTCTTCCTCAAATTGGAATAAATCCAAGCCTTTTAAAAAACCAAAGTCAGCCCCTAAGTCCGCATGAAGGTGCGGCCCTCATTCCAGTTCAGCTGGTAGGGGGCAGATTAAGGTTTTTCAAGGATTTTTGGATAAATTCTGTCCAAAATCAATGGATTCAGAGCATTGTCTCTCAAAGGTATCGAATAGGATTCAGAGTAAGACCTCCTGTGAGAAGATTTTTTTCTCTAGCGTATCCCAGCAAATCCAGTAAAAGCTCAGGCTTTCCTGAAGTGTGTTTCAGACCTGGAGTCTTCAGGGGTAATTATGCCGGTTCCTTTTCAGGAACAAGGTCTGGGGTTTTATTCAAATCTATTCATTGTCGCAAAGAAGGAAAATTAATTCAGACCAGTTCTGGATCTGAGAATTTTGAATCGTTATGTAAGAGTACCAACTTTCAAGATGGTGACTATAAGGACTATTCTGCCTTTTGTTCAGCAAGGGCATTATATGTCTACAATAGACTTGCAGGATGCATACCTTCATATTCCGATTCATCCAGAACATTATCAGTTCCTGAGATTCTCTTTTCTAGACAAGCATTACCAATTTGTTGCACTTCCATTTGGCCTAGCAACAGTTCCAATAATCTTTTCAAAGGTTCTAGGTGTCCTACTCCCTGTAATCAGAGAGCAGGGTATTGCAGTGTTTCCTTATTTGGACGATATCTTGGTACTAGCTCAGTCTTTACGTTCTGCAGAATCTCACACAAATCAACTAGTGTTTCTTCAAAGACATGGTTGGAGGGTCAATTTACCAAAACGTTTCTTGATTCCTCAGACAAGGGTCACCTTTTTAGGTTTCCAGATAGATTCAGTGTCCATGACTCTGTCTCTAACAGACAAGAGCCGTTTGAAATTGGTTGCAGCCTGTCGGCACCCTCAGTCTCAGTCATTTTCTTCAGTGGCTATGTGCATGGAAGTTTTAGGCCTCATGACTACAGCATCGGACGCGATTCCTTTTGCTCGTTTTCACATGAGACCTCTCCAGCTTTGTATGCTGAATCAATGGTGCAGGGATTATACAAAGATATCACAGTTAATATCCTTAAATCCCAATGTTCGACGCTTTCTGATGTGGTGGTTAAATCACCAGCGTTTAGTTCAAGGGGCTTCCTTTGTTCGGCCAACCTGGACTGTGATCACTACAGACACAAGTCTTTCAGGTTGGGGAGCTTTTTGGGGATCTCTGACAGCACAAGGGTTTGGAAATCTCAAGAGGCGAAATTACCAATCAATATTTTAGAACTCCGTGCAATTCTCAGAGCTCTTCAGTTTTGGCCTCTGTTGAAGAGAGAACCTTTAATTTGCTTTCAGACAGACAATATCACAACTGTGGCATATGTCAATCATCAGGGTGGAACTCACAGTCCCCAAGCTATGAAAGAAGTATCTCAGATACTTGCTTGGGCGGAATCCAGCTCCTGTCTAATCTCTGCGGTGCATATCCCAGGTGTAGACAATTGGGAGGCGGATTATCTCAGCTGTCAGACTTTACATCCAGGGGAGTGGTCTCTCCATCCAGATGTGTTTTCTCAGATTGTTCAGATGTGGGGTCTTCCAGAGATAGATCTCATGGCCTCTCATCTAAACAAGAAACTTCTGAGATACCTGTCCAGGTTCAGGGATGTTCAGCCGGAAGCAGTGGATGCGCTGACACTTCCTTGGTGTTATCATCCTGCTTACATTTTCCCGCCTCTAGTTCTTCTTCCAAGAGTGATATCCAAAATCATCATGGAACAATCATTTGTGTTGCTGGTGGCTCCAGCATGGCCACACAGGTTTTGGTATGTGGATCTTGTTCGGATGTCCAGTTGCCAACCTTGGCCACTTCCGTTAAGGCCGGACCTACTGTATCAAGGTCCGTTTTTCCATCAGGATCTCAAATCATTAAATTTGAAGGTATGGAAATTGAACGCTTAGTACTAAGTCATAGAGGTTTCTCTGACTCAGTGATTAATACTATGTTACAAGCTCGTAAATCTGTCTCTAGAAAGATTTATTATCGAGTTTGGAAGACCTACATTTCATGTTGTTCTTTTCATAAATTCTCTTGGCATTCTTTTAGAATTCCTAGAATTTTACAGTTTCTTCAGGATGGTTTGGATAAGGGTTTGTCTGCAAGTTCCTTGAAGGGACAAATCTCTGCTCTTTCAGTTTTATTTCACAGAAAGATTGCTAAACTTCCTGATATTCACTGTTTTGTACAGGCTTTAGTTCGTATTATGCCCGTCATTAAATCAATTTTTCCTCCTTGGAGTCTTAATTTGGTTTTGAAGGCGTTACAGGCTCCTCCGTTTGAGCCTATGCATTCTTTGGACATTAAACTACTTTCTTGGAAAGTGTTGTTCCTTTTGGCCATCTCTTCTGCTAGAAGAGTTTCTGAGCTATCTGCTCTTTCTTGTGAATCTCCTTTTCTGATTTTTCATCAGGATAAGGCGGTTTTGCAGACTTCATTTAAATTTTTACCTAAAGTTGTGAATCCTAACAACATTAGTAGAGAAATTGTTGTCCCTTCCTTGTGTCCTAATCCTAAGAATTCTTTGGAGAGATCCTTACATGGATGTGGTGAGAGCTTTGAAATATGATGTTGAAGCTACTAAAAATTTCAGGAATACTTCTAGTCTATTTGTTATATTTTCTGGTCCTAGGAAAGGTCAGAAGGCATCTGCTATTTCCTTGGCTTCTTGGTTAAAGCTTTTGATTCATCAAGCTTATTGGGAGTTGGGTCAGGCCCAGCCTCAGATAATTACAGCTCATTCTACTAGATCAGTCTCCACTTTGGGCTTTTAAGAATGAAGCTTCAGTTGATCAGATTTGCAAAGCAGCAACTTGGTCCTCTTTGCATACATTTACTAAATTCTACCATTTTGATGTATTTGCTTCTTCAGAAGCAGTCTTTGGTAGAAAAATTCTTCAGGCAGCTGTTTCAGTTTGATTCTTCTGCTGATGTTTTAAGTTTTTCTTTTCATTATGAGAATAACTTTTATTTTGGGTTGTGTGTGGATATATTTTTCAGCGGAAAATGGTTGTTATTATTTTTATCCCTCCCTCTCTAGTGACTCTTGAGTGGAGTTCCACATCTTGGGTATTGATATCCCATACGTCACTAGCTCATGGACTCTTGCCAATTACATGAAAGAACACATAATTTATGTAAGAATTTACCTGATAATTTCATTTCTTTCATATTGGCAAGAGTCCATGAGGCCCACAATTATTTCCAAATTCCTTTGTTGATGCTTTTTACTCCTTTCTTTATCACCCCACTTCTTGGCTATGCGTTAAACTGATTTGTGGGTGTGGTGAGGGGTGTATTTATAGGCATTTTGAGGTTTGGGAAACTTTGCCCCTCCTGGTAGGATTGTATATCCCAAACGTCACTAGCTCATGGACTCTTGCCAATATAAAAGAAATGAATTTATCAGGTAAATTCTTACATAAATTATGTTATTTAGTTAAGACATCTGATGAGCAACATCCCCCTTCTACCTCCACTTGAAGGTGCTTCACCCCTTCAGGGTTGGGAACTCTATGTTTTTATGTTTATTATTGTTTCTAGCTAACTTGTGAATTCATTATAGCACCCTAAGGGAATATGTTAAAGTTACAGTCTGGGCTTATGTAACCTAGAGGTTACTGTATCATTTGTTATCTATTCTAGTTTTGGTCTTGGCCATTTTCATAACGGTGCTTCACTTTAGAGTAAATTTATACGTAGCACTTAGGGTGAGTCACAGTTTTAAATAACACATAAAGTTTTACACTCATATGAGTATGATAATAATGTTGGAGATTACCAATAGGGATACTTACAATGGGTTCAGTTTAACCGGAAGTTGACATAATACATCACTTCCGGTTTCTCCGTACACTGGAACGCACAATATGCTCTTCAGTAAGATGGCCTAGATTTATACCTTAGTGGTAGACACAGGTTAAGTATGACTACAAGGGTAGTAATTTACATTCACTTAACACTTGGTTTAAATGATCAGTTTGACTCGGGTAAAACGGCGATAATAGTCAAAGTTTAACATGGGAATATGGGGCATATTTTAGGCACTTATAGATTTAGCAGGTCATGTTAATGCAATAATATTGTTGTGTTTCAAATTTTCCTGATGTCCCACACTTTTATTATTTTATGTGAATCATTGGGATGTAATGTTGGTATACATTTTATTAAACTGGAAGTAACACGGCTGGGACTCACTTCCGGTTGCAATTGCACTGGAACGCATTGCTTGCGTTCCAACACAGTAGTTTGGCACTTATTTTAGTGTACACACAGGTTTTGTATTATGTCATTAAGCTTGCACTTCACTTTTTGTATTTAAGTGTGAGTTTGTCACTATGTTATCATGCTAATGAAGGGGAAGTTCTCCCAGAAAACGTTCCAATAAATTTGTGAATTTTCTTTAACTAAAAGTCTTGAGAGTGCATTTGCTTTGTGGAATATATATATATGTATGTAATATAATATAAAACTCAGCACACCTGCTTAGAAAAAAAGGCTCAACTTTATTAATATGCCTATATAAAAAAGGAAGTATATCAATACCCAAAATTTATGTCATACCAAACATTCATCAGTCATACATACACATAAAAAAAGGGATTACACCCCAGGCGTCCCCAGGGGAATCAAACATATGCTGCCATCTTGTTAGAAAAAAAGTTATAAAGGACGTAAAAAAATTAAAGTGTTGAATGTAATATGAATAGTCCCAAAAATGAGGGTATTAATAAACAAAGTCAACGTCCATCAATCTCATCTGCTGAATTTATCGTATCAGGGCTCAATGAGGTACTCTATGAAACACTCGTATAAATGCTGACAATAAAGTTTAGCTGTAAACCACTCCCCTTATCAGTGGGTTTGTCACTCTTTACTCCATACACGAATCGATGTGTTTGTACTGTAGCAAGTTCCCAAGACTATACATATGGCAACCTTAATATAAACAACATTCAATTCTCTTGTTGTGTATAGCTGTCAGTATCACTTGTTAGTATGCCAATATGTTAGCAAGATGAAGCGGTTAATTTCTCAACATGCATGTTAGTATGAAAACCCAGTACTTGCAATTCCATTTGTATCATTTCCAAACTCTATGCATATATCACTCCCAACTTTAATCCACTTTCGCGGCAGGGTAGAGATAACAGGAATGTAGCAATTAGCAACAACATGAATGAAAAGCCAAGTGTATGTGTTTACACTGCAGAAAGTTTCCAAAGTATACATACAGCAATCTAGATTCAAACAGCAATGAAGTGTCCCGCTGTATATGGTTGTAAATGTCACTTGTCAATGTGCCAGTATGTTAGCAAAGTATAGTAATTTGTCAACATGCATGTTAGTATATAACACAATACTTGCGGTTCCGTTTGTATCGCTTCCACATTCAGTGTATACGTCACTTCCAGCTTTAAAGGGACAGTCTAGTATAAATTAAACTTTCATTATTCAGATAGGACTTTTAATTTTAATCAACTTTCCAATTTACTTTTATCATCAAATTAACTTTTTTCTCTTGGTATTCTTAGTTAAACTAAACATAGGTAGGCTCATATACTGATTTATAAGCCTTTGAGGGCTGCCTCTTATTACATGCTTTTTAAATCTCTTTTCAACATAAAGAGACAGAAAGTACATGTGGGCCATATAGATAACCCTATGTTCAGGCACAGGGGTTTATTTCAGATTTAGCACAAAACAATGCTAAATGTAAGATAATAGATAATAAACAGTCACAGTCATGTGATCAGGGGCTGTCAGAAAAGGCTTAGATACAAGGTAATCACAGAGGTAAAAAGAATATTAATATAACAGTGTTGGTTATGCAAAACTGGGGAATGAGTAATAAAGGGATTATCTATCTTTTAAAACAATAACAATTCTATGGTAGACTGTCCCTTTAATCCACTTTCGCGGCAGGGTGACTTCGTGTCCAAGACACCATACGCTGTTGAAGTGTGGTAGCTGAAAGCTCTCTGTTTAAGTACAGCATCTCCGAGTGCCCATATATCAGATGGATGTTAGTCCGGGGATGGGCAGCATAACAAACCAACTCCTTGTTAGTAATTAAATCTATTTCTCCTCCATGGAGTCTTAATCTAGTGCAGTGATTTTTAACCTTTTTTTTGCAGTGGCACACTTTTTTACATTAAAAAATCCTGTGGCACACCACCATCCCAAAATTTTTAAAAAATCACACATTGTAGCTTAATACAGCATACAGCGGTTTAAACTGATGCTGTTCAGTCAGTTCTCTGGCTCCCGGTAACTAGAATTAGACATCCAGCTGTTTATTTGGCTTAAGACAGCGGTATTGCAATGGCGACCGGGAGATCGTATATTTATGTGGTAAACTGTTGGTCACAGTGTGAGTTTTCTGTGATAACAGACTAAGCAGTTTTTATTTGCAGTTGAAAAATTTATCCTTTTGCTCCCGGTGCCTTTACTGAATCAATGGCGACCAGGAGATGGCTTGTGAGACGCCCACGAGGGGCGGAGCTTGTAAATGGCGCCAAGGTTTTACTTTCCTTCCTCTTACACGCCTGACGATCGCAAGGAGTGGAGGAATTAAGATAAGAATGTGCGCATTGCAGGGGCACTTCCTTCCTAGCACTTCCGGTTATCAGAAGAAACTGAGAAATGTTTGTTGTTTATTGCAAGGGCAGGGTTTGTGTTGAGAGGCTGCCTGATACCTCAACTGGGTTAACCTGAGGTGTAGATAGAGTTTAGCAGTTCCGAAATTCCTCTCATATTTAATCAATCATTTCTCTCCTCAGCAAAATAAAGAAGTTACTCTTTAAAATTTAAAGAGACAGTAACGTTTCCTATATGTTAATTTTTATTGGCAACAGATTAAGTCTTTATTCAATTATTCTGCCAGATGTGAGTCCGATTGATTGAGTAAGTGTATATTAAATTTTCTAACACACATGCAGTGACCTGCACAAGATATCGCTTCTTTATTTAATTATTCTGCAATATGTGAGGCAGATTGATTAGGAAGTTTACATTAAATTTTCTAACACCCATGCAGTGCCCTGCGGTTCCTCACAATTTCCTTCTGGAATTGCTGCACAAGACATTACCTCTTTAATGTCATGGCGATAGCTGTGAACAAAGAAGTAACATTTCTGCAATGTTTGCATGCTAATTTTAGCTTACCTCTGCACACAGAAATAAAAAAGTTACTTTTAAAATTTAAAGAGACAGTAACGTTTTTTTTATGTGATAATTTTGTTAAGGAATCCAGCTGTTTATTATGATTCAAGGTGGTCCAAGAGACCCTGCTAGAGGTCTCTTGTTTTAGGCTTGGGTTTCAAGGTGGTTCTACCAATTCACTTCTATTTGTCATTTATTGAGAAGTCTTTAAGATAATTATAGACTTGTTCTAAACCTACTTCTTCTAGGCGCATACTGCTTAAGAGCCTAGTGACAATGGTCAAATATACAACAGATTTCTCCTAAGGTGTTCCAAAAAATTTATAGCGCACATGGAGTTGCCCTGTTTTTAATACATTGTTGGATTAAAATGTGCATGAGGTTTTATTCATTCAGAATAGTGTGATTGACTCAGTTGTGGTTATTTTGGATGTTTCTTCCCTGTAACTAAGGAGGAAGATATTTCGGTAACACCGGACAAGGAATTCGCAATCTCAGATGAGGTAAATACCTTTATCTGATCAAGAGCTCCTTGAGGAGGTGTTAGCTACTCTGGGTGCCTCCGACGCCAGTAGGTTATTCTAATATTATGATGGACCCTTAATTGTGGAAGTGTTCCCGTACCAGATAGGGCTATAGGGTTTTTTTTACCCTTTTTTCTCCTACTCTTAGAAGGAAGGAGATAACCAAGGGAATAACCATTGGTCTAGAGTCTTTTAACATAAAGAATAGTAGTTCCTTCAAGACTCTATGCAGATGAAGGACCCTATGATTAATAGTTAGAGGGTCTACATTGTCAACCTGCGGTTGGTGTGACTTCTGTTTCCAGTGCGGCGACACTTCTGTTTCCAGTGCGGCGACGTACTCTCTAGGGACAGACACCCCTCTCACAGAAATGGGAGAAGAGCCTTTAATGAGTAGGCTCCTTTAATGTAGTATAGTGAAAAGGAAAGAAGAGAGAGTGTTGTTTCTCTCAAGATTTCCAGGGAAAATCTTTTATTCCTCCTATCAAGCACGGAGACCCTATTGGTCTTAGAATAGGGGACATCAGTTTAACAAGCTTACTACTGACACAACATGAGGGGCGTGCACCCGACCCATAAGGGGGCAGGTTCTCCTCAATCATGTTTGGTTTTGTGATCATTATCTGTTCGTGGTTCCCAAAAAGGAGGGAACCTTCAGACCAATTTTAGACCTTAAGAGTCTAAACAAATTTCTCAGGGTTCTGTCATTCAAGATGGAAACTACTCGTACCATTCTTCCACTGATCCAGGAGGGTCAATTTATGACAACAGTGGATTTCCAGGACGCATATCTACATGTTCCTATCCACAGGGATCATCAGAAGTTCATAAGGTTTGCCTCTCTAGGTTCTTTTCGGTTTGGCCACGGCTCCCAGAATCTTCACAAAGGTTCTGGGGTCTCCACTGGCGGTACTAAGGCCACGGGGCATTGGGGTGGCATCTTATCTGGATGATATTCTAGTCCAAGCGCCATCTTTTCAACAAGTAAGATCCAATACCGACATGGTGTTAGCTTTTCTGAGAACTCTAAAGGTAAATTCGGAATAGAATTCCTTAGTCTCAAATACAAGGGTGACTTTCTTGGCAACCATAATAGATTCCATATCTATAAAGATTTTTCTGACAGAAGTCAGGAAATCAGAGCTTGGTTACACTCTGACCTCGGCAGTTAAGCATGCTAAGGCAATGGAACAGAGATTGTGCGGACTTGTCTCCTCGAACTGGAGCAGGAGACGAGGGACTTGCTTCAACTGCAGTTGTCTCTGAATTCATCTCTCCCAAGGATCCTGCTTTTGTAGACCGTCTTATGTGCTTGTGACAACAGACGCTAGCCTTCTAGGGTGGGAAACTGTCTGGGGTTCCCGAAAGGCTCAGGGAGTTTGGACTCAGTCAGAGTCTGTTCTTCCTATAAACATCCCGGAACTGAGAGCGATCTTCAATGCTCTTCTGGCCTGGCCTCAGTTAGTCAGAAGAGTCCAGTTTATCAGCTTCCAGTCGAACAAAATAACTTCAGTGGCTTACATCAGTCAGGGAGGAATGAGGAGTTACTTAGCAATGACTGAGGTAGCCAAGATATTTCTGTGGGCGGAGGCTTATTATTGCTATCTGTCGACAATCCACATCCCAGGGGTGGACATCTGGGAGGCGGACTTTCTGAGCAGGCAGACCTTTCATCTGGGGGAGTGGGAACTCCATCCGGAAGTGTTCTCCAGCCTGATTCTCAATTGGGGTCAGCCAGAGTTAGATCTCATGGCGTCTCGACAGATTGCCAAGCTCACGAGATACGGGTCAAGGTCCAGGGACTCCCAGGCAGAACTGATAGATGCTCTGGCGGTTCCTTAGACCTTTTATTCTAGCATACCTTTTTTCCTCTGTTTGCGCTTCTTCCTCGGGTAATTGCTCGAATCAAACAGGAGAGGGTGTCAGTGATTTTCTTTGCTCCGGCTTGGCATCGCAGGATTTGGTATGTAGATTTGGTGGACATTGCATCGCTGCCACCTTGGAGACTTCCTTTGAAGAAGGACCTTCTAATTCAAGGATCCTTCTTTCACCCAAATCTAGTTTCTCTGAGGCTGACTGCTTGGAGATTGAACGTTTAATTTTGTCTAAGCGGGGTTTTTCTGGCTCGGTCATAGAGACCATGATTCATGCTAGCAAGCCTGTAACTAGAAAGATTTACCATAAGATATGGCGTAAATATCTCTTTGGTGTGAATCCAAGGGCTACTCATGGAGTAGAGTTAGGATTCCTAGGATTTTGTCTTTTCTCTATGAAGGTTTGGAGAAAGGCTTATCGACTAGTTCCCTAAAGGGTCAAATCTCTGCATTATCTATTTTGTTACACAAATGTCTGGCGGATGTTCCGGATGTACAATCATTTTTTCAGGCCTTGGTCAGGATCAGGCCTGTGTTCAAACCAGTTACTCCTCCATTGAGTCTGAATTTAGTTCTTAAACTTCTTCAAGGGGCTCCGTTTGAGCCTATGCATTTCTTAGATATTAAGTTGTTATCTTGGAAAATGTTTATTTCTTGTTGCTATTTCCTCTGCTTGTAGAGTGTCAGAGCTCTCGGCATTGCAGTATGAGTCTCCTTACCTTATTTTCCATTCAGATAAGGTAGTTTTATGTACTACATTAGGATTTCTTCCTACGGTTACTTCTGATCGGAACATTAATCAGGAGATTGTTGTTCCTTCCTTGTGTCCTAATCCTTCTTCTCAGAAGGAACAACTCTGTACAATCTGGACATGGTCCGTGCTTTAAAGTTTTCTCCTGCAGGCGTCTAAGGATTTTCGTCAGTCTTTTCTATGTGGTTTTCTCAGGACTACTTCTCTTTCTTTTTAACTGAAGAGTATATCCAGTGAAGTAGCTCAGTTGGTAAAATGCCCTGACTACAAAAGCCTGTCCAAAGGTCCCGGCTGGGCCGACTCAGCCCTTTATCCTTCCAAGGTCGATAAAATGAGTACCATTACATACGTTTTGCATATGAGACTGCTGGACCACAGCCTCCAGAGAGAGTTACGGCTCATTCCATGAGCGCAGTTGCTTCCTCATGGGCATTCACGAATGAAGCTTCTGTGGAACAGATTTGCAAGGCTGCAACTTGATCCTCTCTTCACACTTTTTCAAAGTTCTTTAAATGTGATACTTTTATTTCGGCTGAGGCTGCTTTTGGGAGAAAGGTTCTTCAAGCAGTGGTGCCTTCCGTTTAGGTTACCTGTCTTGTCCACTCCCATATCATCTGTGTACTCTAGCTTGGGTATTGAATCCCATTAGTAATTATGATGATCTGTGGACTCATCGTGTCTTAAAAAAGAAAAGAAAATTTATGCTTACCTGATAAATTTATTTCTTTTTTGACACAATGAGTCCACGGCCCGCCCTGTTCTTTTAGGTTGTGGGTTATTGTAAACTTCAGACACCTCTGCACCTTGGCTTTTCCTTTCTCTTCCTAATTTCGGTCGAATGACTGGAGTGGGAGGGAAGGGAGGAGCTATTTAACAGCTCTGCTGTGGTGCTCTTTGCCTCCTCCTGCTGACCAGGAGGTGAATATCCCATTAGTAATTATGATGATCCGTGGACTCATCGTGTCAAAAAAGAAATACATTTATCAGGTAAGCATACATTTTCTTTTTGCTGAAATCACTTTTAAAGGAATAGTCTATTCAAAACTAAACTTTCATGATTCAGATAGAGCCAGCAATTTTTGGTTCAGCACCAGGGAAGCACTTTCTGATTGGTGTCTAAATGTAGCCACCAATCAGCAAGCGCTACCCAGGTGCTTAACCAAAAATGGGCCGGCTCCTTAACTTACATTCAAATAAAGATACCAAGAGAAAGAAATAAAAAATAATAATAGGAGTAAATTAGAAAGTTCCTTAAAATTGCATTCTCTATCTGAATCATGAAAGTTTAATTTTGACTAGACTATCCTTTTAAATACATTTTTTTCCTGAGCTTAGGTTTCTGACTGGGCCCCTTCCAAAGTGGGCAAGGAAGGTAGCCACCCCTTTTTATGGCAGGCCATAAACCCCAAATTTAAAACTTATCATTTTCTTTATGTGAGTGAAGTGAGTTAAAATATACACTTTATTTAACAATTATGCAAAGACAAACAATTATATCTATAATTGGATCAGATAGGTATAGGTGGGAAATCACCATCCACTTATCTATAATCATATATAACTGATCCAACAAATAAATAAAAACATTTAAAAAGGACTAAGTGTCCTAGGTAGCGATGTTAATGAACTTGAATTGAGAGCAGAATGAGCTAAAGTGAAACCAGGGATCGGTACAGTCACACAAATCACACAGACTATGCGCTCAAAGGCGTCCTCCTGCCTGCGTACTGCTGGGATTGAACCCAGTCAGCCGATTGCTAAATAGATTCCCTATCACTAAAAGTCACATACATAACAGGAATTCATTCTGTAGAACTGCATATAAGCAGCATTAAATGTGCTCAAATAAGCTCTCAAAGGCTTGTATATTAAACATATAGATATAATGTGTCAATAGTAATCACTGTCTGACACCCGCATAAGTAAGCATATAGTTAATATCTGTAATGTTTCTTATTCAGTAGTTACCTACAGAAACCTATTTATGAATAGCCTGATATGAACTAGGTCAAATGTGCTTGATAAAGCTAGTAGTATTAGCTATAGTTAGGTTCTAACCGATATTTCATTAGGCGTTATATAGGCTAAATGGTATTCTGAGGAGCTAAAGTGTAGCAAGCCGTTCGTTCAATTCATAACATGCGCGTCTCTAGGGCACGCCCACCGACGCGTTTCGTCACTGTAGCGTGACTTCGTCAGGGCATAGGGGCCATCCAGCCGTACTTACAGCAAGATATACTGTTGCGTTGCCATGGAAGCATAGTGCGTATGCGGAAGTGTTACCCGCATCTGTGTGGCGACTTAATTTTTAATATTTCGTATTGTAAAATCACCCACACTTTTTTTGTAGGTATCATCCTTATAGTGTCATAACGATAAATCGTCTGTTGTTATTGGTGAAATCATTAATTGGGACAGAATATCGATCATAAAGATTGCAGAGGGAAGATATTATGCAGTAATTGAACTTTATTTACATGGATATGTATGTGTGCATTCTGAGATTCATATTATGATCCAAATAAGGACTTGTTTCTTATTATTGTATTATAATTAAGAATGCCGACAAGAAGGTTATTGAACTGAGAGATATTAAATATTTCTGCACATTGTAGTATATCTTAAGGAAGGTTAGATATCACTATTGGGGTTATTTGCTGATAAGTAATTTTGATATTAATATCAATTGGCAAATTCAGTATCAAATATATATAGTATGCAGATACATGATATAGTTAATGCCTAGTCTCACTGTTCATATAAATGGGCCACCAGTCAAATGCCCCATTGGTGATCGTCCATATTGTAACAATGTGCTTATTCATGTGTGTTATAAGCTTATAAAGTACAATCAAACATTTTTGTATACCATCGCTTATCAGTTAAGTGCTACTATCTATAACATTTGCAGCTTATGTAACCATATTAGATTGTTGGTGTATATATGTTATGTTGTTTCATTTTATTATTGTATTTATTTTTATACTGAGGTGACCAATGTTACTCATAATATAAATATTAACACTTTGTATATAGTTAGTTACATCTTGATTGTACAGATGTGAGTATCCACAATATATTATGGTTTTATGATGCTCAAGTGGAGTGACTCTAAAGTTGCTATATTATAAGAAACATTTGAATGATATTGCTTCATTAAGACCTTTAGGGGATGCTGATTTTAACTCATGTATCCACCTACATTCTTTTTGTAAGAGCAACTTATTTATATCTCCTCTTCTCCCTTTCAATTTAAGTTGTTCGATAGCGAAAAAGTGTATTTGATATTTGTCATCTTTATGTACACTATTCATGTGTTTTGCTATCGGTACATTGCGGTCCCACTTTATGTCTCCCAGATGTTCTAACACTCTGGTGCGTAATTCACGGGAGGTTTCGCCTACATAAATTAAGGGACACTTGCAGGTCGCCACATATATGACTCTTTTTGTTCTGCAATTCATGAAGTCATTTATCTGGTAATTTTTCCCTGTTTGAGGATGTGTGAATGTTTTTGTTGGTGCCATATTTTTGCAAGCTTGGCACCTGCCACATTTAAAGAAACCCTTAGTTTCCTGAAGCCATGTTCTTTGTTTCACTTGACAGTAATGGCTTCTAGTCGATATATCTTTTAGATTCTGAGATCTCCTATTTGTTATATTGGGTTTCTCAGTGACTACCTCTAACAAATCAGAGTCTTCATGTAGGACATGCCAATGTTTTTGGAAGATATTGCGTATAGTGTTGTTTTTCTCATCAAAAGTACCAATCATTCTGATTTTGTTGGTATTAGCATTTACATTCAGTATTTTTTCCTCTAATAAAGGCGGTCTCTCTAATGCTTTAGCACGCTGATAAGCTTTTTTAAGGCACCTGTTAGGGTAGCCTTTTTCTTTAAATCTATTTTTCAGTTCTTTTGCCTCAGACTCAAAGTCTTCCATGGTGCTGCAATTGCGTCTGGCCCTCAGATATTGTCCATAGGGAATACCCATCTTTTGGCCTTTTGGATGATGGCTTTTCCAATTTAGTAGACTATTCGTGGATGTCTTTTTTCTGAAAAGTTTTGTGCTGAGAGAACCATCAGATTCTTTTTGGATCATTAGATCCAAGAATGGAATGCATGACTCCTCAAGCGCAGAGGTATAGTGCATGCCATGTCTGTTATTATTAAGCCAATCAATGAAATTTTTGAAGTCATCCTTAGAACCTATCCAGAGTATTAGGACGTCGTCAATATAGCAAATGTATAAATCCATATATTTCATGAAAGGATTAACATCTTGATTAAGGATATGTGTATGTTCTATCCACCCCAGAAAGAGATTGGCATAAGTAGGTGCACAGCAGGTGCCCATTGCTGTGCCCTTTTTTTATCGATATATTTTATTGTCAAAAAGAAAGTAATTGTGTTGAAGTACAAAATCTAGCAGCTCAAGAACAAAGGCATCTTTCTCATTACCACGTGGATTGACAGTTTTCTGAAAGTATTGTATAGCCTCCCTGCCCAAATCATGGGAAATGTTGGAGTACAGGCTCTCAACATCTATACTAGCTAACAGTGTGTTTTCTTGTACATAAATATTTTCTAGGCACTTTAGAACATCTTTTGTGTCCTGAACATATGAAGTAAGGGTGTACACAAAGTCTCTTAACTTTTTGTCAATATATGTGCTGATATTTTCAGTCAGGCAGCCGTTACCAGACACTATCGGCCACTATCGGCCTATTGATATTCATCAAGTGATTTAATTCACACTATTGAATAATTGTTAAATAAAGTGTATATTTTAACTCACTTCACTCATATTATTATTAGTGCCTAATTCAGCACTTGGCTTCAATGCCAAAATCCCTTAACTTTTCTAAACCTATTGATATTCATCAAGTGATTTAATTCACACTATTGAATTTGTATCTTTAAGGGTACTGAGAATAGCTAGCGATGGCGGGCTATCTATCCTCTACCATTGACTTTGATAAATGGAAACAAGAAGCCGAAAGGCTTTTCACCGTAAATGTAGGTAACATCTGTACTCAAGCTTCCAATATTGAAGAAGCATTTAAAAGCATAGCTAAAATCATGAAAAAGCAAGTGAAATCATTTTGGGAAATCTTTAGCCTTGAGAACTATGTCAAAAACAAACTTATACCAAGGGGGTTAAGGATACAACTAGCGCCTTCCTTTCACATTCCTGATGAAAATTTCATCTTAAGATGGCAAGAAATCCTAACCCAATGCTCTCTTGATCTAATGAAGCTCACATTAGAATATGAAAGAAACCAATATGAGCAATTGACTAAATTAGTGGATGAGGCTAAAGTACAAACTAACAAGTTCACGTCACATAAAGATTTTGATGCTTTAGATCAAAAACTAAAATTCCATATTGACAAATTAAAAGAGGAATTAAGTGAAACTAAAAATAGAAAATTGCAGAGGGACTGGTCAGACCATCAGAAGGGAAATATATATAAAGCTAACTATAAGCGTAAAAATATCAGATACACACAAGACACTAGAGGACAAGGGAATGCATCTGAGAATTCCTCTACTGAATCTGAGATTTCAGATGAGGAGCCTATACAAACAACCAATACCAGTACATCCTTACCTATAACTGAACCCTCCATAACGAGGATTTTTTTTAGAGAAGGATCTGTTCCCACCCAAAAAGGCAGTGAGAACAAGGCAGCAAACAAAAACAAAACCAAACAAAAAGAAGTAAAAGATGAGGGATTACAGATAATCAATCTGGCAGACATAGAGTTAAAAACTGAACACTACACTCTTTTATCAAAAGGTTTGTCATTTATCCCCACTCCTAAATATGACAACTTCAACTGGATTAAAGACACACACCTCTTTGCGAGAAAGTTAGCACTTCACAAATATCACAAGGAGGCTAATAAAGCATGCCTTTCTGATATGGGGGTTGAAGAGGAGGATCAAGAGATAGTGAACCTGATGATAACTTTACTTGATGAAAACGATGACACTGACCACACTAATACATCAAGTGTAGTAAAACCTAAGAGTACCTTTATGCCAGCCATATCTAAATATCCCACAATTGACAAATTTGTCTCACTAGTAACCACAGAATTAGAAGCACTTAATTACAAAAGCAAAGCCAAGAAAAACCTGAGCTTTAAAGAAAGAAAGGCTCTAACTGATCTGAAAAATAATCATGAGATAACAATCAAAAATGCTGATAAGGGTGGTAACTTAGTCATTATGATATATAAAGAAATGTGTTTGAACATCCTAAATAACACAGAATATTATCAGACATTACCACAAGACCCCACGGTGAGATTTACTAAAGACCTCAAATCACTACTAGATAGGGGGTATGGTGAAAGACTAATCACCAAATCCGAATATCAATACATGTGCAACATGACCCCAAGGATAGCAACATTTTATAGCCTGCCCAAGATCCATAAGGATACTGAGACACCTCCGGGCAGGCCGATAGTGTCTGGTAATGGCTGCCTGACTGAAAATATCAGCACATATATTGACAAAAAGTTAAGAGACTTTGTGTACACCCTTACTTCATATGTTCAGGACACAAAAGATGTTCTAAAGTGCCTAGAAAATATTTATGTACAAGAAAACACACTGTTGGCTAGTATAGATGTTGAGAGCCTGTACTCCAACATTTCCCATGATTTGGGCAGGGAGGCTATACAATACTTTCAGAAAACTGTCAATCCACGTGGTAATGAGAAAGATGCCTTTGTTCTTGAGCTGCTAGATTTTGTACTTCAACACAATTACTTTCTTTTTGACAATAAAATATATCGACAAAAAAAGGGCACAGCAATGGGCACCTGCTGTGCACCTACTTATGCCAATCTCTTTCTGGGGTGGATAGAACATACACATATCCTTAATCAAGATGTTAATCCTTTCATGAAATATATGGATTTATACATTCGCTATATTGACGACGTCCTAATACTCTGGACAGGTTCTAAGGATGACTTCAAAAATTTCATTGATTGGCTTAATAATAACAGACATGGCATGCACTATACCTCTGCGCTTGAGGAGTCATGCATTCCATTCTTGGATCTAATGATCCAAAAAGAATCTGATGGTTCTCTCAGCACAAAACTTTTCAGAAAAAAGACATCCACGAATAGTCTACTAAATTGGAAAAGCCATCATCCAAAAGGCCAAAAGATGGGTATTCCCTATGGACAATATCTGAGGGCCAGACGCAATTGCAGCACCATGGAAGACTTTGAGTCTGAGGCAAAAGAACTGAGAAATAGATTTAAAGAAAAAGGCTGCCCTAACAGGTGCCTTAAAAAAGCTTATCAGCGTGCTAAAGCATTAGAGAGACCGCCTTTATTAGAGGAAAAAATACTGGATGTAAATGCTAATACCAACAAAATCAGAATGATTGGTACTTTTGATGAGAAAAACAACACTATACGCAATATCTTCCAAAAACATTGGCATGTCCTACATGAAGACTCTGATTTGTTAGAGGTAGTCACTGAGAAACCCAATATAACAAATAGGAGATCTCAGAATCTAAAAGATATATTGACTAGAAGCCATTACTGTCAAGTGAAACAAAGAACATGGCTTCAGGAAACTAAGGGTTTCTTTAAATGTGGCAGGTGCCAAGCTTGCAAAAATATGGCACCAACAAAAACATTCACACATCCTCAAACAGGGAAAAATTACCAGATAAATGACTTCATGAATTGCAGAACAAAAAGAGTCATATATGTGGCGACCTGCAAGTGTCCCTTAATTTATGTAGGCGAAACCTCCCGTGAATTACGCACCAGAGTGTTAGAACATCTGGGAGACCGCAATGTACCGATAGCAAAACACATGAATAGTGTACATAAAGATGACAAATATCAAATACACTTTTTCGCTATCGAACAACTTAAATTGAAAGGGAGAAGAGGAGATATAAATAAGTTGCTCTTACAAAAAGAATGTAGGTGGATACATGAGTTAAAATCAGCATCCCCTAAAGGTCTTAATGAAGCAATATCATTCAAATGTTTCTTATAATATAGCAACTTTAGAGTCACTCCACTTGAGCATCATAAAACCATAATATATTGTGGATACTCACATCTGTACAATCAAGATGTAAGTAACTATATACAAAGTGTTAATATTTATATTATGAGTAACATTGGTCACCTCAGTATATAAATAAATACAATAATAAAATGAAATAACATATATACACCAACAATCTAATATGGTTACATAAGCTGCAAATGTTATAGATAGTAGCACTTAACTGATAAGCGATGGTATACAAAAATGTTTGATTGTACTTTATAAGCTTATAACACACATGAATAAGCACATTGTTACAATATGGACGATCACCAATGGGGCATTTGACTGGTGGCCCATTTATATGAACAGTGAGACTAGGCATTAACTATATCATGTATCTGCATACTATATATATTTGATACTGAATTTGCCAATTGATATTAATATCAAAATTACTTATCAGCAAATAACCCCAATAGTGATATCTAACCTTCCTTAAGATATACTACAATGTGCAGAAATATTTAATATCTCTCAGTTCAATAACCTTCTTGTCGGCATTCTTAATTATAATACAATAATAAGAAACAAGTCCTTATTTGGATCATAATATGAATCTCAGAATGCACACATACATATCCATGTAAATAAAGTTCAATTACTGCATAATATCTTCCCTCTGCAATCTTTATGATCGATATTCTGTCCCAATTAATGATTTCACCAATAACAACAGACGATTTATCGTTATGACACTATAAGGATGATACCTACAAAAAAAGTTTGGGCGATTTTACAATACGAAATATTAAAAATTAAGTCGCCACACAGATGCGGGTAACACTTCCGCATACGCACTATGCTTCCATGGCAACGCAACAGTATATCTTGCTGTAAGTACGGCTGGACGGCCCCTATGCCCTGACGAAGTCACGCTACAGTGACGAAACGCGTCGGTGGGCGTGCCCTAGAGACGCGCATGTTATGAATTGAACGAACGGCTTGCTACACTTTAGCTCCTCAGAATACCATTTAGCCTATATAACGCCTAATGAAATATCGGTTAGAACCTAACTATAGCTAATACTACTAGCTTTATCAAGCACATTTGACCTAGTTCATATCAGGCTATTCATAAATTGGTTTCTGTAGGTAACTACTGAATAAGAAACATTACAGATATTAACTATATGCTTACTTATGCGGGTGTCAGACAGTGATTACTATTGGCACATTATATCTATATGTTTAATATACAAGCCTTTGAGAGCTTATTTGAGCACATTTAATGCTGCTTATATGCAGTTCTACAGAATGAATTCCTGTTATGTATGTGACTTTTAGTGATAGGGAATCTATTTAGCAATCGGCTGACTGGGTTCAATCCCAGCAGTACGCAGGCAGGAGGACGCCTTTGAGCGCATAGTCTGTGTGATTTGTGTGACTGTACCGATCCCTGCTTTCACTTTAGCTCATTCTGCTCTCAATTCAAGTTCATTAATATCGCTACCTAGGACACTTAGTCCTTTTTAAATGTTTTTATTTATTTGTTGGATCAGTTATATATGATTATAGATAAGTGGATGGTGATTTCCCACCTATACCTATCTGATCCAATTATAGATATAATTGTTTGTCTTTGCATAATTGTTAAATAAAGTGTATATTTTAACTCACTTCACTCATATTATTATTATTAGTGCCTAATTCAGCACTTGGCTTCAATGCCAAAATCCCTTAACTTTTCTAAACCTATTGATATTCATTTTCTTTATGTACAGTATATATAATACACATACCCTTATAAGCAATCCAATTGTGACATCATGAGGATTATTTTAATACCAAATATATCATGTCTGTCATATTTGGTCATCCTGTAACATAAGAGTGATTATAAAAAGGAGATATCCTAGAGCAGTGATGGCGAACTATGGCACTCCAGATGTTTCAAAACTACATTTCCCATGATGCTCAGGCACTCTGAAGTCCAGTCGAGCATCAAGTAGTTCTGAAACATCTGGAGTGCCGAGGTTCTCCATTACTGTCCTAGAGTGTCACCTCAAGTTTGTTTCTTGAGCAGAGTGAATTGTCTCCTGAGACAAGCTCATCAGATGTAAGTAATAAAATAACTTTTCCAAAAGTTTGACTTTTTCAAGATAGTTCTGTTAAGGGGTTGTATATAGCAGACACAGAAATACAGGACACAAAAAGAAAATACCAATTAATCCCTGACATCCTAAAATCATGAGGTTTTCATGACATTCACATAATTAAAATAACATAATAAAAGTTATTGTCCTGATATGTGTATATTCAGTTGTGTGTCTATTCTTTATTGCTAAGAAGAAGAAAAAACCTCATGATTCATACTCTGTTCATCATACTACCACTTTCCTTTCTACATTCCATAAGATATCTACATATTATTTTTAAATTATTATATACATTTGATTATATAAATTTGATTTTGCAGACCAACAAAACTGTTCATTTTTCTATTACTTTAATTGATCATTAAGAATATGAATTATTAGACTATGAATTACTAGTCCTAAAGCCCGTGTACACGGGACAAAATCCCTATCCACTTGGATCTCCCTTCCCTGCATCTCAATTTTTTCTTTTTCTGTAGTGCAGCACTCCCCCCCACCTGCTCCTGTCCCCCCTTGCGCCCCTAATTTAAACTATTAACCCCTAAATCGCCATCCCCCCTCATCGTAAAGTTCCTAAATAAACTATTAACCCCTAATCCACCATCCCCCCACATTGCAAACACTAATTTAAGGTATTAACCCCTAAACCACCATCCCCCCACATAGCAAAGTACCTAAATAAACTATTAACCCCTAAACCACCATCCCACCATATTGCAAACACTAATTAAAACTATTAACCCCTAAACCGTCTTCCCCTCACAACGCAAAGTTATAAACTAACATATAAACCCCCTAACCTAACACCCCCTAACTTAACCCAAATTAAAATACCCCTAAATTTACTAAAAAAAAATCTTACTACCTTAAAAAAACAACTTACCTTTAAAATTAAATAAAAACCTAATCTTACCTTTAAAAATAAAAAGTTAACATTACACAAAATAAAAAAACAACAACATTACACAAAAAAACTAACATTACAGAAAACTAAAAAAACCCTAACATTGCAGAAAAATAAAAAAAACTAACATTACAAAAAAAAAAAAAAAAGCTAACATTACAGAAAAAATAAATAAAACTAAGTTTTTTTTTTTTTTTCTTGTGTAATGTTAGGTTTTTATTTTTAAAGATAAGATTAGGGGCCCCGTCGCCCGTAAGTTCACCTCGCACATCGGATTAATCACATAAGCCGCGCCGGGAGATGATAAACTGCCGTAAGTCAAAGAAACTGACGAAGTTCATGAATGTGTGCAAAAACAAATTTCTGGAGTCACCAGTAACTTTCGGCAGAAAATTATCTGCTGGCGCATAATTAAAAAAAAATAAGTTTAGTGTATAATGGACTCATGCTTCTTCTATTAATAGCCCAGACTGTTTGACCTGTGCTAAGACTAGGGCTATTTGTACCATTAGTGACCTGGTAGCAGAATTGGTTCCAAGATCTGCAGAGGAATTGTTAAAAAGCCATTGATGACACCACTTTGTGCTTGGTAATTCACAATGGAAGTCCTGGGGGTCGATCCGATATAAATCGTCGCCCGCAAAATCCGGCGACGCCAATATTTGCGCGGGTTTGGTATCACATATACGGCGTAACCTAGAAGTTACGCCCGTATATTTCTGCCGTCGCCCGTAGTTTTTTGGGCCATAGGCAGGTATACCAAACCCGCGCAGTTTGGTATCCAATATGCAGCGTAAGGACTTACGTGGCGAAAATGGAGAAAACTTACTCCATTTTCACCTCGCCACAAAAAGCAGCCGTAAGAAGCCTTACGCTGACTATTGGAGCCCCGTAACTACCTAAACTGCCTGCTAAAATAAACCTAACACCTAACGCATGCGCAATGTCTATCTCCCTGTCAACCGCGATCTTCTAAAATAAACCTAACACCTAATGCATGCGCAATGTCTATCTACCTGTCAACCGCGATCCCCCCCCCCCCGAAATCCCTAATAAAGTTATTAACCCCTAAACCGCCGCTCCCGGACCCCGCCGCCATCTACATAAACTAACCCCCTACTGTGAGCCCCTAAAACCGCCGCCATCTACCTTATCTATCCCCTAATCTGACCCCTTACACCGCCGCCACCTATATAAAAATTATTAACCCCTAATCTAATCCCCCTATACCGCCGCCAGCTATATTAATATTATTAACCCCTAATGTAAGCCACTTACACCGCTGCCATCTCTATTAAAATGATTAATCCCTTATTTAATCTACCTACCCCCTAGCTATATTATCTATATTAACCCTAAGTATATTATAGTTAATATAGGTATTACATTATATATATTAACTATATTAACCCTAATTATATTAGGGTTAATATAGTTAATATAGTTACTATAGTATTTATATTAACTATATTAACTCTATCTAACCCTAACACCCCTAACTAAATTTATATTAAATTAATCTAATTCATTTATAAACTAAAATATTCCTATTTAAATCTAAATACTTACCTATAAAATAAACCCTAAGATAGCTACAATATAATTAATAATTACATTGTAGCTATGTTAGGGTTAATATTTATTTTACAGGTAAATTGTTAATTATTTTAACTAGGTATAATAGATATTAAATAGTTATTAACTATTTAATATCTACCTAGTTAAAATAATTACCCAATTACCTGTAAAATAAATCCTAACCTAAGTTACAAATACACCTACACTATCAATACATTTAATAAACTACAAACATCTATCTAAAAATACAATTAAATTAACTAAACTAAATAAAAAAACAAACAAACACTAAATTACAAAAAATAAAAAAAAGATTACAAGATTTTTAAGCTAATTACACCTATTCTAAGCCCCCTAATAAAATAATAAACCCCCAAAATAAAAAAAATTCCCTGCCCTATTCTAAATTAAACAAATTTCAAAGCTCTTTACCTTACCAGCCCTTAAAAGGGCCTTTTGTGGGGCATGCCCCAAAGAATTCAGCTCTTTTGCATACAACAAATACAATCCCCCCCCCCATTACAACCCACCACCCACATACCCCTATTCTAAAACCACCCAAACCCCCCTTAAAAAAGCCTAACACTACCCCCCGAAGATCTCCCTACCTTGTCTTCACCACACCGGGCCGAACTCCTGATCCGATCCGGGCGATGTCTTCCTCCAAGCGGCAAAGAAGAATTCTTCCTCCGGCGATGTCTTCCTCCAAGCGGCAAAGAAGAATTCTTCCTCCGGCGACGTCTTCCTCCAAGCGGCAGCAAAGTCTTCATTCTTCCGGCGGCATCTTCAATCTTCTTTCTTCGCTCCGCCGCCGCGGAGCATCCATCCCGGCCGACTGCTGTACTACGAATGAGGTACCTTTAAATGACGTCATCCAAGATGGCGTCCGCCGAATTCCGATTGGCTGATAGGATTCTATCAGCCAATCGGAATTAAGTTAGAAAAATCTGATTGGCTGATTGAATCAGCCAATCAGTTTCAAGTTCAATCCGATTGGCTGATCCGAACAGCCAATCAGATTGAGCTCGCATTCTATTGGCTGATCGGAACAGCCAATAGAATGCGAGCTCAATCTGATTGGCTGTTCGGATCAGCCAATCGGATTGAACTTGAATCTGATTGGCTGATTCAATCAGCCAATCAGATTTTTCTAACTTAATTCCGATTGGCTGATAGAATCCTATCAGCCAATCGGAATTCGGCGGACGCCATCTTGGATGACGTCATTTAAAGGTACCTCATTCGTAGTACAGCAGTCGGCCGGGATGGATGCTCCGCGGCGGCGGAGCGAAGAAAGAAGATTGAAGATGCCGCCGGAAGAATGAAGACTTTGCTGCCGCTTGGCGGAAGACGTCGCCGGAGGAAGAATTCTTCTTTGCCGCTTGGAGGAAGACATCGCCGGAGGAAGAATTCTTCTTTGCCGCTTGGAGGAAGACATCGCCGGAGGAAGAATTCTTCTTTGCCGCTTGGAGGAAGACATCGCCCGGATCGGATCAGGAGTTCGGCCCGGTGTGGTGAAGACAAGGTAGGGAGATCTTCAGGGGGGTAGTGTTAGGCTTTTTTAAGGGGGGTTTGGGTAGTTTTAGAATAGGGGTATGTGGGTGGTGGGTTGTAATGGGGGGGGGGGATTGTATTTGTTGTATGCAAAAGAGCTGAATTCTTTGGGGCATGCCCCACAAAAGGCCCTTTTAAGGGCTGGTAAGGTAAAGAGCTTTGAAATTTGTTTGCAGGGAATTTTTTTTATTTTGGGGGTTTATTATTTTATTAGGGGGCTTAGAATAGGTGTAATTAGCTTAAAAATCTTGTAATCTTTTTTTTATTTTTTGTAATTTAGTGTTTGTTTTTTTTTGTAATTTAGTTTAGTTAATTTAATTGTATTTTTAGATAGATGTTTGTAGTTTATTAAATTTATTGATAGTGTAGGTGTATTTGTAACTTAGGTTAGGATTTATTTTACAGGTAATTGGGTAATTATTTTAACTAGGTAGATATTAAATAGTTAATAACTATTTAATATCTATTATACCTAGTTAAAATAATTAACAATTTACCTGTAAAATAAATATTAACCCTAACATAGCTACAATCTAATTATTAATTATATTGTAGCTATCTTATGGTTTATTTTATAGGTAAGTATTTAGATTTAAATAGGAATATTGTAGTTTATAAATGAATTAGATTAATTTAATATAAATTTAGTTAGGGGTGTTAGGGTTAGATAGAGTTAATATAGTTAATATAAATACTATAGTAACTATATTAACCCTAATATAATTAGGGTTAATATAGTTAATATATATAATGTAATACCTATATTAACTATAATATACTTAGGGTTAATATAGATAATATAGCTGGCGGCGGGGTAGGTAGATTAAATTAGGGGTTAATCATTTTAATAGAGATGGCGGCGGTGTAAGGGGCTTACATTAGGGGTTAATAATATTAATATAGCTGGCGGCGGTATAGGGGGATTAGATTAGGGGTTAATAATTTTTATATAGGTGGCGGCGGTGTTAGGGGCTCACTTTAGGGGGTTATAGATATAATATAGCTGGCGGCGGGGTACGGGAGCGGCGGTTTAGGGGTTAATAACTTTATTAGGTTGCGGCGGGGTACGGGAGCGGCGGTTTAGGGGTTAATAGCTTTTTTATTGTTAGGATAGTGAGGGGGGATAGCGGATAGAGGGTTAGACAGTGCGGGCTATGTTAGGGAGGCGTGTTAGACAGTGCGGGCTATGTTAGGGAGGCGTGTTAGACAGTGCGGGCTATGTTTGGGAGGCGTGTTAGACAGTGCGGGCTATGTTAGGGAGGCGTGTTAGACAGTGCGGGCTATGTTAGGGAGGCGTGTTAGACAGTGCGGGTGTTTTAGACTTTAGTCAGGTTTTATAGGCGCCGGCAGTTTCTAACGTGGCGCAAGTCACTGGCGACGCAAGAAATTTGTACTTGCGCAGATTTCTGGACATCGCTGGTTTGTGAGACTTGCGCCATGTTAGCATCTGACGGCGACTTATATGGGATAGCTCGAGTTGCGAGCTGAAACTGCGGGCGACGCCGGTTCCCTCGCTTGCGCCGCAAACTGCGATCTATATCGGATCGCGCCCCTTGTATTCTTTTCCCTGACATGCCCTTTTGGTTTTTACCTCAGCTTGTATTTTGGAATACATCTCTGGCCTGACCCCTTGTATGTACATTAAATTGTGGACTGTGAAACCTGTAGCTGACTCCTAGGACTGTATTATAGAATACCCCTTTGCCTGGTTTCTGACCTTTGCCTGTTCCTCCTTCTACCTTTTCCCTTAACTTAGACACATGGTTCAGACGTTGCCTACTTGGTAACGACTTGGCTTGTTCCTGACTTTCACCTGCAGTTCATCACCTCCAGTACTGGTGACAGTTTCTAATCAAGGTAATCTCCTAAATACTTTATAACACCCTGTTATAGTATCTATTTTACTTGTTTTAGCAATTTTAAGAAAGTAATACAATCTAAGTAAAACAAACAAGTTATTATACGGTTATTGCTGCAGTTCGTGTATAGACATATTCCATATTTCTGTCATGGTTTAAGAGACTTACCTGGGTGTGCTAAGTAGTAGAGCTAAGGGGTATAGGTTTAATGCAGTCTGTGCTGTGAGGCATGCTTTTTACTTCTATTGGCATTTGGCAGTAAGAGTCCACAAAAACATTCTTTTTTTTTTTTTTAAATCAGCTTTATTCATAATGTAAAATATAAAGTACATATAGGGGAGGCGCAGCTCCCTTTAGTATAGTTACAAGCCAATTTTTGAAGAAAGAAATATTACATATGAAGCAGTTAGTCAATAACCGTGCTATAATATTGTTAATAACAAGTAAATAAATGAGAAATAACGAGCAAATTTAACGGAATTTGTCAGCTAGTACAATAATATTAATGTTCAAGTAGTATAGGTATAGGATTAAGAACCTGATAGTAGTGGTATTTAAGAAAAGTTGAGATCAGATAGGTTTTAGGGTGTTAGTTGTACGATTTATCTACCCTACTGTTTAGATAGTCTTGCCATAATGTTACCATTTCTGAATAAATTGTTAATTTATCCTGTTTAGTGTAATATAGTTTTTCTAATTCTAGAAACTCAGTAACTTTTATTTCCCACTAGGGTAGATTGATTTTAGTTTTGTTTTTCCAGTGCTTAGCAATTAAAGGGACATAATACTCATTTGCTAAATCACTTTGAAAGTGATGCAGCATAACGGTAAAAAGCTGACAGGAAAATATCACCTGAGAATCTCTATATATAAAAAAGGAAGATATTTTACCTCACAACTTCCTCAGCTCACCAGAGTAAGTATTCTCTAAAAAGTTATCTTTCAGTTACTGCCCAGCTGCAGATTTAAAAAAAAAATGAACAGCAGCCAATCAGCATCAGCAGTGCTGAGGTCATGAACTATTTTACTGTGATCTCCTAAGATTTCACTTAACTCTCATGAGATTTCATAGTAAACTTCCTTAAACTGAATAGGGAAATAAGATGAGTGTGCATGACGCACGCTCCCTTGCCTGTCCCGGGACAGACATACTGATTTGCTGCTTAAAGTCCTTTACAAAGGTGTGTGAATACTTTGAGGTAAAATATCTTCCTTTTTTACATAGAGATGTTCAGGTGGGATTTCCTAGTCAGCTTTTTAACGCTATGCTGCATCACTTTCAAGTGTTTAAACTTGAGTATCATGGCCCTTTAAGTATTAAACACTATTTGTCATTGTATAGAAAAGTGTCAAGGGTGGTTTGTTCAGAAGCCAAATCAGAGGATCTAAAGTAAATTGTGTTTTAAGGATCCTTTCAATATCGGTGATAACTGATCTTCATAGTTCTCGAATAACAGTTCACTACCACCACATGTGGGCAATGTTACTTCCTAAATGACCGTATCACCAGCAAATATTAGGTTTATTAGGGAAGAGATAGTGTAATCTTTGCTGTGTTTGGTACCATCTGTGTAGGATCTTTAAATTAATTGCAAGAATAGTCGTTGAGATAGAAAATTTCATAGTACTATGAAAAATTTGTGATCCAGCAGGTGGTAATATAAGGACATTTAGATCTTTTTCCCAGGTTTCCAAGTAGGTTAACGGTGGTTGGCTTGTACAAAGAGCTTAAAATCTCTTTAATGGCCTGGTCAGGTTCCTAGCCTGAGGGTGTTTATTGAAAAGGTCATGTATTTGTCTATATGTGAACCAGTTAGTGAAACAGTCATATACCTGGCTTATTAGTTCCGTTTGAGATATTAGTTCTTTGTTTTCTATTAATAGGTATACTGGAAGGTCTGGGTCGATGTGGAGAAGGTGTATGTGGTAGAATGGTAGAACCTAGGTTCAGTATGCCATTTTTCACTAAGGATGTTAGTGGCAATGGTCTTGATGAAAGAAATGGATAGTGTACTAGAGCTTTGTCCCATAAATTTAATGTTTCTAGGATTATAGGATTTTGTGTGTGAGGGTTTTCCGTGGGTATGTTAAAGGACCAGCAATAGTGGGGTATATATGTGGTGTTCATGATGTTGTGTTCCAGCTGAACCCATCATTTATGGTCTCTGTGGATTGCCCAGTCGACTATGTGTTGGATAAAATTAGCAAAGCGGTAAGAATGTATGTCATGCATCCCTAATCCACCCTGTAGTTTCTGTATTTGCATAATTGTTTTATTAATCCTTGTGTCACTGAACGCTGTTTGTAAGGTTGGGAGATATTTTTCCTGAATGGGGAGTGGTAGAGTTTGTAGGAGATATAGTAATCGGGGGAAGACATTTGTTTTAATTAAGTTGATTTGTCCAAGCCAGGACAGTTTCTTAGATCTCTAATGATGTTTTCTTTTAATATTGTGTAATTAAATGCAAACATTGTATCAGGGGATCTAGCGAGATGAACGCCTAGGTATTTCAAGGAGTTGTGACACCATTTAAAGGGTGATAATGCTGTAATGGGAGAAAAAGAAGCGTCATCCAATGTGATTCAGATTTGGAAAGGTTCATTAGGGAATTGGAGTGTTCATAAAAAGTATGGAACTCTGTTAGTAAATGTGGGATGGCAGTTTTGGGGTTTGAAAGTGGCAATAAGATGGCATCAGCAAATAGAGAGACAGTTTAATGATGTGGTCCAATTTGGATTCCACCTATATTCGGGTTTTGTCTGATTTGCGTGGCTAGAGTCTCTATTACACAGGCAAAAAGGAGCGGAGACAGAGGACAGTCCTGCCTTGTACCGTTCTTGATTTGAAATGGTTGTGATAGAACTCCATTCAGAAGAATTTTTGCAATAGGTCGGGTGTATAGGGAAAAAATACAGTTTAAGATAGTTTTGCCAAATACCATTTGGACAAGGGTGAGTCTTAAGAATTTCCAAGCAACACAGTCAAAGGCTTTCTCTGCATCAGTAGATAGAAAGACTAAGGAAATCTTGTTTGCCTGTGCGTAATTTATCAGATGTAAGGCCCTGAGTGTGTTGCCTTTTGCCTTTCTCTTTGGGACAAATCCCACCTGGTCCTTGTTATTGATAAGGTCTTGGAGGACTGAATTTATTCTGTTTGCTAAGATTTTGGCATATATTTTCAAATCTGAGTTCGAAAGGGATATAGGTCTAAAGTTAGAGGGGGTGTCCGGTGATTTGTTTGGTTTCTGGAGTACTATTATATCTGCCTCTAGTGCGTTCTTCGAGAAGGAGTGGGTGTCATCTTTGGAGTTGAAGTAGGATAATAAGTGTAGGAGTAAGTATTCTTGATACTTTGAGTAATACTTATAAGTCAAACCGTTTGGTCCTGGAGATTTTCCAGTTGAGAGTTCTTTAACTTTTGTAGTTCTTCTAGGGTAATAGGGTCTTCTAGCTTCTCTTGTTGAGATAATAATAGTTTGGGTAGGTTCAGTCTTTCGAGATAAGAGGATATGTTTTCTTATCTACTATTATTGTTATATGCCATCTGTGTGTTAGAATTAGAGAGATTGTATAACTTGGCATAGTATGATTTGAATGTGTTTGCTATAGAATGCAAGGAGTAATGTATTTTACCTTGAGTGTCTTTAATGTGTAAACCTTTGGAGTTACAAGTTAAAATGTTCATCAGGTTCATAGGGGCGGTTTTATGTGATGAAGCCATAAGTATATGTTATAGGCTGAAACATTAATAGATAATGTAAAGTATTTTCCCATTGATAACTATATATATATATATCCAATAATATGAGTTAAGGTGTGCTAGTCTGACCCATTCAACAGCTAATTTAGTTATAGGCTGGCAGGTTAGTGCATGTTGTTTTTTGTGTACACATTCTTGTTTCTTACTTCCCTAGTGCGTGGATGACGCGTGTGTATCAGGTTTTTAGAAAAAATCTTATTGGCTGATGCAATCAGCCAATAGGATTGAAGTTCAATCCTATTGGCTGATGCAATCAGCCAATAGGATTGAGCTTGCATTCTATTGGCTGATTGGAACAGCCAATAGAATGCAAACTCAATCCTATTGGCTGATAGAATTCTATCAGCCAATCGGAATCTAAGGGACCCTATCTTAGATGACATCACTTAAAGGAACCTTCATTCGTCGAGGAGTCATCGGAAGAAGAGGATGCTCCGCGCCGGATGTCTTGAAGATGGAGCCGCTCTGCGTCGGATGGATGAAGATAGAAGATGCCGTCTGGATGAAGACTTCTGCCCGTCTGGAGGACCACTTCACCCGGCTTGGATGAAGACTTCTCCCGGCTTCGTTGAGGACTTCAGCCCGGTTGGATGAAGACTTCTGCCGCTTCCTTGAGGATGGATGTCCGGTATTCAGAACTGTAAGTCGATCTTCAGGGGGTTAGTGTTAGGTTTTTTTAAGGGTGTATTGGGTGGGTTTTATTTTTTAGATTAGGGTTTGGGCCGCAAAAGAGCTAACTGCCCTTTTAAGGGCAATGCCCATCCAAATGCCCTTTTCAGGGTAATGGGAAGCTTAGGTTTTTTTAGATAGTATTTTATTTGGGGGTTGGTTGTGTGGGTGGTGGGTTTTACTGTTGGGGGGGGTTGTTTGTATTTTTTTTACAGGTAAAAGAGCTGATTACTTTGGGGCAATGCCCCGCAAAAGGCCCTTTTAAGGGCTATTGATAGTTTAGTTTAGGCTAGGGTTTTTTTTGTTTTTTTTTTATTTTGATAGGGCTATTAGATTAGGTGTAATTAGTTTAAATATCTTATAATTTGTTTATTATTTTCTGTAATTTAGTGGGGGTTTTTGTACTTTAGCTAATTTAATTTATTTAATTGTTGTTAATTTATTTAATTATAGTGTAGTGTTAGGTGTTATTGTAACTTAGGTTAGGTTTTATTTTACAGGTACTTTTGTATTTATTTTAGCTAGGTAGTTATTAAATAGTTAATAACTATTTAATAACTATTCTACCTAGTTAAAATAAATACAAACTTGCCTGTAAAATAAATAAAAAAACCTTGCGGCTAGATTTAGAGTTTGGCGTTAGCCGTCAAAACCAGCGTTAGAGGCTCCTAACGCTGGTTTTGGGCTACCGCTGGTATTTAGAGTCAGTCAGGAAAGGGTCTAACGCTCACTTTGCAGCCGCGACTTTTCCATACCGCAGATCCCCTTACGTCAATTGCGTATCCTATCTTTTCAATGGGATCTTCCTAACACCAGTATTTAGAGTCGTGGCTGAAGTCAGCGTTAGAAATCTAACGACAAAACTCCAGCCGCAGAAAAAAGTCAGTAGTTAACAGCTTTCTGGGCTAACGCCGGTTCATAAAGCTCTTAACTACTGTGCTCTAAAGTACACTAACACCCATAAACTACCTATGTACCCCTAAACCGAGGCCCCCCCACATCGCCGCCACTCTATTAAAATTTTTTAACCCCTAATCTGCCGACCGCACACCGCTGCCACCTACGTTATCCCTATGTACCCCTAATCTGCTGCCCCTAATACCGCCGACACTTATATTATATTTATTAATCCCTAATCTGCCGCCCCCGCTATCGCTGACACCTGCATATTTTTTTAACCCCTAATCTGCCGCTCCGTACACCGCCGCAATCTACATTATACCTATGTACCCCTAATCTGCTGCCCCTAACACAGCCGACCCCTATATTATATTTATTAACCCCTAATCTGCCGCCCCCAACGTCGCCTCCACCTACCTACAATTATTAACCCCTAATCTGCCGACCGGACCACACCGCTACTATAATAAATTTATTAACCCCTAAAGCTAAGTCTAACCCTAACACTAACACCCCCCTAACTTAAATATAATTTAAATCTAACAAAATAAATTAACTCTTATTAAATAAATTATTCCTATTTAAAGCTAAATACTTACCTGTAAAATAAACCCTAATATAGCTACAATATAAATTATAATTATATTGTAGCTATTTTAGGATTAATATTTATTTTACAGGCAACTTTGTTATTATTTTAACCAGGTACAATAGTTATTAAATAGTTAATAACTATTTAATAGCTACCTAGTTAAAATAATTACAAAATTACCTGTAAAATAAATCCTAACCTAAGTTACAATTAAACCTAACACTACACTATCAATAAATTAATTAAATACCTACAAATAAATACAATGAAATAAACTAACTAAAGTACAAAAAATAAAAAAGAACTAAGTTACAAAAAAATAAAAAAATATTTACAAACATTAGAAAAATATTACAACAATTTTAAACTAATTACACCTACTCTAAGCCCCCTAATAAAATAACAAAGACCCCCAAAATAAAAAATGCCCTACCCTCTTCTAAAATTAAAATAAAAAAGCTCTTTTACCTTACCAGCCCTGATTCTATCAGCCAATCGGAATTAAGGTAGGAAAATTCTGATTGGCTGATGGAATCAGCCAATCAGATTCAAGTTCAATCCGTTAGGCTGATCCGATCAGCCAATCAGATTGAGCTCGCATTCTATTGGCTGTTCCGATCAGCCAATAGAATGCAAGCTCAATCTGATTGGCTGATCCAATCAGCCAATCGGATTGAACTTGAATCTGATTGGCTGATTCCATCAGCCAATCAGAATTTTCCTACCTTAATTCCGATTGGCTGATAGAATCCTATCAGCCAATCGGAATTCGAGGGACGCCATCTTGGATGAAGTCCCTTAAAGGAACCTTCATTCTTCAGTTGGACGTCGAACGAAGAGGATGGATCCGCGCCGGAGGTCTTCAAGATCAGCCGCTCGTCATCGGATGGAACAACATAGAAGATGCGGCTTGGATGAAGATGTTTGCCGGTCCGGATGTCCTCTTCTGCCCGGATAGGATGAAGATTTCTTCCCGAAGATGGACTTCTTCATTTGCCGCTTGGATCAAGACTTCAGCCGGAGGATGGACGTCACTCTTCAGCCCCCGCTTGGGCTTGGATCAAGACATCGGAGGCTCTTCTGGACCGATCGGTGAACCCGGTGTGGTGAATACAAGGTAGGGAGATCTTCAGGGGCTTAGTGTTAGGTTTATTTAAGGGGGGTTTGGGTTAGATTAGGGGTATGTGGGTGGTGGGTTGTAATGTTGGGGGGGTATTGTATGTGTTTTTTTTACAGGCAAAAGAGCTGAATTATTTGGGGCATGCCGCGCAAATGGCCCTTTTCAGGGCTGGTAAGGTAAGGTAGAGCTTTGAACTTTTTTAATTTAGAATAGGGTAGGGCATTTTTTTTATTTTGGGGGTCTTTGTTATTTTATTAGGGGGCTTAGAGTAGGTGTAATTAGTTTAAAATTGTTGTAATATTTTTCTAATGTTTGTAAATATTTTTTTATTTTTTGTAACTTAGTTATTTTTTATTTTTTGTACTTTAGTTAGTTTATTTAATTGTATTTATTTGTAGGTATTGTATTTAATTAATTTATTGATAGTGTAGTGTTAGGTTTAATTGTAGATAATTGTAGGTATTGTATTTCATTAATTTATTGATAGTGTAGTGTTAGGTTTAATTGTAACTTAGGTTAGGATTTATTTTACAGGTCATTTTGTAATTATTTTAACTAGGTAGCTATTAAATAGTAAATAACTATTTAATAGCTATTGTACCTGGTTAAAATAAATACAAAGTTGCCTGTAAAATAAATATTAATCCTAAAATAGCTACAATATAATTATTCGTTATATTGTAGCTATATTAGGGTTTATTTTACAGGTAAGTATTTAGCTTTAAATAGGAATCATTTATTTAATAAGAGTTAATTTATTTTGTTAGATTTACATTATATTTAATTTAGGGGGGTGTTAGTGTTAGGGTTAGACTTAGCTTTAGGGGTTAATACATTTATTATAGTAGCGGTGAGTTCCGGTCGGCAGATTAGGGATTAATAAGTGAAGTTAGGTGTCGGCGATGTTAGGGAGGACAGATTAGGGGTTAATAATATTTCTTATAGGGTTATTGAGGCGGGAGTGAGGCGGATTAGGGGTTAATACATTTATTATAGTATCGGTGAGGTCCGGTCGGCAGATTAGGGGTTAATAATTGTATGTAGGTGGAGGCGACGTTGGGGGCGGCAGATTAGGGGTTAATAAATATAATATAGGGGTCGGCGGTGTTAGGGGCAGCAGATTAGGGGTTCATAGGGATAACGTAGGTTGCGACGGTGTACGGAGCGGCAGATTAGGGGTTAAAAAAAATATGCAGGTGTCAGCGATAGCGGGGGTGGCAGATTAGGGGTTAATAAGTGTAATGCTAGGGGTGTTTAGACTCGGGGTACATGTTAGGGTGTTAGGTGCAGACATAGGAAGTGTTTCCCCATAGGAAACAATGGGACTGCGTTAAGAGCTGAACGCTGCTTTTTTGCAGGTGTTAGGTTTTTTTTCAGCTCAAACTATCCCATTGTTTCCTATGGGGGAATCATGCACGAGCACGTTTTTGAAGCTGGCCGCGTCCGTAAGCACCGCTGGTATTTAGAGTTGCAGTGGCGGTAAATTATGCTCTACGCTCCCTTTTTGGAGCCTAACGCAGCCCTTTTGTGAACTCTAAATACCAGCGGTATTTAAAAGGTGCGGCCAGAAAAAAAGCATGCGTAGCTAATGCACCCCTTTGGCTGCAAAACTCTAAATCTAGCCGTAAGATAGCTACAATGCAACTATTAGTTATATTGTAACTAGCTTAGGGTTTATTTTACAGGTAAGAATTTAGTTTTAAATAGGAATTATTTAGGTAATGATAGGAATTTTTAGTTAGATTTATTTAAATTATATTTAAATTTGAGGGTGTTAGGGTTAGAGTTAGACTTAGGTTTAGGGGTTAATACATTTAGTATAGTGGTGGCGACGTTGGGGGCAGCAGATTAGGGGTTAATAAATGTAGGTAGGTTGCGGCGACATTGGGTGCGGCAGATTAGGGGTTAATAAATATAATGTAGGTGTCGGCGAGGTTGGGGGCAGCAGATTAGGGGTTAATAAATGTAGGTAGGTTGCGGCGACATTGGGTGCGGCAGATTAGGGGTTAATAAATATAATGTAGGTGGCAGCGGTGTCTGGAGCAGCAGATTAGGGGTTAATAAATATAATGCAGATGTCGGGATGGCAGATTAGGGTTAATAAGTGTAAGATTAGGGGTGTTTAGACTCGGGGTTCATGTTAGGGTGTTAGGTGTAGACATAAATTTTATTTCCCCATAGGAATCAATGGGGCTGCGTTAGGGAGCTTTACGCTGCTTTTTTGCAGGTGTTAGACTTTTTCTCAGCCGGCTCTCCCCATTGATTCCTATGGGGAAATCATGCATGAGCATGTACGACCAGCTCACCGCTGACTTAAGCAGCACTGGTATTGAAGTGCGGTAAGGAGCAAAATTTTGCTCAACTCTCACTTCTTGCCTTTTAACGCCGGGTTTGTAAAAACCCGTAATACCAGCGCTGTAGGTAAGTGAACGGTGAGACAAAACTGCTCGTTAGCACCGCACAGCTCAAAACGAAAAACTCGTAATCTAGCCGTATTTTTTTTCTTGCCTTTATTTCCTATTTATGAATATTATGTTTTAAACATTGATTTTGTTCCCACATAGAAACATAGATATTGACGGCAGATAAGAGCCATAGGCCCAGCAAGTCTGCCCGACCTTACCTAACATTATAAACTTATCTAGTTCATAGGATAGCCTTATGCTTGTCCCATGCATTTTTAAAGTCCCCCACAGTGTTTGTTGCTACTACCTCTTGAGGAAGTTTATTCGCCGCCACCTACATTATAGTTATGAACCCCACATAAATAAATAAAAAATCTGTTGTTTCTCAGGCCTGTTACTTCATTATGGAGCACTATTGTGAATGTTAGTTTCTCAGAAGATAAATCCTCTGAACACTTTCCTACTAATATTGAGTGTGTGTTTTGTAAGGCTTGTTGATATTTTACTCCCTGCTCAGTTTAGCAAATCTTGTATTTATTATTTAACGCATTCTTATCAGACTAATGCTGCTCTTGCTTCTAAGGGTATCTGTTCTCCCTCAGTGTGTTCTATACATGGGAGTTCTTCAGATTTTGCTCCAGGATTGAAAGATTTTGTACGCTTTACTGTATCTGAAGTGTTGTCAGCTATGCCTCCTTCAAGTAAGTGTAAAAAGTTGGGTACTGATATCCCTCCTCTAGCTTATCTGACTTAAATAGATCTAAGTCTGTTAAAGGGACATGAAACCCACATTTTCTGTTTCATGATGCAGATAGAGAATACAATTTAAAAAAGTTTCCAGTTTATTTCTATTAGCAAATATTAGTCACACTCATGTTATTTTTTGTTGAAGAGATATCCAGATAGGTAACGTGCACATGTCTGGAGCACTACATGACAGGAAATAGTGCTGCCACGTAGTGCTCTTGCTAATGTATAACATTGCTGCCATATAGTGCTGCAGACACGTGCATGCCCCTGAACTTACTTTCCTACTTTTCAACAAAGGATAACATGAAAACGAAGAAAAACTAATCAAAGTAAATTGGAAAGTTCTTAAAAAATGTATGTTGGGGGCGGAGCCAACTTCCAAAGCGGCAGGTCGCGTCAAAGTGAAGCTCCTGATCTTAAACTTGTTTATTTCAAGAATTAATATAACTGTTCAACCATTTGTGGGGGGGGGGGTTCTGGAAGATACTAATAGTTCTATTCTAGTAAGATTCCGGAGCTGATTTCCGACCGCAATCCTGGCCTATGCTCTTTGGAAAGCCACACGGCCCTGCCTAGTGCCTAGAGAATTGAACTCTACTTACAGACTACCGCGTGGCTGGGGCTACCGTATCTATACCCCCCCAGACTCTGGGTTACAAGGTAGTTCATAACTACCACATTTGAGACTCCTGTGCTGGGCGTAATTCTTGCAGACTTATACATTTGAGCCTAACCGGGTGGAGGAGATTGTAATGGAGGCGGTCGAAAGATGGGAGGCAACAATGACTGAGGCTATCATCAGACATTTCAGGGCACTGGAGTGTAGTTTAATGGTTATCTTACTACAGCATGGGATCACAGCCACATCACCCCTGGGAGGGAGGATACAAGGTACCGACATAGCTACTGACCCTACGATGGAATGTAACAGTAAGACTGATCCAGGCATGCGATCGTCTTTGCAACTAAAAACAGCATACTTTCACGCCATTACTACTATCCCCACTGATTATCCGAAAAGTCACACTCATAAAACCATATTTTCCATCAAGGCATCTCAGTAATAGAGGCAGGCTGTTCATGGGGGGGGGTGTGTTTCTCCAGACGTTAGTGGTGGAACGGAGAGCTGTGACGATACCGCAGTGTTGTCTGACCAAGATCAACAGAATGGATGTACAGGTATGGTAAGGACAGTTCTACTAACTAAATGGAGCTTATTTAATAACAAGCTAACATCTACACAATACAAACATTTTGGAATTTTTGCCCGTCTCTGTCAAGATGGGAACTCTCACAAATCTGATCTACAGAGATCGCACTTGCTAGTTTTAGAAAGAGAACCAGCTGATGTTTACACTTATTCAGCGACAGTCACATTGAGAATCGGCGTGGGCTAAATGTGAGACTTTCAGAGAGGTCCTGACAGTTTTTTTTTCTTTTTCTTCAAAAGACTTCAGGATATTATGCAGATACACTTTTCTTGCTCTTAATTTCTGCTGATCTGTTTATGCTTATGTTTACATAATATTAGATTCTATTGTGGCACCCCCTGGGATGTTGAACATCTATTTACATAGAAGCGACTGTGTAGTGTAATATGTGCTGGCGATCTCCTCTGAGTGTAAATGGTTGAGTGCTCCACATATATGTTATGTGCCCATTTATTTTTTTTATTTTTTCTGGAGCGACCAAGGCACCCAATTCAATTCAGATGCCAATAGTAATAAGCAGACAATATGTACTTTTGTGGCCTATTGAATGATTGTTTATACGTATACTATGAACCCTATATATAGGTATCCTTTGAAGTTACTATATCATAGTCATTAATATATTAAATATAGCTAGAACAGTATGAGATACTCAGAGATATCCTAAGCAGATGCCTTTTAAGGTTATCAGGTTATAGTGCAGATAACTCACATATAGTGAATATACTAGCCACAATGCTTTTGTTTTAAACTAGTACAGCAATGTTTATGCTTATTTTTGTCTGTACTAATAGTTTATGTTCACTCAATTGAGATTCTCAGCAACTTTTTCTTCATGGAAATGTTCTCTAATTGTGGACTTCTCTAGAACAATCATTTTTATCAGATGTTATTATACCAAATGCTAAGATTCCCAACAGTATCTATACTTAAACAGTTCTAATTTTAGTGGTTTATACCCCAATGTCCTGAGAGTTATTATAATGAATACCTATACCGTAATACCAATACGTCATTCTAAGAGCCATAAGATACTCACAAGCCTTTGCTGATTTTTTTTGTGTCAGATCCACTGCTAATACCTGAGAAATTATATAAGCTACTCATAAATAGATAACTGGATCTTAGCTTACCATCGTTACTGATTCTTCAGCTCCCTTCATAGCCACTAAATAACAATAGTATCTGAATATCTAATCTTCTTACAAACGTGTTTTATTGGAGTTACAGCCTTAGCCTCATCAAGTTCTTTAGATTGTTAATTTGTTAACATGTATGACAAGTTTTATTAGCGAGTTCCTTGTTTAAACCCAAAGACCTATTGATAGCCCCTAACCCTACTTTAAATCCTCCACCGTTTAGGTTTATCCCCAGTATATATAAGTACATGAATGACCAATTTAGCTTATCAGCTGTGCTAACATCCTAGCCCCCTAAGTAATTAATCATTAAACAAAGACAGTATTAGGCTATGTATAATGCATATATTAATGTATTGTTGAAGTTGCAGCCTTAGCCTTATCAAGCTTTTACCATATTTTTTTTACAATGGTCCAAGAGTGACCTTTGTATCTCTATTTTTCCTCCCCTGGGTTATTTAAACTTTACTGAGTCCATGAGTGGCTCTATGTAGATATGGAGAAATCTATAAATTGTACAATGAGGTTTCATTACCATATATTTACTATATTTTTACTTCATTTTTTTAGATACACTAGGACGTAGGGTATAAGATTGATGGTTTTGAGTATTTTTTAATCACAATGCAATCATACCTAAATGTGCCTTTACCCAAACTTTACAACTGTTTGTTTTCACTTATTGTACTCACTAAAAACCTTAATAAAAATTAAAAAAAAATGTATGTTATATCTGAATCATAAAAGAAAATATGGGGTTTTTACGCACCTTCAAGTCACATGTGAGGTATTTTCAGATGATCAGGAGCCAGTTTCTGAGTCATCCTCTTTTCTGTTATGCTCACACATCTTTCTTCTCTGAAATCCCAGTTAATCTTGCTTTAAAATTTAAGAAGGTGTTTCCTTTGCCTGCTTCTAATATAGAGCTTTGGTAAACTATCCCTAATGTAGATGGAGCTATATCTACTCTTGCTAGACTACTATTATTCTTCTTGAGAAGAAGACTTTGCAAGGTCCAGGTGGAGTTTGTGGCTGCTCTAGTATCTCCTTGGTTGTTTCGTGTGGCCTAAATTTTTCCTCCTTTGTTACCAAGAATAATAGCCAGAATTAAGCAGGAAGTTTCCTCAGTAATTCTGATTGCTCCAGCTAGTTCAGAACTCCTGTTGTCCTCAGTGGCTTCTTTCTCTTTGCCACAATCTTGCATCTTTTTATCAGGGTCTCAAATCTCTAAACTTGATGGGTTGGAGATTGAACGCTTAGTTCTTAGAAAAATAGGTTTTTCTGCTTTATAACATGGTTTCAAAGGATTTTATGTTTGGTATGTGGAGCATATTTGTAGCTGGCACTTTTTTTAGAATACTTAGAATTCATCAGTTTCTTTAAGATGGTTTGGCTAAAGGTTTATCCGTCAGTTCCTTAAAGGGCCAGACTTTGGCTCTTTGAGTCTTATTTTACAAGACGATTGCTAACTTTCCTGATATTCAGAGTTTTGTTTAGGCTTTAGTCGAGATTAAGCCAGTGATTAATCCAACAGTTTTGCAGGTTCCTCCTTTTGAACCTATGCATAATATGGATATTCAGCTTTTGTCCTGGAAGGTTTGTTTATTTGGGCCATTTCTCCTGCTAGAAGAGTTTCTGATTTGTCTGCTCTTCTCTGTGAGCCTCCTTATCTTGTTTTTCATCAGAATATAGGCAGTTTTGAGGACTGAGATTGAATGTTTTGCCTATAGTGTTTTCTACTGTCAATATAAATTGTAAGATTATTGTTCCTTCTTTTTGTCCTAAGACTAAGAATTCTAAGGAGAGGCTTTCCCATAACTTGGATCTTGTTAGAGCTTTAAAGTTTTATTTGTAGGCTACTAACGGCTAGATTTAGAGTTTTGTCGGTAACGACCCGCGTAGCTAACGCTGGCTTTTTTCTGGCCGCACCTTTTAAATACCTCTGGTATTGAGAGTTCACAGAATGGCTGCGTTAGGCTCCAAAAAGGGAGCGTACAGGCATATTTACCGCCACTGCAACTCTCGATACCAGAGTTGCTTACGGACGCGGCCAGCTTCAAAAACGTGCTCGTGCACGATTCCCCCATAGAAAACAATGGGGCTGTTTGAGCTGAAAAAAAACCTAACACCTGCAAAAAAGCCGCTTTCAGCTCCACACGCAGCCCCATTGTTGTCTATGGGGAAACACTTCCTACGTCTGCACCTAACACTCTAACATGTACCCCGAGTCTAAACACCCCTAACCTTACACTTATTAACCCCTATTCTGCCGCCCCCGCTATCGCTGACCCCTGCATATTATTTTAACCCCTAATCTGCCGCTCCGTAAACCGCCGCTACTTACATTATCCCTATGTACCCCTAATCTGCTGCCCCTAACACCGCCGACCCCTATATTATATTTATTAACCCCTAATCTGCCCCCCACAACGTCGCCTCCACCTGCCTACACTTATTAACCCCTAATCTGCCGAGCGGACCGCACCGCTATTATAATAAAGTTATTAACCCCTAATCCGCCTCACTAGCCCTATAATAAATAGTATTAACCCCTAATCTGCCCTCCCTAACATCGCCGACACCTAACTTCAAACATTAACCCCTAATCTGCCGACTGGAGCTCACCGCTATTCTAATAAATGTATTAACCCCTAAAGCTAAGTCTAACCCTAACACTAACACCCCCCTAAATTAAATATAATTTAAATCTAACGAAATTAATTAACTCTTATTAAATAAATGATTCCTATTTAAAGCTAAATACTTACCTGTAAAATAAATCCTAATATAGCTACAATATAAATTATATTTATATTATAGCTATTTTAGGATTTATATTTATTTTACAGGTAACTTTGTATTTATTTTAACCAGGTACAATAGCTATTAAATAGTTAAGAAATATTTAATAGCTAAAATAGTTAAAATAATTACAAAATTACCTGTAAAATAAATCCTAACCTAAGTTACAATTAAACCTAACACTACACTATCAATAAATTAATTAAATAAAATACCTACAATTACCTACCTAACACTACACTATTAATAAATTAATTAAATACAATATCTACAAATAAATACAATGAAATAAACTAACTAAAGTACAAAAAATAAAAAAGAACTAAGTTACAAAAAATAAAAAAATATTTACAAACATAAGAAAAATATTACAACAATTTTAAACTAATTACACTTACTCTAAGCCCCCTAATAAAATAACAAAGACCCCCAAAATAAAAAAATGCCCCACCCTATTCTAAATTACTAAAGTTCAAAGCTCTTTTACCTTACCAGCCCTGAACAGGGCCCTTTGCGGGGCATGCCCCAAAGAATTCAGCTCTTTTGCCTGTAAAAAAAACACATACAATACCCCCCCCCCAACATTACAACCCACCACCCACATACCCCTAATCTAACCCAAACCCCCCTTAAATAAACCTAACACTAAGCCCCTGAAGATCTTCCTACCTTATCTTCACCATACCAGGTTCACCGATCGATCCAGAAGAGCTCCTCCGATGTCTTGATCCAAGCCCAAGCGGGGGGCTGAAGATGTCCATGATCCGGCTGAAGTCTTCATCCAAGCGGGAGCTGAAGAGGTCCATGATCCGGCTGAAGTCTTCTATTAACGGCACCTTCAATCTTCTTTCTTCCGGATCCATGTTCATCTTGCAGACCTCCGACGCGGAACATCCTGCTGGCCCGACGGACTACCGACGAATGAAGGCTCCTTTAAGGGACGTCATCCAAGATGGCGTCCCTCGAATTCCGATTGGCTGATAGGATTCTATCAGCCAATCGGAATTAAGGTAGGAAAATTCTGATTGGCTGATGGAATCAGCCAATCAGAATCAAGTTCAATCCGATTGGCTGATCCGATCAGCCAATCAGATTGAGCTCGCATTCTATTGGCTGTTCCGATCAGCCTATAGAATGCGAGCTCAATCTGATTGGCTGATCGGATCAGCCAATCGGATTGAACTTGATTCTGATTGGCTGATTCCATCAGCCAATCAGAATTTTCCTACCTTAATTCCGATTGGCTGACAGAATCCTATCAGCCAATCGGAATTCGAGGGACACCAAATAAAGTTCTGAATAAAGGATATGTCTGTGTCCTCTGGATGAGTTTTTCAGCTTGTTAGCATTCCTCAGTGAGATCCCATAAAAAAGGAAACAGAAAATTGCAACATAGTGTGAATCTGTAATGGCACTTTGAGGAAGTAGTTGTTTTGTAACAAATGACTACTCACATTTGTTGGAGCTTTCCACTAAGCTCAAGGATATGCGCACTCCCACTTTATACTGATGGGAAAACAGTACACTAGGCAAAACTTGGATACAAATTTATTTTAAAATATATAAAAGCGTCACATAAGCCTTGATAACACCACAATGTAAGGGTACAAAAGCAGATATGCTGTAATAAATGCTTCAAATCGCCAAACTTGCAAAGAGGTAAATGGATCAGCAGGAGTGTGACCGCCGAAACCAAAACCTCTTTAGTAGCAAGACAGTAGCGCTAAGCCCCCAGGTGTCCTGGCTAGTGTAGAGACGTGATAAAACTCAATATAGAACAGTTCAGTTCCGACGTACGTTTCGCAGGTATGCTTTGTCAAGGAATGTTTGTGCGCATGTCCAAGAGTCCTTTTAAACAATCCATTGATGAGTTTCTGCCAGGTTTGTAGTTCCATCCTCCATTTTGGAAGTTGGCATTTAGGTAATTTGTCATTAAACAACTAGTATGTTTTTCAGCTTCTTTCAGTTTTATACATTTTGTTGATATATGCATAGATGTTAAGATGGATAACCAGAATTGGTAAATTATGCATTATAATGTTATAGCATTATACATATATGCAAAACTTCAAAAAACATAATCACATATATGCAAAACTTCAAAAAACATAATCACATTGTGCCTGCAATTGGTGTCTATACTGATGGTATATGTAGGTATTTGTTGTGTTTTTTTTTTTTTTTTTTTTTTTTTTTTTTTTAACCCCTTATTGTGAAGGTATTAGTTATATCTTTTTTTAGTTTAAGTGATGTTACTGACTATATGTCCTATGGACCATAATTAAACTACTAGCCTTATTATAAACCTAGTTGTATCGTAATGTTTTCAAAAATAGATTTTATTTGTTAGCATTTGTTAGCATGTGGCATGTTTAAAAATATATATTGTACTTGTATATGTACCCCCGGGTAGACCCATAGTGTCAGGGGTCAATTCCCTCACAAACTAACCCCCCGGGTAGACCCATAGTGTCAGGGGTCAATTCCCTCACAAGCAATTTATCGGCGTATATAGACCAATTTTTACAGACTTATGTTGTAAAGACAAAATCATATTTGAAAGATACCTTAAGTATCCTTAACCATTTAGAAAAACTCGAGTGGAATCCAAATTGGTGGTTGGTGACTAGTGATGTTACGTCACTTTATACCATAATAGACAAAAATCTTGGCATAGCATCAGTAAAAAACATCCTAGAAAAAGATGACTCTTTGGATAAAAAACAACTTGAGTTTATTTTAGACAGCATAGCTATAATTCTAGAAACCAACTACTTTTGGTTCAACCACCAATATTATTTGCAAGTAGGAGGCACAGCGATGGGCATAGATGTTAAGATGGATAACCAGAATTGGTAAATTATGCATTATAATGTTATAGCATTATACATATATGCAAAACTTCAAAAAACATAATCACATATATGCAAAACTTCAAAAAACATAATCACATTGTGCCTGCAATTGGTGTCTATACTGATGGTATATGTAGGTATTTGCTGTGGTTTTTTTTTTTTTTTTTTTTTTTTTTTTTAACCCCTTATTGTGAAGGTATTAGTTATATCTTTTTTAGTTTAAGTGATGTTACTGACTATATGTCCTATGGACCATAATTAAACTACTAGCCTTATTATAAACCTAGTTGTATCGTAATGTTTTCAAAAATAGATTTTATTTGTTAGCATGTGGCATGTTTAAAAACATATATTGTACTTGTATATGTTTGCGCTGAAAAGTTATGATAGGATGTTGAGGTTACTGTTTCTAACTATGTGTTTAATTTTACATTTGGGGTTCCATATATTGAAAATAAGTTTGTGAAACATTCTAAAACTATCTAGCACTGACAATATGAGTGTGGACAAAGAGGAAAAAAAAAAAATAAAAAAAAAAAATTAAATAAATAAATAAATAAATAAATAAAAAAAAATAATAATAAAAAAAAAATAAAATAAAAAAAAAAAAAAAAAAAATAATTAAAATTTAAAAAAAAAAAAAAAAAAAATTAAAATTAAAAAAAAAAAAATATATATATATAAAAAAAAATAAATAAAAATAAAATAAAAAAATATTAAAACTTAAAAAAAAATTATTATTTTTTTTTTTTTTAAAAAAAAAATAAAAAAAAAAATATATATATATATTATAAATAAAAAAAAAAAAAATAACAAATAAATAAATAAAAATAAAACAAGACATATATAGATTTTATAGCCTTCGTAGCTGTACTTATAAATAACTTTCACAAAAAGTGATGGATTTCAAAATCTTTATTAAGACCATTGGGTATCAAGCTATCCATAATATGGATCCACTTCATTTCCAATTGTCCCAATCTATTCTGTGTGTCTCCTCCCTTCCAATTCAGTTCTAATTTCCTAATGCCCAGAAATTCCAAATCCTTTACATTTCTATTGTGCTTTTTATCAAAGTGAGACGATACTGTATGATTAGCATAACCCTTTTCAATATTGTAAATATGCTCATTCATCCTAATTTTCAGAAGTCTAGAGGTACGCCCTATATAGATTAAATTGCATGAGCATTGTAACATGTAAATTACGTTTTTGCTATTGCAAGTAATAAATTGATCTATACTGTACTCCCTTTTGTTATCTCCAGAAAATAATTTTTTACAGAATTTTGGAGTTTTTTTCATAAATTTGCAAGCATTGCAGAATTGACACTTTCTAAAACCCATTTCAGATGGTAGCAACCAATTTTTTACTTTGTTGTTGTCTACTTCTTTAATACATTGGGATAGTTGAAATTTAAGGTTGGGAACCTTTCTAAAAATTATGTTAGGTCCATCGCCTAAAAATTCATTTAATGCTGCATCTCTTGTGAGGATTCCCCAGTGTTTTTGTATGATGTTCCTAAGTTCTCCACTCTGAGTGCTATGTTGGAAGATAAGTCTATTTGCTAGTTTATCATCAGTGAATTTCTTATTTTTGATTTTATATTTTAATAAATCTGACCTGTCCATGTTGGTTACTTCTTCTATTTTTTCATCTAGAAAATTAGCTGGATAATTTTTCTCTAAAAAACGTTTTTTTAGGATTTGAGATTGAACCTTATACATATCTTGTTCTTTACAATTACGTCTCAGTCGGACGAATTGACCTTTAGGGACATTTTTAAGCCAATGTTTTTGATGACAACTTTCGAGGCTTATGTAATTGTTTACGTCTATGCTCTTAAAAAAGTTTTTCGACTTCAACATTTCATTCTCAATGTATATTTCAAGGTCTAAAAATTCTACCTTGGTTTGACTATAATTCCAAGTTAGAGCTACTTTGAACTCATTTATTTTCAAATATTCCATGAATTCAAGTAATTGGTTCTCACTTCCTGACCATATGAAGAAAAGGTCATCTATGTAGCGATGATAAGACACCAGATATTGCGCCCAGCTAGAGTTGTAAATATATTGATTTTCCCAATTGGCCATATATAAATTGGCATAGCTGGGCGCAAATCTGGTGCCCATCGCTGTGCCTCCTACTTGCAAATAATATTGGTGGTTGAACCAAAAGTAGTTGGTTTCTAGAATTATAGCTATGCTGTCTAAAATAAACTCAAGTTGTTTTTTATCCAAAGAGTCATCTTTTTCTAGGATGTTTTTTACTGATGCTATGCCAAGATTTTTGTCTATTATGGTATAAAGTGACGTAACATCACTAGTCACCAACCACCAATTTGGATTCCACTCGAGTTTTTCTAAATGGTTAAGGATACTTAAGGTATCTTTCAAATATGATTTTGTCTTTACAACATAAGTCTGTAAAAATTGGTCTATATACGCTGATAAATTGCTTGTGAGGGAATTGACCCCTGACACTATGGGTCTACCCGGGGGGTTAGTTTGTGAGGGAATTGACCCCTGACACTATGGGTCTACCCGGGGGTACATATACAAGTACAATATATATTTTTAAACATGCCACATGCTAACAAATGCTAACAAATAAAATCTATTTTTGAAAACATTACGATACAACTAGGTTTATAATAAGGCTAGTAGTTTAATTATGGTCCATAGGACATATAGTCAGTAACATCACTTAAACTAAAAAAGATATAACTAATACCTTCACAATAAGGGGTTAAAAAAAACAAACAAAAAAACAAAAAAAAAACAAAAAAAAAAAACACAACAAATACCTACATATACCATCAGTATAGACACCAATTGCAGGCACAATGTGATTATGTTTTTTGAAGTTTTGCATATATGTGATTATGTTTTTTGAAGTTTTGCATATATGTATAATGCTATAACATTATAATGCATAATTTACCAATTCTGGTTATCCATCTTAACATCTATGCATATATCAACAAAATGTATAAAACTGAAAGAAGCTGAAAAACATACTAGTTGTTTAATGACAAATTACCTAAATGCCAACTTCCAAAATGGAGGATGGAACTACAAACCTGGCAGAAACTCATCAATGGATTGTTTAAAAGGACTCTTGGACATGCGCACAAACATTCCTTGACAAAGCATACCTGCGAAACGTACGTCGGAACTGAACTGTTCTATATTGAGTTTTATCACGTCTCTACACTAGCCAGGACACCTGGGGGCTTAGCGCTACTGTCTTGCTACTAAAGAGGTTTTGGTTTCGGCGGTCACACTCCTGCTGATCCATTTACCTCTTTGCAAGTTTGGCGATTTGAAGCATTTATTACAGCATATCTGCTTTTGTACCCTTACATTGTGGTGTTATCAAGGCTTATGTGACGCTTTTATATATTTTAAAATAAATTTGTATCCAAGTTTTGCCTAGTGTACTGTTTTCCCATCAGTATAAAGTGGGAGTGCGCATATCCTTGAGCTTAGTGGAAAGCTCCAACAAATGTGAGTAGTCATTTGTTACAAAACAACTACTTCCTCAAAGTGCCATTACAGATTCACACTATGTTGCAATTTTCTGTTTCCTTTTTTATGGGATCTCACTGAGGAATGCTAACAAGCTGAAAAACTCATCCAGAGGACACAGACATATCCTTTATTCAGAACTTTATTTGGTTTTCCTTTTATGATTTTTGTTATCACATTTATTTCACATTTTTTTTCTTTGTGATATTTGGTATATTTATCGGAATTCGAGGGACGCCATCTTGGATGACGTCCCTTAAAGGAGCCTTCATTCGTCGGTAGTCCGTCGGGCCAGCAGGATGTTCCGCGTCGGAGGTCTGAAAGATGAACATGGATCCGGAAGAAAGAAGATTGAAGATCCCATTGATAGAAGACTTCAGCCGGATCATGGACCTCTTCAGCTCCCGCTTGGATGAAGACTTCAGCCGGATCATGGACATCTTCAGCCCCCCACTTGGGCTTGGATCAAGACATCGGAGGAGCTCTTCTGGATCGATCGGTGAACCTGGTATGGTGAAGATAAGGTAGGAAGATCTTTTATTTAAGGGGGGTTTCGGTTAGATTAGGGGTATGTGGGTGGTGGGTTGTAATGTTGGGGGGGTATTGTATGTGGTTTTTTTACAGGCAAAAGAGCTGAATTCTTTGGGGCATGCCCCGCAAAGGGCCCTGTTCAGGGCTGGTAAGGTAAAAGAGCTTTGAACTTTAGTAATTTAGAATAGGGTAGGGCATTTTTTTATTTTGGGGGTCTTTGTTATTTTATTAGGGGGCTTAGAGTAGGTGTAATTAGTTTAAAATTGTTGTAATATTTTTCTGATGTTTGTAAATATTTTTTTATTTTTTGTAACTTAGTTCTTTTTTATTTTTTGTACTTTAGTTAGTTTATTTCATTGTATTTATTTGTAGATATTGTATTTAATTAATTTATTGATAGTGTAGTGTTAGGTTTAATTGTAGGTAATTGTAGGTATTTTATTTAATTAATTTATTGATAGTGTAGTGTTAGGTTTAATTGTAACTTAGGTTAGGATTTATTTTACAGGTAATTTTGTAATTATTTTAACTATTTTAGCTATTAAATAGTTCTTAACTATTTAATAGCTATTGTACCTGGTTAAAATAAATACAAAGTTGCCTGTAAAATAAATATTAATCCTAATATAGCTATAATATAATTATAATTTATGTTGTAGCTATATTAGGGTTTATTTTACAGGTAAGTATTTAGATTTAAATAGGAATAATTTATGTAATAAGAGTTAATTTATTTTGTTAGAATAAAATTATATTTAACTTAGGGGGGTGTTAGGGTTAGGGTTAAAATTAGCTTTAGGGGTTAAAAAATTTATTAGAGTAGCGGTGAGCTCCGATCGGCAGATTAGGGGTTAATACTTGAAGTTAGGTGTTGGCGATGTTAGGGAGGGCAGATTAGGGGTTAATACTATTTATTATAGGGTTATTGAGGCGGGAGTGAGGCGGATTAGGGGTTAATAACTTTATTATAGTAGTGGTGCGGTCCGCTCGGCAGATTAGGGGTTAATAAGTGTAGGCAGGTGGAGGCGACGTTGAGGGGGGCAGATTAGGGGTTAATAAATATAATATAGGGGTCGGCGGTGTTAGGGGCAGCAGATTAGGGGTACATAGCTATAATGTAGCTGGCGGCGGCGTGCGGACGGCAGATTAGGGGTTAATAATAATATGCAGGGGTCGGCGATAGCGGGGGCGGCAGATTAGGGGTTAATAAATATAATATAGGGGTCGGCGGTGTTAGGGGCAGCAGATTAGGGGTACATAAGTATAACGTAGGTGGCGGTCGGCAGATTAGGGGTTAAATTTTTTTATTAGAGTGGCGGCGATGTGGGGGGGCCTCGGTTTAGGGGTACATAGGTAGTTTATGGGTGTTAGTGTACTTTAGAGCACAGTAGTTAAGAGCTTTATGAACCGGCGTTAGCCCAGAAAGCTCTTAACTACTGACTTTTTTCTGCGGCTGGAGTTTTGTCGTTAGAATTCTAACGCTCACTTCAGCCACGACTCTAAATACCGGAGTTAGAAAGATCCCATTGAAAAGATAGGATACGCAACTGACGTAAGGGGATCTGCGGTATGGAAAAGTCGCTGCTGGAAAGTGAGCGTTAGACCCTTTCCTGACTGACTCCAAATACCGGCGGTAGCCTAAAACCAGCGTTAGGAGCCTCTAACGCTGGTTTTCACGGCTACCGCCAAACTCTAAATCTAGGCCTAAGTATTTTATACAATCCTCTAGTTTGTTCATTTTTCCAATTCCAGGAAAGGTCAGAAGGCTACAGCTGTTTTGTTAGCCTGTTGGTTAAAGCTTTTGATTCATAAGGCTTGCTTGGAGGTGGGACAGTCTCCTCCTAAATGTATAACTGCCCATTCTACTAGGCCAGTGGCTTCTTCCTGGACTTTTAAGAATGAGGCAGTTGTTGATTAAATTTGGAAGGCAGCTACTTGGTCTGTCTTACATACTTTTTTTTTAAATGTTACCATTTTGATGTTTTTGATTCCTCTAAATCTGCCTTTGGTAGCTTGAGGCAGCTGTTTCTAGTCATTAAAGTGACAGTCAAGTCAAAATGAAACTTTAATGATTCAGATAGAGCGTGCAATTTTAAGCAACTTTCTAATTTACTCCTATTATTTTTCTTCATTCTCTTGGTATAAATGTAGCCACCAATCAGGAAGCACTACCCAGGTGCTGAACAAAAATGGGTCGGCTCCTAAGCTTACATTCAAATAAAGATAGCAAGAGAACGAAGAAAATTTGATAATATGAGTAAATTAGAATGCTGCTTAAAATTGCCTGTTCTATCTCAATCATGAAAGTATAATTTTGACTAGACTATACGTTTAAGTATTGTTGTATATATTTTTTTTTGCAGCATGAAAAAAATAAATTAAACACTAACGGCTAGATTTGGAGTTTTGTCGGTAACGACCCGAAAAACTAACGCCGGCTTTTTTCTGGCCGCACCATAAAAATAACTCTGGTATTGAGAGACCACATAAAGGCTGCGTTAGGCTCCAAAAAAGGAGCGTAGAGCATTTTTAACGCAGCTTCAACTCTCGATACCAGAGTTTCTTACGGACGCGGCCAGCCTCAAAAACGTGCTCGTGCACGATTCCCCCATAGGAAACAATGTGGCTGTTTGAGCTGAAAAAAACCCAAACACCTGCAAAAAAGCCGCGTTCAGCTCCTAACGCAGCCCCATTGTTTGCTATGCGGTAACCCTTCCTACGTCTGCACTTAACACTCTAACATGTACCCCGAGTCTAAACACCCCTAACCTTACACTTATTAACCCCTAATCTGCCGCCCCCGCTATCGCTGACCCCTGCATATTATTATTATTAACCCCTAATCTGCCGCTCCGTAAACCGCCGCTACTTACATTATCCTTATGTACCCCTAATCTGCTGCCCTAACATCGCCGACCCCTATATTATATTTATTAACCCCTAATCTGCCCCCCACAACGTCGCCTCCACCTGCCTACACTTATTAACCCCTAATCTGCCGACCGGACCTGAGCGCTACTATAATAAAGTTATTAACCCCTAATCCGCCTCACTAACCCTATCATAAATAGTATTAACCCCTAATCTGCCCTCCCTAACATCGCCGACACCTAACTTCAAACATTAACCCCTAATCTGCCGACTGGAGCTCACCGCTATTCTAATAAATGTATTAACCCCTAAAGCTAAGTCTAACCCTAACACTAACACCCCCCTAAGTTAAATATAATTTAAATCTAACGAAATTAATTAACTCTAATTAAATAAATTATTCCTATTTAAAGCTAAATACTTACCTGTAAAATAAATCCTAATATAGCTACAATATAAATTATAATTATATTATAGCTATTTTAGGATTTATATTTATTTTACAGGTAACTTTGTATTTATTTTAACCAGGTACAATAGCTATTAAATAGTTAAGAACTATTTAATAGCTAAAATAGTTAAAATAATTACAAATTTACCTGTAAAAGAAATCCTAACCTAAGTTACAATTAAACCTAACACTAGACTATCAATAAATTAATTAAATAAACTACCTACAATTACCTACAATTAACCTAACACTACACTATCAATAAAGAAATTAAATACAATTGCTACAAATAAATACAATTAAATAAACTAGCTAAAGTACAAAAAATAAAAAAGAACTAAGTTACAAAAAATAAAAAAATATTTACAAACATAAGAAAAATATTACAACAATTTTAAACTAATTACACCTACTCTAAGCCCCCTAATAAAATAACAAAGCCCCCCAAAATAAAAAAATGCCCTACCCTATTCTAAATTACTAAAGTTCAAAGCTCTTTTACCTTACCAGCCCTGAACAGGGCCCTTTGCGGGGCATGCCCCAAGAAATACAGCTCTTTTGCCTGTAAAAAAAAAACATACAATACCCAAGCCCCCCAACATTACAACCCACCACCCACATACCCCTAATCTAACCCAAACCCCCCTTAAATAAAACTAAGCCCCTGAAGATCATCCTACCTTGTCTTCACCTCACCGGGTATCACACCGATCCGTCCAGAAGAGCTCCTCCGATGTCCTGATCCAAGCCCAAGCGGGGGGCTGAAGAGGTCCATGATCCGGCTGAAGTCTTCATTCAAGCGGGGCAGAAGAGGTCTTCCATCCGATTGAAGTCTTCATCCAAGCGGCATCCATCCGGAGCGAAGCGGCAGCATCCTGAAGACCTCCACCGCGGAACATCCATCCTGGCCGACGACTGAACGACGAATGACGGTTCCTTTAAATGACGTCATCCAAGATGGCGTCCCTCGAATTCCGATTGGCTGATAGGATTCTATCAGCCAATCGGAATTAAGGTAGGAATATTCTGATTGGCTGATGGAATCAGCCAATCAGAATCAAGTTCAATCCGATTGGCTGATCCAATCAGCCAATCAGATTGAGCTTGCATTCTATTGGCTGATCGGAACAGCCAATAGAATGCGAGCTCAATCTGATTGGCTGATCGGATCAGCCAATCGGATTGAACTTGATTCTGATTGGCTGATTCCATCAGCCAATCAGAATATTCCTACCTTAATTCCGATTGGCTGATAGAATCCTATCAGCCAATCGGAATTTGAGGGACGCCATCTTGGATGATGTCATTTAAAGGAACCGTCATTCGTCGTTCAGTCGTCGGCCAGGATGGATGTTCCGCGTTGGAGGTCTTCAGGATGCTGTCGATTCGCTCCAGATGGATGCCGCTTGGATGAAGACTTCAATCGGATGGAAGACCTCTTCTGCCCCGCTTGGATGAAGACTTCAGCCGGATCATGGACCTCTTCAGCCCCCCGCTTGGGCTTGGATCAGGACATCGGAGGAGCTCTTCTGGACGGATCGGTGTGATACCCGGTGAGGTGAAGACAAGGTAGGATGATCTTCAGGGGCTTAGTGTTAGGTTTATTTAAGGGGGGTTTGGGTTAGATTAGGGGTATGTGGGTGGTGGGTTGTAATGTTGGGGGGCTTGGGTATTGTATGTTTTTTTTTTACAGGCAAAAGAGCTGTATTTCTTGGGGCATGCCCCGCAAAGGGCCCTGTTCAGGGCTGGTAAGGTAAAAGAGCTTTGAACTTTAGTAATTTAGAATAGGGTAGGGCATTTTTTATTTTGGGGGGCTTTGTTATTTTATTAGGGGGCTTAAAGTAGGTGTAATTAGTTTAAAATTGTTGTAATATTTTTCTTATGTTTGTAAATATTTTTTTATTTTTTGTAACTTAGTTCTTTTTTATTTTTTGTACTTTAGATAGTTTATTTAATTGTATTTATTTGTAGCAATTGTATTAATTAATTTATTGATAGTGTAGTGTTAGGTTAATTTTAGATAATTGTAGGTAGTTTATTTAATTAATTTATTGATAGTCTAGTGTTAGGTTTAATTGTAACTTAGGTTAGGATTTCTTTTACAGGTAAATTTGTAATTATTTTAACTATTTAGCTATTAAATAGTTCTTAACTATTTAATAGCTATTGTACCTGGTTAAAATAAATACAAAGTTACCTGTAAAATAAATATAAATCCTAAAATAGCTATAATATAATTATAATTTATATTGTAGCTATATTAGGATTTATTTTACAGGTAAGTATTTAGCTTTAAATAGGAATAATGTATTTAATAAGAGTTAATTAATTTCGTTAGATTTAAATTATATTTAACTTAGGGGGGTGTTAGTGTTAGGGTTAGATTTAGCTTTAGGGGTTAATACATTTATTAGAATAGCGGTGAGCTCCGGTCGGCAGATTAGGGGTTAATAATTGAAGTTAGGTGTCGGAGATGTTAGGGAGGGCATATTAGGGGTTAATACTATTTATGATAGGGTTAGTGAGGCGGATTAGGGGTTAATAACTTTATTATAGTAGCGCTCAGGTCCGGTCGGCAGATTAGGGGTTAATAAGTGTAGGCAGGTGGAGGCGACGTTGAGGGGACAGATTAGGGGTTAATAAATATAATATAGGGGTCGGCGGTGTTAGGGGCAGCAGATTAGGGGTACATAAGGATAACGTAGGTGGCGGCGCTTTGCGGTCGGCAGATTAGGGGTTAATAAGTGTAGGTAGGTGGAGGCGACGTTGTGGGGGGCAGGTTAGGGGTTAATAAATATAATACAGGGGTCGGCGGTGTTAGGGGCAGCAGATTAGGGGTACATAAGGATAACGTAGGTGGCGGTCGGCAGATTAGGGGTTAAAAAAAATTATTCGAGTGTCGGCGATGTGGGGGGACCTCGGTTTAGGGGTACATAGGTTGTTTGTGGGTGTTAGTGTACTTTAGAGTACAGTAGTTAAGAGCTTTATAAACCGGCGTTAGCCCAGAAAGCTCTTAACTACTGACTTTTTTCCTGCGGCTGGAGTTTTGTCGTTAGATGTCTAACGCTCACTTCAGAAACGACTCTAAATACCGGAATTAGAAAGATCCCATTGAAAAGATAGGATACGCAATTGAAGTAAGGGGATCTGCGGTATGGAAAAGTCGCGGATGAAAAGTGAGCGTTAGACCCTATTTTGAGTGACTCCAAATACCGGCGGTAGCCTAAAACCAGCGTTAGGAGCCTCTAACGCTGGTTTTCACGGCTAACGCCAAACTCCAAATCTAGGTCTAAGTTATCATTTTGCCTCGCCTTTCACATGGGTAATGACTTGTTGACTCTGATTACCTTTATGAAAGAAAATATAAATTATTCATTTATTTCATGGTGGTGAGATTCCACAAGACCCACCCACATTTCTACATAGAATTTTGATTATCTTTTTCTGGCGGCAGTTCAAGTATGCACCTCCTTTTTCTCTACTCCATTTTTTTGCTCTTATTCTTTCCTACCCTTCTTATTCTCCTTGCTTGGTTATATGACAGACTAGTAGGCACTAGGTAGGATGGGTTTTAAGGGCTCTTCCTATTGGTTAATAAAGGTATTTCTCAGGAACAAAATTCTCATGGACTCTCACCACTATGAAAGAAATGAATTTATCAGGTAAGTATTAATTAGATTTTTTCTTAGAGATTGTTTTGTCTTAATTGCTTACCAGAAAAGCTTTTGTCTGTTAGGGGTTTAAAATTTACATCCCAGTTTTGGAAGCACTTTTGTTCCCATCTTCATATTTCATGAACATTTACCTCTGGTTATCATTCTTAGACCAATGGGCAGATTGAGCAGACAAATCAGACATTGGAGCAGTATCTCAGGTGTTTCTGCATGTATCTATAGGATAATTGGTTAAATTTGCTCCCTATTGCTGAATTTGCCTACAGTTATCCAACTTCATCAGTCATGTGGCTGTATGTCTTGATCTTCCCTTCAGTTATAAGATATACCTAGTTTGTTTTATATCTCTCACTTGTTGTGTTTCCAATCCTTTTTCTCATTGACATCATCCTCCTCCTTCACATGTGTCTGTGGAGGGTTCGGAAGAATTTGAAGTTGAGAGGATTTTGGATTCCTGTATTCATAGAGGCCAGCTCCAGTACCTTATCAAGTGGAAGGGGTATGGTTCAGAGGAATATTCCTGTTTGCTTGTGACTAACAATCATTCTCCTTGTGTTCTGCATTTACCAAAGTTATGCCTGTTGTTCTGGTCCTTGATGTGTCCACAAGACATGTTCTAGGAAGGGGCTTTGTCATGGTTTAGGAGAATTACCTGGTTATGCTATAGGTAACACAGACTGTGCTATGAAGCACGCAATTTCTGCCCTGAAGGTTAAAGGGATACTAAACCCAATTTTTTTGTTTCGTGATTCATATATTTATTCTCTTACTATCTTTATTTAAAAAGCAGGAATGTTATAGCTTAGGAGTCTGACAATTTTTATCTCAGCACCTGGGATTGGAAAAATTGATAATAGAAGTAAATTTGAAAGTTGCTTAAATTTGCATGCTCTATCAGAATCACAAAAGAAAACATTTGGGATTAGTTTCCTTTTAAGAAGCGTTTTCGTTTCAGTGCATACTTAGATAGACCAAGTTAAAGAAAGTTAACTTACACTAGGAAGCCCATGACACAAAACAAATTGTAAGGATAGAAAATGTTCAAGTATATATTATCTTTCAATCTAAATTCATTGTTTTTAAAATTAACTTTTATTACAAAAAATATAAAAATTAAAAACCATGTTGCACACTGTGAGCGAGATTGCAAGTGAGGCGCAATGGACTTTGCGCTAGTACAATGGCGATTTCGCAAATCATTTTTCTCACTCTGATATTACAAATCATGATTGCGCTAGCGCAATAGTCTTTTCCACTTCAATCCATACCGCGATCTAAGAGCTCTTGTAAACTGTGTTCCAAAATAAAAAAAGTTGCACAAAACACATCAAAAATACATTACAAAGTACACTTACTCCCATAAGATACACTAATAACCCCTAAACCACCATCCCCCACATTGCAAACACTAATTAAAACTAATAAGCCCTAAACCGCCCTCCCCCACATTGCAAAGTACCTAAATAAACTATTAACCCCTAAACCGCCATCCCCCACATCGCAAAGTACCTTAATAAACTATTAACCCCTAAACCACCATCCCCCACAACGCAAAGTACCTATATAAACTATTAACCCCTAAACCGCCATCCACCACATTGCAAAGTACCTAAATAAACTATTAACCCCTAAACCGCCATCCCCCCACAACGCAAAGTAATTAACATCTAAACCTCCTAACCTAACACCCCCTTTAAAATTAAATTAAATTAAAATACCCATAAATTAACTAAAACAATTCAAACTACCTTAAAAGAAATAAAAACTTACCTGTAAAATTAAATTAAAACCGAAGCTTACCCTAAAAAAAAACTACCATTACTTAAAAATAAAAAACCTACATTACAAAAAATAAAAAACCTAACATTACCAAAAAAAGAAATATACCTACCCCCTAACATTACAACCCCCCCGCCCCCCAAAAAACCTAACTAAAAAAACTAAACTACCTATTGCCCCAAAAATGCAATTGGAAGGGCATTCAGCTATTTTTCTGCTTAAATAAAATAAAAATAAAAACTAATCTTAAAAAAAAAATCCCACCCAAAAAAAAAAATTTGGTACTCACCGATGATGATGGGTGGCGTTCCATATTTATCCCAGCAGCGCTCCATCTTTATCCATCGCGGGTCCATCTTCATCCCGGCCGTGGTCTATCTTCTATCTCCATCCCGGTGGCGGCGGCAAGGTTAGCGGCAACGTTGGTCCTCCTCTTCAGACTAGCGACACGGAGGTCTCCAGCCGCACACTAAAGATTAAATGCAAGGTACCCCTTTTATATAGGGGTACATTTGCATTCCTTTTGGCTGATTTGATTCTTCGATGTGGGGGGATGGCGGATTAGGGGTTTTTAGGCTAGGTGCGTATGGTAGGGTGTTAGGTTTTTTTCAAATTTTTTTGTCGTTTTCGTGAGAAGGGTGTTAGGTTCTTTTTCCACTTTGTTTTCTCCATTGATTTCTATGGGGGAACACATGCACACGCAAACGAAAACTCTGCTAGCGATGGTTGGGCTTCTCAGCTAATGAAAAACATATTTTTTTCAACTTGTAATACAAGCAGATCTTAAGAAGTGCAAAAAGCATTTCACTAGCGAAAAATTTAGATTTACCACGCGATTTGTAATCTCGCCATGTGTGTGAAAATTTTTTAAAAACACTTCTACTGAAATTCCCACACTGATATTATAGGGCCAATTTATTAGTTCAGTAGATATTGTATTTCTGAAATAACAGGAAATTGCCTGCGATAATATTATTAACAATTGTATTGTTAGCATTTATGTTAAATCCCATATTGTATTACACATTCAGGGCCAGATTACAAGTGGTGTGCTAAAATTTACGGCTGTTTGATTGCGCCAGGTGTAGCGCTTGTATGACAAGTTGAAAGTAAACGTGATCGCTTGAGCACAATTGAAATTAACACGTGTAGGGATAGCGTGTCCTCAGAGCTCTGGTTAACTGTTTGACAAAACAAAAAAGTGTAAAAAAAATACATCAAAGATACATTATTAAGTACAGTTACACTCATAATAACACTATCTTATAAAAATAATTTTTTTTAAAAATTGCAGTTATAAGGGCTAAAGATATGAGGTCTCAGGTGTTAGAAAAAAAGGCAGACAAAGGACTTTAAAGGGCCATTGTACACTAGATTTTTCTTTGCATAAATGTTTTGTAGATTATCCATTTATATAGCCCATCCAGTAGTCTTTTTGTAACAATGTATAGCTTTGCTTATTTTTTAATAACATTGTGATGATTTTCAGACTCCTAACCAAGACCTAAAGTATCAGATGTATACATGTGTTTACAAACTACTGCTGGCTCCTGTTTGTCTAATCTGTCTTTTCATTTGCAGGGAAGGGGGGGGGGGCGCTTCTAAAAATCTAGTATAAAACCTTTTAAAAACTTATTTAGATCAGTATCTGTGCATATTCATGTTTATAGTAGCGTCAATAACATGCAATTATATTAAAATTTGTGCATACTGTCCCCTTAACATAAATAGATATATGCATGTATAATTATGTATGTATGTATATATATATATATATATATATATATATACTGCATGTATATATATATATATATACAGTGGGGCAAAAAAGTATTTAGTCGGCCACCAATTGTGCAAGTTCTCCCACTTAAGAAGATGAGAGAGGCCTGTAATTTTCATCATAGGTATACCTCAACTATGAGAGACAAAATGTGGAAACAAATCCAGACAATCACATTGTCTGATTTGGAAAGAATTTATTTGCATATTATGGTGGAAAATAAGTATTTGGTCACCTACAAACAAGCAAGATTTCTGGCTCTCACAGACCTGTATCTTCTTCTTTAGGAGGCTCCTCTGTCCTCCACTCATTACCTGTATTAATGGCACCTGTTTGAACTTATTATCAGTATAAAAGACACCACCTCAAAAAGTCACACTCCAAACTCCACTATGGTGAAGACCAAAGAGCTGTCAAAGGACACCAGAAACAAAATTGTAGACCTGCACCAGGCTGGGAAGACTGCATCTGCAATAGGCAAGCAGCTTGGTGTGAAGAAATCAACTGTGGGAGCAATAATTAGAAAATGGAAGACATACAAGACCACTGATAATCTCCCTCGATCTGGGGCTCCACGCAAGATCTCACCCCGTGGAGAAAGACTTGTTAGGGGTCTTACAGGTTTACAGCTTCCATGGTCTTGCTCTGGACCCTTTATTATCTCCGGTGTTGTTGGAGTGAAACACCTGGTTGGACTTTCAGCCGAGTGCTGGATTTCTATAGCACTGATCGGTTTCTGTTGGCGTTCCGGAGAGGTGACGAGTATCAGGATTGGAGCCTCATTCTGGATACCATCTGCTTCAGCCAGTGTGAGTCAGCCGAACGGCTCAGAAGTTTCGGTCTGCACGATATTGCACTGCTTGTGCAATTTCATTTGTGAGTACATGATACATATTGTGTAATCATATCTAGCACCTTTTTGGAATTTGCTGCACCAAGAGCGCCTCTCGTTTTTTGTCTTCTAGGACTGCATTTTCTTCTCTTATATATACTCACTCCTCAAACCCTAAAAGGCCCTTCTCCATTTTCAACTCTCTCCTCTACACGCCTGCACCACCTCCTTCATCTGCATTCATTGCTCAAGACCTGGTTGACTACTTTTTCAATAAAATACTTACCATCCGAAGAAACACCCCAACACAAGCCTGCAATCTCCCAACTTCACTCCCAGTCTCCCCCTCTGCCACTCTCTGCACCCTCCTCCCAACCACTGAAAGTGAATTGGCTTCCCTATTGTCTTCCTCACACCTCACTACCTGCCCACTTGACCCTATTCCTTCACATCTAATACCTTCTCGGTCTCCCACCCTCACTCTGGCTCTTACTCACATATTCAACCTAACCCTTTCTACCGGCTCATTCCCTGACTCCTTCAAACATGCAAAGGTCACCCTCATTCTCAAAAAACCCTCCCTTGAGCCTAACTCTCTTGCAAACTATCACCCCATATCAATGCTCCCGCTAGCTTCAAAAACCCTTGAAAAACTAGTTTTCAATCACCTAATCCACTTCCTGTCCTCCAACTCATTGCTCGACCCCCTGCAATCCGGCTTCTGTCCCAACAATCTCCTTTCTGCTAAAAACAAATGCTACTACTCTATACTCATCTTACTTGACCTCTCTGCTGCCTTTGACACTGTTGACCATCCCCTTCTCCTAAGGACTCTCAGCTCTCTTGGGCTGTGTGACACTGCCCTCTCCTGGATTCACTCTTATCTCTCTAACAGATCCTTATCCGTCTCTTTTGCTGGTGACTCCTCCTCTCTATTGCCTCTGTCTGTTGGAGTACCTCAAGGCTCTGTCCTGGGTCCTCTACTCTTCTCTATTTACACTTCTTCACTGGCTAAATGTATCAACAGCTATGGCTTCATCTATCACCTCTATGCTGATGATACCCAGATCTTCCTTTCCACCCCTACACTCTCTCCTTCTGTCAATTCTCACATCAGTGACTGCTTATCTGGCATTTCCTCCTGGATGGCCTCTCACCACCTAAAAATAAACATGTCCAAGACCGAACTACTTCTAATCCCCCCTCTAATTCTACTCCAGTTTCTAATTTCTTTCTTAAGACACGGTGAGTCGACAGAATCAGCAATTACTGTTGGGAATATCACTCCTGGCCAGCAGGAGGAGGCAAAGAGCACCACAGCAAAGCTGTTAAGTATCACTTCCCTTCCCACAACCCCCAGTCATTCTCTTTGCCTTCAGTGCAAGGAGGAGGTGAAGTTTTAGGTGTTTGATTATGATTCTTCTATCAAGATTTTTTTTTATTTTGGAAGCCTGAGCAGGCTTGCTCTAATCTTCCCTGACAAGCTTGGTTTAGCTGTACTCCACGTTAGCCTCTTCAGTAGGGCTGTGGTAGCTTTAAAGAAGTTAGGAAATTGTGAGGTGGGCCTTGCTGCATATTCCTAACATCATGCTGCCCTGGTATAGAAAGTCTGAGTAGTTTTACTCTGTTCTTTCTTTTTCTACAGACCTCTGTGAGGAGCGGCATCCTCTCACGCTGGGTAGGCTGTCCCCCTGCTGGACGGCTAGATGCAAGTAAGTGCTCAGTCTTCTATATTTCGGGGACCTGCACTTCAGAAAATTAGACTGCAGTAATTGGGACATGTATATATCCTTGGAAAGGATATTTTAGGCAGGGGACACAGGCACTGGTGACCAGGAGACTGGGGGATAATACGTTATAGAGTATTCCCTGATTATGGTGTTTTTGGCTCATTAGGGGTTAATGGCAGCTTATGATTTCTGGGTAAATCTAATGCAGTGTGGTCTTGTTTGCTCATGTTTTTCCTAAGAAACCTGTTTCTATGTGAAAAGAGAAGTTAGGTAATTTACTTAATCCTGCTATAGAGACTTGATGCCGTTTCTATGGGATTAAATTCTCTCTGGAGAGCACGCTCTTTAAATGCTAAGCGGCGCAGTTTTGGGATTTCATTAGTAGGGTCTTCCTTTGAAAATGTATTTGTTTTTAATTGCGCTAGTCAGCACTGTGTATTCTTACTGAGCCGGTCGAGAGCGGTTACATTTTGACCATCGTATGGTCTCTCTCTCTGAGCCGGTCATTGACCACGCCCCCTTGTTTCCTTAAGAACGGAGCGAGGTGTTGATAGTGCTGTTCCTCTGGAATAATTCTGGGGGCGCATTGCAATGCTAGGTTCATTCTCTCGGACAGGAATAGATTCATAGTGATTTATCTCTGCCGTTGTTGCTAAGATTCTAGTCTCATAGTCCATGTTTGCTAATAATCATGCAGCTCTTGTGATTGTGAATAGCACTCCTCAGGAAGACCCATTTTATATTATATTATAATATATACAATTGCCACTATATTTTGAATTATTTTTTAATTTAAGTTAAAACTCCAGTCTATAGTGCTACCAGCCTATGAGGGGTTGTCTGTTGTGCTCTTACCAGCATATGTGGGCTTAAGTCTGTTTGGTTTTCATGTTTTAATTGCAACAGAATCCTGTTCCTATGTATTTAGGATGATGTCTCTTGAGTTTTTGGGAGATACAACATCAGCTGTCACTGATACCTTTCCTGACAGTTATAATATGTGGTTTTTCAAACGCGAGGTTTGCTCTGTGGCAAAAATTTTAATTTTTTTTTAATCTCTGAGCCCAATGTCTCTTTGGATGATGCTGTTCAGGCAATGCCACAGCTTCTCCTTAAGTGTCCCAAGCTTCACTGGCGTCAAATGCAGTGCCCTGCGGTTCCTCTCAATCTCCTGGGGGAGTATATTTGCCTACAGATTTTGCAGCTCAGGTATCCTCTGCGGTATCTGTGGGTTTATCTGTTTTTTTCTTAACTACAGGGAAAATGCAAGAGGACATTCAAATTTTCAGATAGTAAGGGTTCTGCTACTCAGTTTGCTCTCTCTCCTAAGTTGGTTAAGAAGGTTTTGCTGGTAGTTTCTGAGGGTAAAATCTCAGATGCGGACAGTATAATTCCTTTGTCTTATACAGAAGTGGTTTCCTTCAGATGTATGCTTATACAACTCGTTTACTGTTAAAGGAGATCTTAGCTACTTTGACAAAATCGATAAGCCTGTCGTTGTCAACCCTTGAAAGTTAGGTTTGCTTTTTTATTCTATAATGTACCTTCTTTGAGGAAGTGTTTATAGATGTGCTGTGGTCACAGGAATGGGGAATCTAGGGATACTTTTCTCCCTGTCTCCCGTCTGTGTAGGAATTTTTTGTTTTACTGATGCCATTTAGATGTCCTGTGCCCTAGTGGACTTTGCTACTATGGCACAGAGTACTGTACTTCGATCTCTATGGGAGATAGCTGCTCCTTTATGGATCAAATGGATAAGAAGCTGGAGGTTTATTTGTTATTTTAGAGCAATGCCTTGTCTTTCCAGACTTGCTGTGATAGACCGTGGGCATTGTGACTGCGATCTTGGTCAGCTGAGGTCTACTTGTGACTTAGTGGTACAACCTAGGCCTTATAGTTCTGCAGTTGCAGATTCAATTAATTATGTTCCTCCAGATCCACGCTTCTGGCGTTTCTTTTCAAAGGATGGCAGATGTATCCTATGACTTTACGAAGAGAGGTTGTTTTACCTCTTGCCAAGGGAAGTTTTATTTTTCCTCTTTATGTAATCCAACCAATTTTAGTTCAATCTAAGATTTCCTCCCAGAGACAGATTTCTCCTTCTGGAGTATCTGCAATCTAGGAGTGATAATCCCAGTCTGGGAAAGGGATCTAAGTATTACCTCAAGTTACTCAGGTTTTGCCCTTCAAAGTATTATCCATTCTCTTTTGGTTCAAGAGGATCTTTTTATAACATACATAGACCTGAAGGATGTGCATTATTGTTCTCTTGAGATTCTGTCAAGTTTCTGAGTTTCGTCATCCTAGAAAGACCATTAAGTCTTGGGATATTGCAGTGCCTTCCGGACTTATTTGGTTCATGTGTCATCCTTCATTTGAGCAAACTCTCTTTGCCGGAGATCTTGTCCAATATTCTTTCTCATGATTGGGAAATAAATCTGGAGATGGGTTCCCTTGTTCTGTCTACAATGGTGATTTGTTAGGTGCCTTTATAGATTATCTATCTAGGAGAAGATTTCTAACTGAGGTCAGATAATCAAGGATTTATTCCTTTCCTCTCTCTCTACAAAATGATTTGGGAGAGTAGTTAACACACTGGTCTTTAATTCTGCTGTCCGTTCAACAGGAAGTTCTTGTGGTCCGGTAGATAGCTTTACCATCTTGCAACCAGAAGGTTGGAAGTTTTGGATTTAGCTGCAGTTGTGTTTTTCCTTCACTTTTCAAGTGGCTCTATGTATGAAGGGAATTGGTCTGATGATCCATGGACATCATCCCCTTGTTATTCTCCATAAAATGGAGGACTTGCAGATCTGTCGCAAAGGATAGATCTAGATTTAACTCTCTATCCCGTAGTGGGGAGTATTCATCTTAGGACAAGTGTGTGTGAGTCTTTCCTTTGATAAAGCCGAAAGGCGAAACATGTCAGGGGAAGCGGGGACGCCTAGTCTCCAGTTTTAACGAGGAATAGTGGATAATTGGAGCTTTTGATATTATTTAACTTAGAGTAATTCCCAGTATACTTTTCTAGTAAATGATTGACAATTTGTGTTGCCTTGAATCTATAGAATAAACTAGTAATTTGGGTGGTTCTTACCCTGGACTAATTATACATACGGTATAGTCGATTCTAGCGTGGACATTAGTATTATATTAACTTGGTTTCCTATCAAACCCATATTGTATCTATCATGTACTGAGGCTTGGGAGTAACATTATAGGCCATAATATTACTTTGCCCAGCTACTATCCTAATAGAACATCTAAACTTGACTAGTTTTGTGAAGCCAGCCTTGGACACAATTACTTGTAAATATTGATACATTTAGTTAAGATTATAATCCGTGAATAGATACATCGTTGAGACATAGCTTTAATACACGCTAATTGCATTCAGTTTTCACGCTTAGCTGATAGTGGGCGAAACGGGCCCTAACCCAAACCACTTGTTTTTACAACCCACTAGGATCAAACGACTGGAGTGATATTATTGTACAGTTGATACCCAGAGTATTATTTGCTAGCTTATTATTTATTATTATATAACATTGGGACCGCAACTATCATGAGGAGCTAACTGAGGCTCAGTTTTCCACCTTCCTCATATTTATTCACTCCATTAATTTATAATGATATCAATGCTACTATTTACAACATAAGTGGATCCCCCTTATCATTAAAACCACAGAGTGTGTGTATATTTATACATAGTGGTAGTATTTTACCTTCGCTACTTCTAGTCCCACAGCTTGAAACCGTAGTAACCGTAGTATTACACCCCTCTTATTATAAATAACCACTGTCACCTTAAGTGGAATACAGTATATATAAAGGTGTACATTTAGATACCTCCACCTCATACGATTTTCTTATTGTTCCCCTGATATGGACGGTTGCTACATTTGGGCCAATAATTGATTTATCCCTGATTTGTCCAGTAGGGGTACCCACCCTATAGGGAATTTACCTGTGATTGTGCCACTCCTATTATTCCACATTGTGTTTTTAAGAGTTTGATTTTATTTATTAGAACAATAAAAGTTAAGTTTTAAAACCCTCCAACCGGGATTGAGAATTGCTCTCTATTTTTGCTTTACTTAGAATATAACTAGCACTCAACAACACAACTTTATGTATATACTTCTCTAACGCTCGCATTAGAATTTTCTTAGTAGAGATTTCGTCTGTTCCACCTTGGAGACTGCCTCTGAGGAGGGTCCTTTTTCAGGGCCCCTTCCTTTATCCACATATCTTTTCTCTGAAGCTTCTGCTTGGAGTTTGAGCGCTTGATTTAGCTAAGCGGGAAATTTTCAAATCGGTCATTGAGACCATGGTTCAGGCTTGTAAGCTGGTCCGTAGAAAGATTTACCGTAAGATATGGCGTAAATATCCTTATTGGTGTGAGTCTAAAGGATTTTCTTGAAGTAGGGTCAGGATCCCAAGGATCTTATCTTTTCTCCAGGAAGGCTTTGAGAAGGGGTTATCTGTCAGTACCCTCAAAGGTCAGATTTCTGCGTTATCCGCTCTGCTGCACAAGCATCTGGCGGACGTGCCGGATGTACAATCCTTTTGTCATGCCCTGGTCAGGATCAGGCCTGTATTTAATTCAGTTGCTCCCCCTTGGAGCCTTAATCTTGTTCTTTTTTCAGCAGGCTCCGTTTGAGCCTATGCATTCCTTAGATATTAAGTTATTATCTTGGAAAGTTTTGTTTCTTACGGCTATTTCTCTGCTCGGAGGGTTTCTGAACTCTCAGCTTGCAGTGTGATTCTCATTATCTCATGTTTTCATGCAGATAAGGCAGTTATTCGTACCAAGTTTGGTTTTCTTCCTAAGGTTGTTTCGGACAGAAAAATGAATCAGGAAATTGTTGTTCCTTCTCTCTGTCCTAATCCTCCTTCTCATGAGAAATGTTTGTCGCACAAATTACATGTTGTGCAGGCTTTTAAATTCCTATACAGGCGACTAAGATTTTTCGTCCGTCGTCTGCATTGCTTGTTTGCCTTCCGGGTAAGCTACTGCATCTTCTCTTTGTCTCTGGTTGAGAAGTATTATCGTTTTGGCGTATGAGACTGCTGGACAGCAGCCTCCTGAGAGATTTACAGCTCATTCCACTAGGGCTGTTTCTTCTTCTTCGGGCCTTCAAGAATGAGGCCTCTGTGGCACAGACTTGACTCAAATCTGTCCTTTATTCCCCACATCCAATTGCTCTCTTCATCCTGCCGCAACCACCTACGCAATATCTCCAAAATCCGTCCGTTTCTGAGTGCTGAAACTACTAAACAGTTAATCCACTCCCTGGTAATTTCCTGACTTGACTACTGTAATAACCTACTAACTGGCCTCCCCCTCTCCCACCTCTCTCCCCTTCAATCCATCTTAAATGCATCTGCCAGGCTTATCCACCTCTCTCGATGCTCTGTTTCTGCTGCACCTCTCAGTGATCCCCTTCTGTGGCGCCCCATTCACAGCAGAGTTAAATTCAAAATTCTCACCCTGACCTACAAAGCCCTCACCAATGCTGCCCCACCCTACCTGTCCTCACTTATAAACAAATATACTCCAGCCGCCCCCTAAGATCCAACAATGACCTGCTCCTTGTGTCCTCTACCATCACCTCCTCTCATGCTAGACTACAGGACTTCTCTCGTGCGGCACCAACCCTCTGGAACGCACTTCCTTGAGCTGTCAGACTTTCACCTCTCCTATCCTCTGTTAAACGTTCCCAAAAGAACTTTTTGTTCAGGGAAGCATATCACCCGACTCATTAAAAAATGAACTTCACTTACCTAACAGTTGCCCACCTCCTGTTTCCCATCCTCCTACCCATCTAGATTGTAAGTTCCCACGGGAATAGGGCCCTCAATTCCCCTTGTATTTGTCTGTAAAATTTTGTCTTCTATTGTATTGTTTCGCTGTTGTACTTTTATCCTTGTACCCATGGGCAGCGCCGTGGAGTCTGTTGGCGCTTTATAAATAAAGAATAATAATAATAATAATTTATATGTATTTACAGACATATATATATATATATATATATATACAAACATATATACACATATAAACACATAAATACATATACTGTATATATAAGTGCATTGGAGCACTTTACAGTCAAGTAGATGAAAACATGTAAAAGCATATTTATGCAATATTCATATTTCATAAAATTGTATACTGTATATTTACTGTAAATATTTCACGTTTCAATGTTCTGCACAAATCGAACAAGTTCTATGTATTTAAATAGATATTCCTATATATATCTAGGTATAGATATATGTTTTACCAAAATACTATCAGATATATGTATAAATATGAATTTATGAATAAATAGAACATATTCTGCTATGTGAAGAACATTGGAATGTGAACTATTCATATTTTCATGTCAGGTTAGTGCACATGAGAATATGCGTTTGGGTTAGCACATGAGTAGGGTGTTTTCCCCCCACTTTTTTTGCTCCATTGACTTCTATGGGGAATACGTTAATGTGTGCGTGATATCCTTATTGCAGCTTTTTGCGGGTTAGCTCGCGAGTGGTAGAATTAAATACCGCTACACTTGTAATCTGGCACTCAATATTTTAGCCCCAAATGCATGCAAATAATTAGCCTTTATTAGTTATTATTTATAGAAATTCCAGATAGCAGATTAAGAATCTAAAAGATGAGCTAGTTAAGAGTCATTGTGAACATTCTGCCAAGAAAGTATCCATTGTCAAAAGAATGTATGCTCACAGGTACTATCCATTATTAAAATACAATATTACTCCTGGTGATCGGAGGCGCCTTAGTCTGTCTATGTGAGATGATTTATGTTGGCACGACCACACATCTGGTGAGAAAAAGAATACTGGAACACACCAATAACATTAAAAATGCGAGACTTCTGGTGGGCAGAGCATCCGGATAGCAGCGTGGAGAAAGAGCTCTGCAAAAACGGCTCTCATTCAGCAATTCAACTGCTGCTTCCAGACCATCCAAAGCTCATTCCTTGCTGGACAGACGTCTACCACATCATCCCTTACCTGCTTCAGTCGGAGTTAATAGTGTGAATAGCCTAAGGTCTCTGCCCATGCCCCTGAGAAGTCTGCTGCGTTGAAATGGCGCAAAATCTCTGGCGCCATATTGAAAGGGACAAAGCACTGCCGATCTCAGTCTTTTAAGGGACATTCTGCACTAGATTTTTTTTTTTGCATAATTGTGTTGTAGATTTAGATGTATACTGATGTATACAGACGTCACATTGCTTCTGTTTGTATAATGGGTCTATTCATATGCAGGGGAGGGTTTAACCCCTTTCGGTGGGTGTTCCAGACTAATCTCATCAACAGTGCTAAATTGGGAGCTTCTAAGTAAGTTTTTAAAAGGTTTTATACTGAATTTTTTTATATCAGTATCTGTGCATATTATTCTTTATTGTAGAGTCTATTACATGCAGTTAAATTAATATTGATGTATACTGTCCCTTTAAGCCCTCTTCTAACCAACAGCATCTGAAGCTCCAGTGCCACTGAGGAGACAGGCAGAACAGCTGCAGACATTGTCTGTAGCTCTATCAGGCCATTTCCCCCAGACTCATTTCACTGTAACAAGGAGAGGGGTAAAGTACAATAAAAGCTGTGCATAATGGCCTATCCATAGCTGCATCCAAGTCTGGGCTAGATGCTTCTCCCTTCCCTCCCTCCCTTTACTTGATACAGACCACTGGGGAGTAGGACGGGGAATACATGGCTCTGTAGCTGTGGAAGTTTATGCATGTTTGACTGTCTGTGGGAGTTTCTCGTATTGAATACTTAGACCATCTCCCACCTCAGCTAACAACAGCTTTTGTACATCCTCCTCAGCCATCAATTGTCTGCCTTTTACCCATACTCCTGTACTCCTACTCAGTTGGAGATAATATTTATTAATGGCCTTAACCCTATTCAAAGTGTGTGCATTATACTGTAAGCTAGAGTATAAACTAGTGAAGCGTATCATTGCAGGGAAGCTGCCCCAGAATTATAGCTGTCCTTACAGAGAGGCACATGGTACGGCATTACACCGTGCATGTTAATTCAGGACTCTATCCAAAACTTGGCATACACTTAGATAGCAGAACTGAATATCCTGCTTCTACATTTATCATTCTACAGTGTTTGTGAATAATATTGCATCTCCTATACAGCTGAGGACCTCTAGTGGCTGCAGTTTCTCATTGCAACTGCCTGTTAAATAATGATCTGCAACTCAATTGCTGGTGTTGACCCCTTGTGGCTGCAACAATTCATTCCAATTGAATTTCTGTACAAATTATGCCTTTGTTCTATCTAAACTTCTGTCTTTCAAGAGTCTAAAGTGTGAAAATGTGGTACTGGTACTTGATATTGATGCTTATGAAGGCGGATAAATACTTCAAGAGCCTGCCTATCACATCAGAGGGGAAAAAGAGCTCCAAAACCAAACAAGCAGACACAAAGCAGCGCCATCTTGTGGAAGTGCATGCAGAGAGTCCTTCATCACCTGAAACAGCCACCTCTTCTGTAAGTGATGCTGCTTTACTTTTACAGGAATTCAAGACCTTCTTTCTTGTAAAGGAGTCGGCCCATTTTAGGTTGAGCACCCTGGATAGCGCTTGCTTACTGGTGGGTACATTTAGCCACCTATCAGCAAGCGCTACCCCGGTGATGAACCAAAAATGGACCGTCTCCTAAGCTTTACATTCCTGCTTTTTAAATAAAGATAGCATGAGAATGAAGAAAAAATGATAATGGTATAATTAGAAAGTTGCTTAAAGGGACACTGAACTCAAAAATTTTCTTTTGTAATTCAGATAGAGCATGCAATTTTAAGCAACTTTCTCATTTACTAGTATTATCAATTTTTCTTTGTTCTCTTGCTATCTTTATATGAAAAAAAGGCATGAAAGCTTTTTTCTTGGTTCAGAACTCTGGACAGCAGTTTTTGATTGGTGGATGAATTTATCCACCAATCAGCGAGGACAACCTAGGATGTTCACCAGAAAATGGGCCGGCATCTAATCTTACATTCTTGCATTTCAAATAAAGATACCAAGAAAATAAAGAACATTTGATAATAGGAGTAAATTAAAAAGTTGCTTGCTCTATCTGAATCACAAAAGTAAAAATGTTGTCATGCTCTATCTGAATCACAAAAGTAAAAATGTGGGTTCAGTGTCCCTTTAAAATTACATGGTCTATCTGAAGTGTCCCTTTAAAGTGAAGGTAAACTTTGATGAATGAAAGCTCTGTTTTTAAAAATAGCACCGCCCGGAGAGCCTCTCTTCACACGTCAGCAATGAATAATCCGGCTTCCTCCAATCACGGCATAGCCTCAGGCAATGATTCCCCTGGGGGTAAAGCTGTGATTGGAGGAAGCCGGATTAGTCATTGCTGATGTGTGAAGAGAGGATTTCTGTGTGGGGGAAGCTGCTCCGGCTGTGAAAAGAAGAAAGGTAAGTTTTTAAACAAAACGGCTGCTTTCTAAACTTTGATGAATGAAAGTATTTTTTAAAAAACGGGCTTTCATTCATCAAAGTTTACCTTCACTTTAAGAGCAGGTGTTTGTGGCTAAGAAGGGCTCCAAGGTTAGAGGGCTGATCATAAGTCTGAAATGGGTATGTATACCTCAAGAGGGGCTTAGTATTTGTACTTTGCATAAGGACTTACTAACTCTACAGCCAATAAGAAACCAGCACCTGTTTCATATTACCACAGACATGGGTGCCTCTTTGCTTGGCCTGAACTTATTGACAGGCAAATTTATTATAACATATAAATCCATTTCATAATCCAGAAATCACATTTTTATTAAGTACTTACATGGAGTTGGGAGTGATATTGAAAAAAAATAAAGCAAGATTACAAGTGGAGCAGTATTTAACGACCAGCTCGCACGCTTACTCCGCAAGAAGAAAGCTTTTTACGCGGGTTAGGTCGCTTTTGTATTACAAGTTGAAAGTAAAACGTTTTCACTCGCACGCTAACCCGTTGCACGCAAAAAGCCGAACTTCCATTATAACGATCATGTTAATGTATTCCCCATAGAAGTCAATGGAGTGGGGGGGGGGGAACTAACCCCCTTACTAGCGCGCATACCCGATCACATATTCTCAAGTGTGTTAACCCAATATGAAAATATGAATATTTCACATTATATGTTCTCCACATAGCAGATGAATATATCTACATATATCTGGTATTTTGGTAAAATATATATCTATACCACTCATAAGCTGGCGCTTATTTTTAAATGAAATGCGTACTTGTGGATATATGCCAGTTTAATGGTAACTCTAGCCATAAGCCTATGCCCATGTCAAGATTAGGTCAATAATACTGGTGTTTATTACAATAGTGCATTAATGTACAGTACTGTAGGATGCATAATACCTGTTTGGAAAGTGTTTTCAACACGGTGATCCAAATTTACCAGAAGCATGTATCTTACGTCAGGCAATGTAGCTCTTTTGCACCATCTAATGGAAGAAAGACAAATTGCAACTACATTTTTAAAAAATAATTATAAAAGAAATGGGAAACAGTCTCTATTCCACTAGTTTGAATTTGTACATGAAAATTTAGTGTAGCAGCCTAGTTTTTTATTTTTCTGATTTGAAAGCAGTTCCAAACAATAAGACGTGATACTGATAGAATTAGAGAAAACCACACACATTACAATTAGAAAACAAAATAAATGCAAAATCTAGTTTAAAACATTAAAAACTAATGGTTTTTTTTTATTACTAACCACCGTTGTGCTCTGAGAAGTGATATATTACTGTATTCTGAAGCATATTAAAACCTTTTATGTAATATTTCAAAATTATTAGGCAGCTAACTGCTGAGCTGTACCTTATACACAATTGTTTTATATGTATATAGTATTTTAAACATTATATTAAAGTGACATAAAAGTACAAAAAAGGAAAAGCTCTAACTGTGTGTTTAACCCCTGCTAAGAGGTTAAATAGAAGCTCCAGAGCAGCTATGCAATACCATGGATCTAGCTGAATGCATCACATCCGGTGAGACAATGGCAAGATACATATGTATGTAGCTGCCTGTCACCAGCAAGCTTATCCTAGTGCACCGCTGTTCCTGAGCCTACCTAGGTATGTTTTTCAACAAAGGATACAAAAAGAATAAAATCAATTTGATATTAGAAGTAAATTGAAAAGAACTTGCTTAATGATATGAATATTACAATTAGTAGGACTATTACAAAGAACCTTTATGCACCGTAAAGATATATTCATTTTGTGAAGATTATTCCTAACCTTCAGATGATATTTTTTTAGTGTAAGCTTAAATATATGTTCAGAAAGCATGATTCAAGGGACATGTCATATTAGTGCTTACAAATGTTTCACAATATACTTAGCATTTTATTTTATTTAATAAAATGCCTCCTTTTATAAACATTTAAATGGACAGTAAAGTCAAAATTGAACTTTCTCAATTCAGAGAGAACATGCTATTTTAAACAACTTGCCAATTTACTTCTATTATCAATTCTCCTTTGTTCTCTTTATTATTCTTTCTGAGTAAACCTAGGTAGGATTAGTGGGCAGCAATGCACTGCTTTGAGCTAGCTTAACCCATCGGATGAGCCAATTACAAGAGGAATATATGTGCAGCCACCAACAATTTTTAACACATTCGTTCGTTCATTTTGAATTTTGACTATTGGCACAACATTCTAACATTTGTTTAATGTAATAGTATTTACAGGAGCAAGTGCACCTGTTGATATTTTTTGCAAGTTTTTGAAAAGTTTTCTGTATAATCGAAAAAATAATTGTCAGATTAATCGATTATGAAAATAATAATTTCTTGCAGCCCTATTTGAATCATTTTTTTAATAGTAATTCTAATGCTCTCTTTAAATGTAATATTTGAATTATGCAATATTTGACATAGAAAAATTTAAATCTATATATTTTTATCTATTATGTATCAATTTACTAAATTCCTTACCACATTAACTTTTGAACTTCTGAACAGTATTTGTTAAATCGAATGTTACATTTGAAATTTCTTATGTGGATATTCAATCTAATTATGAACATTCGAAAATGAATGTAACATTCAAAAAACGGAAATAATATTCGATTACAGAATTTTAATGAAATTTAGTTCTAACAAATGTTTAACAATATATTTAGCATTATTTGCTGTTTAATAAAATGCCTCCTTTTATGAACAGTGCCCTGGCACTCTCAGCAAACACGCTATCTACAAAAATGCTCCCGTGCTGCTGAACGTGCCTGGAGGAAATCCCGCTCTGATCCCGATTTCCTACACTATAAGTTAATTCTTTATTCTTACTCCTCTGCCCTTCTCTTAGCCAAGTAAAACTACTTCTCTTCTCTCATATCTTCTCACTCATCAAACCCTAAACGTCTCTTCTTCACTTTCAACACTCTCCTCTATCCACCTGCACCACCCCCTTTATCTGACTTTAGTGCTCAAGACTTGGCAGACTACTTTTTCAACAAAACACTTACCATCCAAATTAACATCCCACCACAAGACTGCAACCTTCCATCTCCACCCCGTCACCCCCTCCAACAGTCTCAGTACCTTCCCCCCAACCACTGAGAATGAAGTGAGTTCCCTAATATCTTCCTCACACCTCACTACCTTTACCACTTGACCCTATCCCTTTACATCTAATACCTTCTCTGTCCTCTACCCTCACCCCAGCTCTTACTCACATATTTAACTGATCCCTTACTACTGGTTCATTTCCATCATCCTTTAAATATGCAAAGTTCACCCCCATCCTCAAAAAACCCTCCCTCGAACCCCAATTCTCCTGCAAACTACCGCCCCATATCACTACTTCCACTAGCTTCTAAAGTCCTGGAAAAACTAGTTTTCAATCGCCTAAAACACTTCCTATCCTCCAACTCATTGCTTGACCCCCTGCAATCTGGCTTCCGTCCCCAACACTCAACTGAGACTACCCTCACCAAGGTTACTAATGATCTTCTTTCTGCTAAAAACAATGGACACTATTCTATACTTATCTTACTTGACCTGTCTGCTGATTTTGACACTGTTGACCATCCCCTCCTCCTACAGACTCTCAGCTCCCTTGGGCTCTGTGACATTGCCCTCTCCTGGATCCACTCTTATTTCTCTAATAGGTCCTTTTCTGTCTCATTTGCTGGTGACTCCTCCTCTCCACTGCCTCTGTCTGTTGGAGTACCTCAAGGCAAGGCTCTGTTCTAGGCCCTCTACTCTTCTCTATTTATACTTCTTCACTGGGTAAATTTATCAGTAGCTATGGCTTCAAATATCACCTCTATGCTAATGATACTCAGATCTACCTATCCACCCCTGCACTCTCTCCTTCTGTCCTTTCCCACATCTGCGGCTGCTTATCTGGCATTTCTTCCTGGATGGCCTCTCACCACCTAAAAATCAACATGTCCAAGACTTCTTCTAAGTCTTGGACTTCTTCTAATCCCCCCATTTAATTCTACTCCAGTTTCTAACTTTACTATCACTGTTGGTGACACCACTATCTCCCCATCACCCCAAGTCTGCTGCCTAGGAGTTACACTTGAATCCAATCTGCCCTTCATACCCCACACCCAATCGCTCTCTTCATCCTGTCGCAACCACCTACGCAATATCTCCAAAATTCATCCTTTTCTGAGTGCTGAAACTACTAAACAGCTAATCCATTCCCTAGTAATCTCTCGGCTTTACTACTGTAACAACCTACTAACTGGCCTTCCTCTCTCCTGTCTCTCCCCCCTTCAATCCATCCTTAATGCCTCAGATAGACTAATCCACCTCTCCGACGCTCTGTATCGGCTGCACCCCTTTGTGAGTCCCTTCACTGGCTCCCCATTCACAGCAGAATTAAATTCAAATTCTCACTCTGACCTACAAAGCCCTTACCAATGCAGCCCCCCCATACTTGTCCTCACTCATCAACAAATATACTCCAGCCCATCTCCTAAGATCCAACAACAATCTACTCCTTGCCTCTTCTACCATCACCTCCTCTCATGTTAGACTACAGGACTTCTCTTGTCCGGCACCAACCCTCTGGAACGCACTTCCTCGAGCTGTCAGACTTTCCCCCAACCGCTCTTCCTTTAAACGCTCCCTAAAGACCTTCTTGTTCAGGGAAGCCTATCACCAAATCAGTAACTAATAAATTCCACTTGCTTAATAGTTGCCCTCATCTAACTCCACACTAACATCATTCCCACCTTTGCAGTCCCCACCTCCTGTTTCTCACCCTCCTACCCATTTAGATTGTAAGTTCCCACAGGAACGGCTCCCAATTCCCCCTGTATTTGTTTGTTAAATTTTGTCTGGTGTCTCATATTGTACTGTCCTTTTATCTTTGTTACCCATGGACAGCGTTGCGGAATCTGTTGGCGCTTTATAAATAAAGAATAATAATAATAATTTAAAGGGACAGTAAAGTCAAAATTGAACTTTCTCAATTCAGATAGAACATGCTATTTTAAACAACTTGCCAATTTACTTTTATTATCAATTTTCCTTTGTTCTCTTTATTATTCTTTCGGAGTAAACCTAGGCAGGCTATTCATTCTACCAAGAGAATTGCACTTTTGCCACATTTGCCCATTCCTAGTCAGCTGTAGCTTGTATGACACAAATTATGTCTTCAGAAGCAAAACACACCACAGCCAGCTCTTTGAGCATGCATTTTGTATTAATACTGGTGCACTGGCCCTCATAGGATATGTGCATATGCCAACGAAAAACAGTAATTACTTTTACTAGAAGCATTTTTGCTAATGGAAGTATATTGCAAACATGATTACAATTCAAATTGAAATGCACCCGCACACATTTCATTTTTGACCTTTCTATAATTTTAACAAGAGATGCTTCTGAAAATATTTTTGGTTTTGTTGTTAAACAACAAAAACTGCACGAATACTGTATATATTTAGGTAATGTCAAAATCTGGCTTGCATTTCTATGTACTGTATTTGGTTCACTCTCTAATATGACAAATATTTCAAAGTGCTATATTAATAGGTGCATTGTTAAGACAGTTACCCTTTGATATATGCTACCTTTCACTCTGATATATGCCATCTTTAAAAGAACTTTACACTTTGATATATGCCATCTTTACAAGAGCTTAATTACACTCAGATATATGCCAACTATACAAGAGCTTTACACTCTGATATATGCCACCTTTACAAGGGCTTTACACTCTGATATATGTCACCTTTACAAGAGCTTTAGACTCTGATATATTCCAACTTTACAAGACATTTACACTCTGATATATACCACCTTTACAAGAGCTTTACACTCTGATATATACCACTTTTACAGGAGCTTTACACTCTGATATATGCCACCTTTACAAGACCTTTACACTCTGATATATCCCAACTCTACAAGAAATTTACACTATGATATATGCCACCTTTACAAGAGCTTTACACTCTGATATATACCACTTTTACAAGAGCTTTACACTCTGATATATGGCAATAGAAAAATAGATGGCGCTGGTCTGTGGGGTAATATTTCTCTGAATGATGAAGAGAAAAAAGGGCTTGAGGTGTAGGAAAATACCAAGAAATATAAGTGCAGTATACTCACTCCATATATTGTAGGAGTTCAGCTGTGGTGAGATGTATTTCTAGGCAATGGAAATCCCCAGAACAAGTATTCAGGTTATCTCCTGAGCTGGTGAGCAGATCTATAATCCATATAAAGGAGAATCTGGCTTGTCACAGCAGAGAAGAATACCAAACGTCTTCCAAATATGTTAAAAATATATATTTATTGGCTCATTGGCTCAACGCGTTTCAACTTGCAACAAGTCTTTCTCAAGAGCAGAATAAAATTTGATAAAACCATTATCTGCTTTTATCAAATTTTATTCTGCTCTTGAGAAAGACTTGTTGCAAGTTGAAACGCGTTGAGCCAATAAATATATCTTTTTAACATATTTGGAAGACGTTTGGTATTCTTCTCTGCTGTGACAAGCCGGATTCTCCTTTATATGGATTATAGATCTGCTCACCAGCCCAGGAGATAACCTGAATACTTGTTCTGGGGATTTCCATTGCCTAGAAATACATCTCACCACAGCTGAACTCTTACAATATATGGAGTGAGTATACTGCACTTATATTTCTTGGTATTTTCCTACACCTCAAGCCCTTTTTTCTCTTCATCATTCAGAGAAATATTACCCCACAGACCAGCGCCATCTATTTTTCTATTGCCATTTGATCAAGACAGTCATAGAGGAGAGACTGTAAGAAGGCTGCGGTCTTATCTAAAAGGAGAGTATCAGTTCTTGGTTTTAGTTTTAAGTGTTAATTTTTCACTTTGAATTGCATATTATATTCTATCTTTGTATTTTGTATTGTTTGACACTCTGATATATGCCAACTTTAAAAGAGCTTTACACTCTGATATATTCCAACTCTACAAGAAATTTACACTCTAATATATACCACCTTTACAAGAGCTTTACACTCTGATATATACCACTTTTACAGGAGCTTTACACTCTGATATATGCCACCTTTACAAGACCTTTACACTCTGATATATCCCAACTCTACAAGAAATTTACACTATGATATATGCCACCTTTACAAGAGCTTTACACTCTGATATATACCACTTTTACAAGAGCTTTACACTCTGATATATGCCACCTTTACAAGACCTTTACACTCTGATATATCCCAACTCTATCAGAAATTTACACTATGATATATGCCACCTTTACAAGAGCTTTACACTCTGATATATACCACTTTTACAAGAGCTTTACACTCTGATATATGCCAACTTTAAAAGAGCTTTACACTCTGATATATTCCAACTCTACAAGAAATTTACACTCTGATATATACCACCTTTACAAGAGCTTTACACTCTGATCTATACCAATTTTACAAGAGCTTTACATTGATATATTCCAACTCTACAAGAAATTTACACTATGATATATGCCACTTTTACAAGAGCTTTACACTCTGATATATACCACTTTTACAAGAGCTTTACACTCTGATATATGCCACCTTTACAAGAGCTTTACACTCTGATATATCCCAACTCTACAAGAAATTTACACTATGATATATGCCACCTTTACAAGAGCTTTACACTCTGATATATATCACTTTTACAAGAACTTTTTCACTCCTATATATGCCAACTTTAAAAGAGCTCATCTACAGGACAGATAAGTTTGTGAGCTTACTTGCTAAAGGACACGTATGGGGAATATTTGAGAGAAAATTTGAGGCTTTGGAAGTAAGAAAATCAGAGAACCAGGTTAATTACGGTTATACACATCCTTAAACAGGTATGTTTTAAAAGGACATGAAACCAATTTGCTTAATTGTCTTGGTATCCTTTGTTGAAGGAGCAGCAATGCACTACTGGAAGCTAGCTGAACACATCTGCTGAGCCAATGACAAGAGGCACATGCAGCCAACCATCAGCAGCTGATTCCCAGTAGTGCATTGCTGCTCAGTAGCCTTTCTAGGTATGCTTTATAACAATAAATACAAAAGGACTGAAGCAAATTAGATAACAGAAGTAAATTAGAAAGTTGATTAGAACTGCATGCTCTATATGATTTTGACTTTGACTTTGAGTGAGGCAAAAATTTCCACAGAATGGGTGCAGTTATAGAAAAGTATTCTAGATGGGAATGCGAGGAAGCAAATAGCTGGAAGCAGTGCAGTAAAACTTGGCAAATCATTTTAAAATATCTCCTGTATTTGTATAGCTATGATGTTTATTCCTACTTATTTTCTGCATAAATAGCAACATAGAGCAAAATTATAATATATATAAAATTTTCAATTAATAAAATCCTTAGTTATATGTAGAGGAACAACATTTTTTGAAATATTTAGGAAATAAGAACCCCCATGTTGGTAACTGGTGCTTAGTCTGCTGTACGAAAACAATATATGACTTGTGTGAAGAATTCATAGGAAACTGAAACTGATGTTGAAATGCAATTGGTATAAAAGACTAAAAATAACTTCAGGGAAGGGGTGTGCTCAGGTTTAACAACAAATGGGTTAAGGGAGAGGAAACTATGACAGTTTTAAAGGAGAGACTCGATTGGATATGAGTATTGATGTAAGAGTAACTGAACTTGAGGGCAGTGGCTGTGAGAGAATAAGATGAAGGGGTCAGGGAGAATGGTCAGATGGTAGATCTGTTTCTCTGTTACAGTTGCACTTTTTGAGTTGCTAGATCTTGGTTGTTTGTGATAATTTGTTTGGAGTGGATATTGCTGCTGCTCTGGGAGTTTTTTGTGTGCCTAATAGAACTGATTTTATTGTTAAAGTGTTTGGCAAACCCTTGTGCAAAGAAACAGGTAATAAAGAAAGGAGGGGTTGAATATAGGAATATGCATTTAGGGCTAGATTTATTAAAGCTGAGGCGTACAGCGGTGCGTATACGTGCCCCTGTACGCCTCAGCTCGCCTGTTGCGGGGCGAAAATACCCGCAGGTATTCGGCATTGCAGACGAGCGCAATTTTGCAATCCCGCCCCCTGCCCGCGCACAGCCAAGGAGATTGAATTTCGCCACATCAGAGGTGGCGAAGAGGCTAGGGAATCAGCGGTCTAGTGACCCCTGCTTGATAAATGACGGCAAGCAAGTTCTTGTGAGAACTTGCAGCCGTAGGGCGTTAATAAATCTAGCCCTTAGGATTCAAATTTATATTAGAGTAGAAAAGTAGCTTTGTTTAGAAAAGTTTAGGGTAGAGAAGCAGGAACATAGCTTAAGCCTAGGGTAGAAAATAGATTTTATGGACAATGTACTGTAAAATTTGTTTCCGTTTAATGTGTTTCAAATGTAGTATAAAAGTATGAGAAATTGTTCCTCTGTGATTATTTTTGTATATGAAATAGGTGTTTCTGTTAGTTGAAACCACAACACTTTGAAATGGGCTGAGCTTGCATGGAGAGCAGATCTCATATGCCTATCTCTATCATTTACACAAAATCCTCCTTATCTTATATCAATATACACAGTGAAACCAATACTAAGGACCTAATGATCAAAAACTCTCTGGCATGGAGAGAAATCACGCAAAATCTTCGGAGGCTTTAACTGAGTATTGTATTTCAATGTATGTGTCTCTTCTTCAAATTCTAATATACAGCATATACAGCATATTTAGATAAACAGCCCTCAAGACCTCACAGTACCGATAATCTTGCCAGAACGGAGAGCTTTAGATCATCAGGACCTTAGAACAATGAAAAATGAACATATTAGTACCTCACTGTCCAACATCCCACTGGGAGAGTTATTTATTTATAAATATTTTTGTTTACATATCTTTTCTATAACCCTTTCGCTACCGTGATTTCCAGAAAAGAACTTGTCCAAATTCCACAGAATTTTTAGCATTTTTGCTATCACTCCATTTAAACAGAAATAGAACCTTGTTACTTAGCTGTCAAAACTAGATATATTTTTAAAACAGACAATCCAAGGTATTGATCTAGACCCATTTTAGTATATTTCATTGTCACCATTTCACCGTTACATGCGATCATCTAAAAATAATTGTTACATTTTTTACAAACTTTTGGCTAGATTACGAGTTTTGCGTTATGAGCGTTGCGGTGCTAACTTGCACGTTATTGTTACCGCTCACTTTCCTACAGCGCTGGTATTACAGGTTTTTATAAACCCGGCATTAAAAGACAAGAAATGAGCGTAGCGCAAACTTGTGCTCCATACCGCTCTCCAATACCAGCACTGCTTAAGTCAGCGGTGAGCTGGTTGTACAGTACGTGCTCATGCACGATTTCCTCATAGACATCAATGGGGAGAGCCGGCTGAAAAAAAGCCTAACACCTGCAAAAAAGCTCAGTAACGCAGCCCCATTGATTCCTATGGGGAAGCAAAATTTATGTTTACACCTAACACCCTAACATGAACCCCGAGTCTAAACACCCCTAATCTTACACTTATTAACCCCTAATCTGCCGCCCCAACATCGCCGACACATACATTATACTTATTAACCCCTAATCTGCCGTTCCGGACATCGCCTCCACTAGAATAAACATATTAACCCCTAAACCGCCACACTCCCGCATCACAAACATTAGTTAAATATTATTAACCCCTAATCTGCCACCCCTAACATCGCCGCCACCTACCTACATTTATTAACCCCTAATCAGCCGCCCCCAACGTAGCCGCCACTATACTAAAGTTATTAACCACTAAACCTAAATCTAACCCTAACACCCACTAACTTAAATGTAATTAAAATAAATCTAAAGAAAACCTACTATTAATAACTAAATAATTCCTATTTAAAACTAAATACTTACCCATAAAATAAACCCTAAGCTAGCTACAATTGAACTAATAGTTACATTATATCTAGCTTAGGGTTTATTTTTATTTTACAGGCAAGTTTGTATTATTTTAACTAGGTAGAATAGTTACAAAATAGTTATTAACTATTTACTAACTACCTAGCTAAAATAATTACAAATTTACCTGTAAAATAAAACCTAACCTGTCTTACACTAACACCTAACCTTACACTACAATTAAATAAATTACCTAAATTAAATACAATTAACTAAATTAAATACAAATACCTAAATTACAAGAACAAACACTAAATTACACAAAATAAAAAACAAATTACAAGATATTTAAACTAATTACACCTAATCTAATAGCCCTATCAAAATAAAAAAGCCCCCCAAAATAAAAAAAAAACCTAACCTAAACTAAACTACCAATAGCCCTTAAAAGGGCCTTTTGCTGGGCATTGCCCCAAAGAAATCAACTCTTTTACCTGTAAAAAAAAATACAAACAACCCCAACAGTAAAACCCACCACTCACACAACCAACCCACCAAATAAAACCCTAACTAAAAAAACCTAAGCTCTCCATTACCCTGAAAATGGCATTTGGATGGGCATTACCCTTAAAAGGGCATTTAGCTCTATTGCTGCCCAAACCCTAATCTAAAACTAAAACCCACCCAATAAACCCTTAAAAAAACCTAACACTAACCCCCGAAGATCCACTTACAGTTTTGTAGACTGGACATCCATCGTCAACGAAGCCAGGAGAAGTCCTCAACGAAGCCGCAAGAAGTACTCAACGAAGCCGGGAGAAGTCTTCATCCAAGCCGGTAGAAGTGGTCCTTCAGACGGGCAGAAGTCTTCATCCAGATGGCATCTTCTATCTTCATCCATCCGGCGCTGAGCGGTCCATCTTCAAGACATCCGGTGCGGAGCATCCTCTTCTTACAACGACTCCCGACGAATGAAGGTTCCTTTAAGTGACGTCATCCAAGATGGCGTCCCTTAGATTCCGATTGGCTGATAGAAATCTATCAGCCAATAAGAATTAAGGTTGAAAATATCCTATTGGCTGATGTAATCAGCCAATAGCATTGAGCTTGCATTCTATTGGCTGATTGGAACAGCCAATAGAATGCAAGCTCAATCCCACTGGCTGATTGGATCAGACAATAGGATTGAAGTTCAATCCTATTGCCTGATTGCATCAGCCAATAGGATTTTTTCAACCTTAATTCCGATTGGCTGATAGAATTCTATCAGCCAATCGGAATCTAAGGGACACCATCTTGGATGACGTCAATTAAAGGAACCTTCATTCGTCGGGAGTCATCGTAAGAAGAGGATGCTCCGCGCCGGATGTCTTGAAGATGGACGCGCTCCGTGTCGGATGGATGAAGATAGAAGATGCCGTCTGGATGAAGACTTCTCCTGTCTGGAGGACCACTTTTCCCAGCTTGGATGAAGACTTCTGCCGGCTTCATTGAGGACTTCTTGATGCTTCGTTGAGGACTTCTCCCGGCTTCCTTGACCATGGATGTCCGGTCTTCAAAACTGTAAGTGGATCTTCGGGAGTTAGTGTTAGGTTTTTTTAAGGGTTTATTAGGTGGGTTTTAATTTTAGATTAAGGTTTAGGCAGCAATAGAGCTAAATGCCCTTTTAAGGGCTAATGCCTATCCAAATGCCCTTTCAGGGCAATGGGGAGCTTAGGTTTTTTTAGTTAGGGTTTTATTTGGGGGGTTGGTTGTGTGGGTGGTGGGTTTTACTGTTGGGGGATTGTTTGTATTTTTTTTACAGGTAAAAGAGCTGATTTATTTAGGGCAATGCCCCACAAAAGGCCCTTTTAAGGGCTATTGGTAGTATAGTCTAGGCTAGGTTTTTTTTATAGGGGGGGGGTTATTTTGATAGGGCTATTAGATTAGGTGTAATTAGTTTAATTATCTTGTGATTAGTTTTTTTTGTGTAATTTAGTTTTTTTTTAGTAATTTAGGTAATTGTATTTAATTTAGTTAATTGTATTTAATTTATGTAATTTATTTAATTGTTGTGTAATGTTAGGTGTTAGTGTAAGACAGGTTAGGTTTTATTTTACAGGTAAATTTGTATTTATTTTAGCTAGGTAGTTAGTAAATAGTTAATAACTATTTAGTAACTATTCTACCTAGTTAAAATAAATACAAACTTGCCTGTAAAATAAAAATAAACCCTAAGCTAGATACAATGTAACTATTAGTTATATTGTAGCTAGCTTAGGGTTTATTTTATAGGTATTTAGTTTTAAATAGGAATTATTTAGTTATTAATAGTAGGTTTTGTTTAGATTTATTTTAAGTATATTTAAGTTAGTGGGTGTTAGGGTTAGACATAGGTTTAGGGATTAATACATTTAGTATAGTGGCGGTGACGTTGGGGGCGGCAGATTAGGGGATAATAAATGTAGATAGGTGGCGGCGATGTTAGGGACGACAGATTAGGGGTTAATAATATTTAACTAGTGTTTGCGATGCGGGAGTATGGCGGTTTAGGGGTTAATATGTTTATTATAGTGGCAGCGATGTCCGGAGCGAAAGATTAGGGGTTAATAATTGTATTTTAGTGTTTGCGATGCGGGAGGGCCTCGGTTTAGGGGTTAATAGGTAGTTTATGGGTGTTAGTGTACTTTTTAGCACTTAAGTTATGAGTTTTATGTTACAGCTTTATAGTGTAAAACTCATAACTACTGACTTTAGAATGTGTTACGAATCTTGACGGTATAGGGTGTACCGCTCACTTTTTGGCCTCCTAGGAAAAGCTTGTCATATCGGCGCTATGAAAATCCCATTGAAAAAAGACTTAACGAAATTTGCGTAAGTTGATTTGCGTTATGGCTAAAAAAGTGTGCGGTGCACCTAAACCTGCAAGACTTGTAATAGCAGCGGTAGTGAAAAAGCAGCGTTATAACCTGATAATGCTGCTTTTTCACCATAACGCAAAACTCGTAATCTAGCCATTTGTGTTTCTCACTGAAATTATATACATACCACTTGTGCAACCATGACACAGATAATTGTAAAAGCTTCTCTAGAATTCCCTTTGTTCAGAAATAGCAGACATACAAGGCTTTTCCATTGGTTTTTGGTAATCATAATGCCACTAATTGCAGCTGTGCACCACATTTCTATTATTCCCGACAGTAAAGGGGTTAATCAGATAAGGTTAATTTTAGCTGTAGTGTAGAGATTACCATCCCACCTGACACCTCGCACCCCCTGATCCCTCCCAAACAGCTCTCTTCCCTTCCTCATCCCCGTTGCCACCCGTCCCTTAAAATACAGAACACTTATAAGTTACACATGCTGCAGGCTGTGCAGGGAAGGATGAATAGTGTTGTCCAGAAACAAAACATGTTCCTCTCTGCACACCTAGCAGCATGTGTAACTCATAAGTGTCCAGCAAAACATGGCTGAGGTGTCAACCCTATCCCCCACTGGCCACCACCATCTTAGGTACTGGCAGACAGTCTGCCAGTATGAAGTTGTTGTTTTATTTTAATTTTTATTAATTATTATTTTTATATATTTTCTTTTTCGGCAGTGTAGTGATCCTCCTCAACCCTCCCACCTCCGTGATTCCCCCCAAAGAGACCTCTAACCATCCCCCTCCCATTGGCAGCCATCTTCAGTACTGTCTGCCATTATCTTATAAATGCATTTTTTTTCTCTCTGTAGTATAGTGGTCCACATACTTTCTCCCTCTGGCAATCATTAGTTAGGACCCCCCATATCACCTTTTTTTTCTGTAGTGTAGCTCCCCATCCCTCACTCTCCCTTCATTTTTTCCTCTAAGACCCATCCCTCTCTCTCCCCCTCCGTCGCTGGGCTAACCACCCACCCACTTTCCCTCCCACACCTCCCGCCGGCATCAGCAGATGATTGTTACAGACGGTGACATACAGTGTCACCATCTGTAATAATCTGGCATCTGCCTGAACTGGAGCTCAATCATGCTCAAGTTCCATATGCAGGCAGATGCCTGGAGCTCAGGAACTCCAGCTCTCGTCTTTAACTTTACAGCCGAGACTGCTGGAACTAGCTGCAGCTCAGACGTGTATATATATATATATATATATATATATGTTTTGCGGTATAATGAGCTTTGTACCGCATTACATATATATACATCACATTTGGTCAAGGGGTTAAAGAGACATTCTATTCAAAATTAAATGTTGATGATTCAGATAGGACATACAATTTTAATCAACTTTCCAATTTACTTTTATCATCAAATTTGCTTTGTTCTCTTGGTATTCTTTGTTAAAGCTAAACCTAGGTATGCTCATATGCAAATGTATAATCCCTTGAAGGCCACCTCTTACCTCAGTGTATTTTGACAGTTTTTTAATAGCTAGACAGTGCTAGTTAATGCAAGCCATTTAGATAACAATATGCTCACTCCCATGGAGTTATATTTTTATTATTTATTTATTTTTATTATTTATAACCAATAAACGGTACAGTAATGCAAGTTGTATCATCAGCCCACCTCGCAGGGTGAGTAAAAAGGCAGAAATAACAATACAGTAAATGTATACATTGGCATATATGTAAAAGTAAAGAACACAGTTAGAATTGTGACTTTAAGAATTTTCAATGGATTGATGAGTGTTCTAAGAAATATGTGTTTTTACCACAAAATTGTTTTTTTTTAAATATTATTAAACAAACACAAAAACAAACAAACATGGAATAATCAATCCTATCCATAAACTAGACATGGATAGCTGCAAGCGTTAGGGTACTACTCTACATTGATATATTAACATTATGCTAAGATAGTAAGAATCAGACAGTCCACATCAATGTCAACACTATAGCAAGCACTGCAGCGTGGCATTAATCCTGTAGAGTATTAAGGAGAGTAGTATACAAACTTATATAACAAACACCATTGATGAAACAATTAACCCAGTCTGAAAATTAATCTTATCAGTTTAGGTTCTTGGACACCATAATATCCATCCTAGGGTGGGGGAGGTCTGTGCATGTTTTATGATTACCCTTATAATAGATCTAATACTGAGAGTGCCACCAGAATATACATTCTTACAGCAAGCAGATTGCAATATAGGCTTCATGAGTGACCAGAACAAGGGAATCCAAACTAGAAGCTATTAATAGATTAATGCCCCATAGGGGGAAGGGGTCATTCCCCCGGTCGTGTTAGCAATAGTATATGAGACCAGGGTAGATATTTAATATCAATACAGGGAGAGAGGTGACCATTCAAAGTTAGAATGTAAGATAACAGATATTGTTGTTCATAATTAAGCGAAACTAAGTAAGCATTAAAATCTCATTCTAGAGACTTAGTGAATATAGGAGAATAAACATTTGCTGTCTATTTATGTACTGGTTGTTAAGAATTGAGTTAGGGGGCTTTGGAGGTTACCATGAGCTATTGCAATTAAGGTGTGATACAAAATGGGCTTTCTTTTTAGAGATACTATACCAAATAAAACAGATTAAAACAACACAAGTGGCCAACAGGGCCAAAGTTGAGAACCAATATAAAACAGTAACAGTATACTGCAGTGGACTTGCAGGTTGGCTTCCAATCAGTTACTATAGTACAAACCCACCTTGTTTTAAAGAGCAGTGCATTAGAGGTTCATTGCAGGTACAATAGTCATTGTATGTACAATTGTGATTACATAAAAGGATTAGAAGCCACATTCAACAAGCATATTATACAGTCCACATGCATTATGGAGTAAGATGAGCACTGTAAGAAGCCTTACTAAATTTCAGCTTACAGTGTGCATCATAGATGTAATTCAAGTTGTGGGTATTATTCAAAGTTCAAATTAGCCGGACAAATTTGCAGTAACGTTCTAACTCAAAAGCCATAGGAGTCAACTAGAGTAGGATCTACAGGCGTTAGCCCACACCCTCCTTGGATAAAACAAGCGGTTCATAGTATGGCTCTGGCGGCCATTTTAGCTGTGGACATGGAAGGGTGCGCTCAACTTTGTTGCGTTCACAGATGCTGAATGTAGGCAGGTATATCTCGCTGATATATTTGGCCATCTCAAAAAATATGTTAGGAAAAAGTCTCCTCGAGATGGGAGTTATCAGCAGGGTATCAGTGGGGCAATCTTTAATCTCTGAGGCCAGCTGCGTATCATGTTTAGAGGAGAATTTCCATAGCGGGATAGATATAGGTGGTGTCCCAATGCCATGTTTTTCTACATACCGGGTGAGAGTCGAGTTCTCCAATGGAGTGAGTAATGGATAGTTTATGGTAGTTCCTTCAGGGCCGCACTTCGTTGCGGCAAATGAGTATAGAGGTGACAGACCCTCTTTCTCTGGATATACCGGTGAGTTGTCAACCGGGTCCGAAATAGGAACGGGTGAGTCATCCATTGGGGTAGATCCGTGTAGATGAGTGCGGAATGAGTTATGCAGGTTCCGATCTAGAGAGCAAGTTTGCATGTTTGACGGATCAAGACAAGGCTTCACAGCGGTTTGTACCGCTTCATGCAGTGTCTCATAGCTCAGAAGTAGGTGATCTAATGATGGCAGGAAAACTGCAAGTATCTGCACAGCCATATTACACTCTGATTCCATTGCCCTCAAGTAAAGGGCATGAAATTAATATATACAAAGTCCCTTGTGGGTTTTATTTTAGTCAAGTGGCTTCCGGGGAAGAAAAGATTGAATTATTTCTATCTGCTTGAGGTTCCCAGACAGCTTATCTGTCAAGGGAGATGCAGATGGCATAGAATGATGGCAATACAGTATAGATTAGAAGAAGAGTTCTTCAGAGCAAGAGAAGCTCGCAGCCATCTTCTAGAGCTGCCCACCGGAAGCCTCCCCATGGAGTTATTTATGAGTCAGCACTGATTGGCTAAAATGCAAGTCTGTCAAAAGGGGGCAGTCTTCAGAGGCTTAGATACAAGGTAATCACAGAGGTAAAAAGTATATTAATATAACCGTTTTGGTTATACAAATCTGGGAAACGGGTAATACAAGGATTATCTATCTTTTTAAACAACAACAATTATATAGTAGACTCTCCCTTTAAGTATCAAGACTTTCAGTATAGGTGGGGATGCAACAGGTAAAATCAGGTATTTCAAATGACAAAATTAAGGTAAAATAGCTATATGTAAACAATTTAATACATTCCAGCAGGTAAAATAGATAAATGGGAACACATTAAAGGAGATTAGAAAATCACAGTACAGTCACTGTGCATTTAATTGTTAATCAGATCCCTTTGTATAATAAACCAATTAAGATTTGTGACAAACAGACTGCCGTACAGATTGTGAAGGCAAAGACTGCTCTGTGGTAGTTGGTTGTGTACAGTTATCTTGGAAAGATGTCCTAAACTGTGAAGCGTGGCGAACAATCCTGGCAGAAAAGAAGCCCAGGCCAGGACACCGCAGGGTAACAATTGAAATCTGGGGGATGGGTAGTAACAGAGAAAAATTTCCAAAGAAACACTTGAAATGGTTAAAAAGAAAGAAAAATAAATATATACCAGAAGTACACAAGGGGTGTGCGTAATGCCCGAGAGGTCATGAGCAACCTGCAAATAAACCTCAGAAAGAGAAGTAGCATCTTATATACAGTGAATGGGTGACAAACAAGTATAAATTCAAAGATATAGTAGGGAACAGCACCACTCTTTTCAACCTCCAGGCATGGAGTTCAGGATCAGTCACCTCCACATGAATAATCAGGAAAAGAAGCAACTCCAGCCTTGGATACATTTAAAAAGGGAACTTTATTTTTCTTGCATGGTACAAAAAAGAAACAACGCTTTGGGCCTTTACCGTGTCCTTAATCATGTCTGGTATAGACCGAAACTTTGTTCCTTTTTTGTGCTTTGGACCATGCAAGAAAAATAAAGGTCCCTTGTTACATTTTTCCAAAGCTGGAGTTACTTCTTTTCCTGACAAACAAGTATAAACAGAGGTGATAACTTTCAAAATTAATAAATAAAGTGATGTAACCACTTATATACTGTGAAAAATGTCTACCTAATATACCTAGCACTCTGCAGATAAATGATAATAATAATATTTATCTGGGTACTGATACTTTAAAATATGCTGAGTAAGTAACACATGGCAGAAGATTTTCAGAGGAAAGCGGCACCTCAAGATGTGCTTTGCAGGGGTGGTACTTCAATATATAGTGAAAGAGGGAAGTAAAGCTTCCCAGCCTTATGGGAAAGAAAACCAAAAGAGTATATCACAGTTTGAAAAATAAGGAATGTAGGGTGGGGGTAGCCTGTGCAAATGGTGGTGGTTCGGTAGGATGTGTGACAATTAGGGACATACTCTGCAAATTCAGGACAATCAGGGACACCAGAAAATTTGGGGACAGAGTTCCCAAATTTGGTACTGTCCAGGGAAATTCAGGATGGATGGTCACCTTAGGTTATAGGCCTTTATGGTAGGGCACACCAGTTTGTAACAACTTTGGGTAAAAATATGTATCCAGCTTTGGATGAAACCAGTTCCATGGTGCAGCTTAACACAATCTGTTTCTTTTTATGTTTACTTTTCAACATATACTATATATATATATATATATATATATATATATATATATATATATATATATATATATATATATATATATATATATATATATATATATATATATAACACTTAAAGAGCACTGTTTTATATCCCTTTAACTGAGACATTACAGTTTTATTACAAGAGTGTATAAACCCAGGCATGATAGATCTAGTTGCTTCTGAGCAAAGCTGCTTTGTGGCAGACTCTTACTAGAGATTAGTTTATATATGGTTGCTTATTTCTAAAACAACTGTTTATTTTGCTGCTATAAACTGATTTTAGTAGTCTGCATGCTTTGTGTCTGTCTGATCCTAAACAACCTACAGTTCTGTTATAATCTCTTAGAGCCTCCATAAAACCTAGACTAAAATATGAGTGAGTAATTTGGAGGAAAGCAAAAGACGTAGAGGTCATTATATGCTCACAGCCATATAAACTTCACCTAGTCGTCTTTTTACATTGTATTACAGAGAAGAGTATGTCCTAATCAGACTGGTCATTAGAAATTCAGTGCATATTGTGTTGGAAAGTTGGAATTGTGTGCAATGTGGCAACGTTTATTTTATTTCAGATTTTTTTATGATATATCAGTGGCTGATGATTAACTATCAAACTACTGCCTTATGGTTATATTTCTTTAGTTAATATTTTCCTATGTTCAATTTTTTTTCTTTAAAAGGTTACATACTAGTAGCAAATGAATGATTAAAGGGACAGTCAACACCAGAATTTTTTTTGTTTAAAAAGAAAGATAATCCCTTTATTACCCATTCCCCAGTTTTGTATATCCAACACAGTTATAATAATACATGTTTTACCTCTGTAATTATCTTGTATCTAAGATTCTGCTGACTGCCCCCTTATTTCAGTTCTTTTGACAGACATGCAGTTTAGCCAATCAGTGCTCACTCCTAGGTCACTTTACGTGCATGAGCTCAATGTTATCTATATGAAACATGTGAACTAATGCCCTCTAGTGGTCAAAATGTATTCAGATTAGAGGCAGTCTTCAAGGTCTAAGAAATTAGCATATGAACCTCCTAGTTTTAGCTTTCAACTAAGAATACCAAGAGAACAAAGCAAAATTGGTGATAAAAGTAAATTGGGAAGTTGTTTAAAATTGCATGCCCTATTTAAATCAAGAAAGTTTTTTTTTGGACTTGACTGTCCCTTTAAGGAAAATATCAGTTTCTTATGAGGGAAATATAGTACATTTTTTATTTTGTGTACATTTTTTTACTTTTTTTTAATATACTAGTAAACACCAATGAATTGTCAGTTTAGACCACCGTCTCTCTCAAACATTGAAAGAGCCAGAGATGTTCTGCCAAATTTTGACAGTAAAAAAAAATATTTTTGGGTGTAAATTACACTTTATAAAACTATGGGCCAGATTACGAGTGGTGCGCTAACTGATTCGCTTGAGAGATTCATCTAAAAACATATTTATGTAGTATTCATTTTAATAAAGTATTATACTGTGTATTTACAATAAATATTTCACAATCCAGTGTTCTGCACATAACAGAATATGTTCTATGTATTTTTAAATAGATATATATATATATCTGTATATAACAATACCTATATAAAATCATCTATGGTATAGATATATATTGTACCAAAAAACATCATATATATACATATATATACTGTATATATAAATATCTATTTATGAATAAATAGAACATATTATGCTATGTGAAGAACATTGGAATGTGAAATATTTATATTTTTATGTCAGGTTAGCACACTTGAGAATATGCGATCGGGTTTGCACGTGAGTAGGGTATTGTTTCTTTTTCTACTTTTCTTGCTCCATTGGCTTCTAAAGGGGAATCGTTAGCACGGTCACGATATTTTAACTTCAGCTTTTTGCGCTTGTCAGGTTAGCACTCGTGTGAAAACTTTTACTTTCATCTTGTAATATGTGTGCTACCCGACGCATGCAAAAAGCTTACTTCTAGCGCAGTTAACGCACGAGCAGAGAGGTGCAGCAGATGAGAAGCAACGTGTAGGGAAGATCAGCCTGGCAGAGGCATTTATTATGGGTTGTAAAGTAGAGATATTAGTTATGTAGACCAAAGAGGCTGGAGTTGTGATAATCAAGTTGTGTGAAGAAATGGTGAATTTTTGAGTTATTTATAAGGTGGAAACTGCAGGAATTGGCCAAGGACTGGATGTTGGGGGGGGGGGGGTGAGAGATCTGAGTCAAGTGTGACCCCAAGGTATCAGTTATGAGGGTTGGTGTGATGATGTTATCAACAATTATAGAGAATTGGGCAGTAGGGATCTTGGAAAAAAAGGGGGGGGGGGGTAAGGATTTCAGACTTAGAGAGAATTAGCTTGATGTAGTGGGAGGACAGTCAGGATAAAATATTTAAAAGACAATTATTGATGTGAGTTAGCATAGAGGGGGATAGGTCTGGTACATAGAGGTAGAGTTGGGTGTCATCAGCATACAAATGATACTTACTATAAAAATATATATTGTAATAGAATAAGTAGATTGTAGTAGCCGTATTAGTCCACTAGTTGAATATCAAAATAACAAGAGTATTGCAGTATGCAGTAATATCTTTTTTATTGGACTAACATTACATAGTAAAAGACAAAATACTATAAATTTATGGTTAATTACACAACAGTCCAGCATTAAGAACACAGGTGGGCTGGGAAAAAATGTGCTAAGCAGTGGTGGTTCTATTGGGTTGCTATGCACCTCCAAACACATGTAAAGCACCACTGTCAAGCTGCGAAGGACTCCATGCTCCATGTTCTACACCTTTGTTGCCTCCCCCATTACTCCCCCCCCCACAAATATTAAATTCTAGATCCGCCACAGGCACTAAGTGTGCTATTGTCTGAAACAGTTTATGAACCCCTTGGCCTCTAGTTATCAAGGTCTGGCGGACCTGATCCAACACTGCGGATCAGGTCCGCCAGACCTCGCTGAATACGGCGAGCAATACGCTCGCCGTATTCAGCATTGCACCAGCAGCTCACAAGAGCTGCTGGTTCAACGCCGCCCCCTGCAGACTCGCGGCCAATGGGCCACCAGCAGGGGGGTGTCAATCAACCCGATTGTACTCGATCGGGTTGATTTCCGGCGATGTCTGTCCGCCTGCTCAGAGCAGGCGGACAGGTTATGGAGCAGTGGTCTTTGTGAGTGGTCTTCGGAGCTTGATACATATGCCCCCTTGTCTAAACTACTAATGAAAAAAAATATTTTGCCTTCAAAAATCTTCACAACATCTACCGAAACCACCTATACGTAACATGTGCACATTTAGGGCTAGATTACAAGTGGAGTGGTATTTTGCGCTAACAAATCCCCCCATGGAAGTCAATGGAGCAAGAAAAGTAGGGAAAAACCTAACACCCCATTCAAGCGCAAACCCAATCGTGTTTTCTCAAGTGAGCGAACCCGACATGAAAATATTAATATTGCACATTAGAAGAATATTTTCTATTTATTCATAAACACATATCTCTACATATATCTGAAGGTATTTTAGTACAATATATATCTATACCTATATAGCTACATGAGTATATATTGGTATAGATATATACAGATATATAGGAATATCTATTTATAAATGCTTAGAACATATTCCCCTATTTGAAGATGTGAAATATTTACATTAAATACATAGTTAAACACTTTATTAAATATGAATATTGCATAAATATGCTTGTATATGTTTTATATGTTTTCATCTACTTGACTATAAAGGGCTCCAATACACTTATATATATATCTATATATGTGTACATATGTATTTATGTTTAAAAAATTAAACACATCAGCTCTAAGGAAGACCCAAACTAATTTGATGTGATAAAGAGATCACAGGATAACTAAAAATACATCTATATCCCAGGGTGCACAGGGGGCATCAAAATAAATTATTCCCATAAATTTAGAAAGAAACAGAAAACAGAAAAGTTAGAAAAAGGAAAGGATACCGTAGCCAGCACTCTCCATAACATCACACAATTATAAATTAAATTTCATGTATGTTTTTTCATTCATGCCTGTTTTACACGTGTGCTGGGCCTCATCATCTTGCTGCGCTTAATTGTGTGATGTTATGAAGAGTGCTGGCTAGGGCATCCTTTTATTTTTCTAACTTTTCTGTTTTCTATTGTTTCTTTCTAAATGTATGGGAATGTGTATTTATGTGCTATATTTCTACATATGTCTGTAAATACATATATAACACCTGTGACCTCATATCGTTGAGCCCTTATAAGTTAAAAAAAAAAAAAGTTTTTATTAGATTGTGTTATTATGATGTTTTTTGACACTTTTTATTTGAGCACAATAGTTAACCAGAGCTCTAAAGGCCCCACTATCCAGACGCGTATTAAATTCAATTGCACTCGCATGCGATCGCATTAACTTTCAACTTGTAATATGCACGCTACTTCCGATGCATGCAAACAGACGCGATAAACACAATATCGCTCGCACACAACCGTTAGCACGCCCCTTGTAATCTGGCCCTTAGAGGACAGTGGAAAGTTCTGGAGGCTGTTATGTCTTCTGCACTTTCTAAAAGAGCTTTTTGCTGAGTGCTTTTAAATATACCACCTCTTAACTTGTATATTGGTTTTTATGTCCCATTCACACAATAATTCATTCTGATTTAACATTTAAATATATTAAATACTTGGTTATATTATACTGATTTTAGTTACTTGATTCTATTGTTTGTTTATATTTGTTAACAAGAAAGACACTCAAATATTATGTAATCTTTTACAAAAAGGCATCATGGTAGTCACATATTCCTTCTGATACATAGTTTTTATTTACTCCCCAGATTAAATAATAAAGGCAATGAATGGTACCTTCAACATTATTTTTTTCTGTTATTTATCTATATTCAACCACATACTTGGTTGGCTCATAGCTTTTAATATTATTAGATTTTAGTCTAAAAATGCCCTTGCATTCTCTCTTTTCACCAGTTGGTGGTAGCAAAGAATATTGTAAGCTATCAGGCCATGAATCGTTGTACTCACAAAGCTCAAGTATCATTTGTAATTGTAAATACAAATATAGTATAATACATGAATATATCACGCATAATATAAGGGCAGTTATAGATATTTCATAGAGCATGTAAATTTAGAACTAGCAACCCTGCAATGCTATGTGTTTAACCCATGTAAATCATTTAAACACATAGCTAAAGTACTGCTCAGGAGAGAACTGCTGATCCAGAGCAGAAACTGAGCGTTAGTTGCACAGTTGGGTCTAACGAATTAGAGCATATCATTTTCCCACTATAATGTCCTTTTAATGTGTAGAGTAAAGTTTAAAGAAACATTTTCACAAAGGGGCCTATTTATCAAAGGTCTTGCGGACCTGATCTGACAGTGCGGATCCGGTCCACAAGACCTCGCAGAATGCGGAGAACAATACGCTCTCCGCATTGCTGGTGCAACGCCGCCCCCTGCAGACTCGCGGCCAATTGGTCGCCAGTAGGGAGGTGTCAATCAACCCGATCATACTCGATCGGGTTGAATTCCGGCGATTCCTGTCCACCTCATCAGATCAGGCGGACAGGGTTATGGAGCAGCGGTCTTTAGACGGGCCCACAAGTTCCGTTGGGAGCTTGATAAATGGGCCCCAAAGTGTTAGAGCTTGGACTTTCCCACTATATTTTTTTAAAACAAATAGTAATCAAATAATTAATTTTGTGACATATTTTATTTATTTTGTAAAACAAAACACTAAAAAGTATAAACTTACATTACTGTTGTAAAGTACTTTAAAATGTAAAGGTTTATAGAATTCAGAATTGAAATGCAAATTACTGTGCATGAAGCATATGCGGTTACTGTTCACTCACATTCAAATATAGCGCCTGTGTTTGAAAACTGGTGCACAGGCCCTCACAGGATATGTGCATATGCCGCAGAAATAAAGTAATAACATTTACTAGAACCATTTTTGCTAATGGAAGTATATTGCAAAAATATTTCTATTTTAAATTGAAATGCCTGCATTCAGATTTCAATTTTGACATTTCTATCCCTTTAAAACTGAAATGCAGTCAAATAGCGTTTATTAATGATAGGCATTGGGGATGCAGTACACAGGCATGCACATTTAGGCACATTGGGTCCTGTTACATGACCTTTTAGGTTATAAAGTACAATGGTTGTTGGAAAGATCTGTATTTTATTTGAGGTGGATGGATGATAGACAGGAATATTTACTGCTGGTGTATGAGTGTTTGGTAATGACCTAAATATTTTTTGGGTATATTTTTTTAAGCTGTAATAGTGAAATATATACAGATAGGAGATCCACGTTTGCACTGAACTTTTCTGTACTTTATTGTACAAGCTAACCCTTATGTTTATTCTCCAATGACTCATCACAGTGGTGTATATAGTTTTTGTGCTGCTCTAGGCACTGCAATATAGTCTGCCATTCCCAAACTCCCTTACCACAATAATTCTATCTCATATTTCCCTTATATATTCTCACAACCAAATTAGGGGGGCCATGTACCCTCACTAGAGAACTAAGGATAATTTATTTGTAATGAAATTAATAAATAAAACATTTGAAGATAATATGACAGCATCATGCCCTAGAGCTACCACCCTAACCGTCATTCCCCCTAATTTCGGCAAACTGCAGTTGGCCTGATTTCTCCAACACTTCCATAATTCACATCTTCATTATTGCACTTTCACCACGTTCCAGATCAATTTAAAACCTTAAAAGTCATTATTTGGGTTGTATTCTTTTTTTTCTTGTTTCTGTCTTTGCCATATATCTTTTAGAGTTAAGCTCCGCTTGTTTTTCATGCATGGCAACACTAAGATACGATATGGGTTTCTTGACACAAAGCCAAATTTTCATGTTCACTGCAACATAAAGATGGGTTCACCGTCCTGCTCTAACCAATACAATGTTGCAGATATCCATACTACACTGTTGTAACAAAAATGACCTATTCAGCATTAAAATTACAGGGGAGCCCAATATATGTTAGTAGTGCCTAGTTATTAGTGAGTTAGAGGCCTAGTTATCAAGCCGTCAACCTCAAATACCCTGGAATTCCGCAGCGTATTTGTGGCGAGGCTGATTCGCCTTAGTTATCAAAGGCTAGATACCGGCAAAAGTAGAATTTAGTGACGTAAGCTTCGATCCGCTGGACTCAGTCCGACACAGATCGATTCTTACGTCACTCCAGATGTTCCGCACACAAGTGCGGCACAATATGACCACTTTTGCTAGTTATCAAAAAACTAGCAGGTACGCTCGGCACTTTTCCGGCCCAGCGTACCTGGTTTTCAATCGGCGGATCCCATAGGAATCAATGGGAGTCTGACCATAGCGAAAGTACAAGTTCGCTGCTGCCAGACATCCCATTGATTCCTATGGGAGCTGTCTACACCTAACACCCTAACATGTACCCCGAGTCTAAACACCCCTAATCTGTCCCCCCCTACACCGCCGCCACTAAATAAATGTATTACCCCCTCCCGGAGCCCACCGCAAGCTGCTCTATACATATTAACCCCTAAACCGCCGCTCCCTGACCCCGCCGCAACTATAATATATGTATTAACCCCTAAACCGTCGCTCCCAGACCCCGCTGCCACCTACATGATACATATTAACCCCTATCCTGCCCCCCCATACCGCCGCCCTCTATAATAACGTTATTAACCCCTATCCTGCTGATCCCGCACCTCGCCGCAACTAAATAAATAGTTTAACCCCTAAACCGCCGCTCCCGGACCCCGCCGCAACCTATATTAAACTTATTAACCCCTAATCTGCCCCCTACACCTATAATACATTTATTAACCCCTATCCTGCCCCCCCTACACCGCCGCCACTGTAATAAAATGATTAACCCCTAAACCTAAGTCTAACACTAACCCTAACACCCCCCCAACTTAAATATTAATTAAATAAATCTAAATAATATTTCTATTAACTAAATTAATCCTATTTAAAACTAAATACTTACCTTTAAAATAAACCCTAATATAGCTACAATATAAATAATAATTATATTCTAGCTATCTTAGGATTTATATTTATTTTGCAGGCAAATTTCAATTTATTTTAACTAGGTACAATAGCTATTAAATAGTTATTAACTATTTAATAGCTACCTAGCTAAAATAAAGATAAATTTACCTGTAAAATAAAAACTAACCTAAGTTACAATTACACCTAACACTACACTATACTTTAATAAATTATTCCTATTTAAAACTAAATACTTACCTGTAAAATAAACCCTAAGATAGCTACAATGTAATTAATAATTACATTGTAGCTATTTTAGGATTTATATTTATTTTACAGGTAACTTTGTATTTATTTTAGCTAGTTAGAATAGTTATTAAATAGTTATTAGCTATTTAATAACTACCTAGCTAAAAGAAATACAAAATTACCTGTAAAATAAATCCTAACCTGTTACAATTAAACCTAACACTACACTATCATTACATTAATTAAATAAATTAACTACAATTAAATACAATTACATAAACTAACTAAAGTACAAAAAATAAAAAAAGCTAAGTTACAAAAAATAAAAAAAATAAGTTACAAACATTTAAAAAATATTACAACAATTTTAAGCTAATTACACCTAATCTAAGCCCCCTAATAAAATAACAAAGCCCCCAAAAATAAAAAAATTCCCTACCCTATTCTACATTAAAAAAGTTTTACCTTACCAGCCCTTAAAAGGGCCTTTTGCGGGGCATGCCCCAAAGAAAACTGCTCTTTTGCCTGTAAAAGAAAAATACAACCCCCCCAACATTAAAACCCACCACCCACATACCCCTAATCTAACCCAAACCCCCCTTAAATAAACCTAACACTACCCCCTGAAGATCATCCTACCTTGAGTTGTCTTCAGCCAGCCGACCCACCGATGGAACCGAAGAGGAGATCCGGAGTGGCAGAAGTGATCCTCCATGGGGCGCTGAAGAAGTCTTCCATCCGATGAAGTCATCATCCAGGCGGCGCTGAAGAAGTCTTTCATCCGGGCGATGTCATCTTCCAAGCGGCGCTGAAGAAGTCTTCCATCCGGGCGATGTCATCTTCCAAGCGGGGTCTTCAATCTTCTTTCTTCAGGATCCATCTTCATCCCGCCGACGCGGAACATCCTTCTTTCCCGACGGACTACCGACGAATGAAGGCTCCTTTAAGGGACGTCATCCAAGATGGCGTCCCTTCAATTCCGATTGGCTGATAGGATTCTATCAGCCAATCGGAATTAAGGTAGGAAAAATCTGAATGGCTGATTGAATCAGCCAATCAGATTGAGCTTGCATTCTATTGGCTGATTGGAACAGCCAATAGAATGCGAGCTCAATCTGATTGGTTTTAGGGGTTAATACATTTATTATAGATGCGGCGGGGTCTAGGAGCGGCGGTTTAGGGGTTAATAATTGCGGGGGGCTCCGGGGGCGCCGGTATAGGGGGTAGAACAGTGTAGTTTAGTGTGGGTGTTTAGTGACAGGCTAGCAATAAAGCTGTAAAAAAGCCGAAGAGCTGCGAGATTGGATGAGTGATAACTCTCACAATCCGCTGCTCATCGCCCCGTACTTGGTGCGCGGCTTTTTGACAGATTTATTGATAACTTAGGCGAAATTTTTCAGGTTCGCGGCGGCGATGGTAGGCGAGCTTAGGCAGGCGTATTGGGCCGGCGAAGGCAGGTAAGTTGACACGTTGATAACTAGGCCTCTTAGTGTCTGCTTGTTGGTCTAGAGGGGTGCATATAGGTCTTTTTTTATATTTCTCACAGAAGCTAGCGAGGCAAGGATGTTTAATACTGGCCACCTGACAATACATTATACTAGATTGTTTATTTGTATGAGTAAAACGTTTGAAGAGCATGCGGGAGTGTGAATGCATCATGCAACTGCCCATCAAAATTTGTGGCCTTTCAAAAAATTGAAGGGAAGAGAAAGATTTAGGAAATCAGCTACATAGAATAACATAGCAACTAGTGAAGTTAGTTAGAGACTGGAGAGGGCTTTTAGTGAAATTGTGCCCAGTTCTTCTCTCTGTTTAGTTATTTGTTTCTGTGTTGATCTGATGTGCAAGTCAGGGGAGTTTATTTTCCAAAACATCACAATATAAATAGATTGCTATTATTTCACAAATTCTATTGAGTGCAAACTAATTCTATTTGAATACTTATCCTGTTACCCTGATTCAATAGTGGTCACATGATCACTAGGAACAGGCGCTATTGTAAAACAGTGCAAATTGAACCAACGTAAAATGAGGGCTACCTGTACACAGATTTAAAGGGACATGAAACCCACTTTTTTTCTTTTAGAAAGAGTATGCAATTTAAAACAACTTTCTAATTTACTTCTATTATCTCATTTGCTTCATTCTCTTGATATCCTTTGCTGATTTTAGCAGATAGTAGATGGGCTGAATATAATGTGCTTCCAAATAGAGAATGCATATTCTTTTAACAACCCAAAGTAGAATCCTCTCATTCCAGTCCCCCTCTGCTGCCCCCTCTCAGTTTTTAAAAGTTTCTGCTAGGACAAATAGGATCTCTTCTCCTAATAATCTATTTTATATACCAAGCTCAAAACTGTGTTTTTTTGCAGATCAATAAAGAAGCAATAAAACTAAATAAACAGCTAAATGAAAAGGAGAATCTTAGGCGAAAATTAAATCATAGGTGATGATGACTGCCCTGTGTGTTTGGCTTGTGCTTATGTGCTTATTATTCTAATGGTCATATTGTGTCCAACCTTGTGTAGCTACAGACACTGTTTGAAACCACACCTATTTAGAGAGGATTACCATCTCTCCTCTGTTTTGTATCCTACCCAAAATAAATCGTGAACTGCCTTGACTCACTGCTGCAACTACAATCCATGGGACCTTATGTCTCTGCACCCTCAACCTGTAGATTGTAAGCTCTTCGGAGGAGTGCCCTCTTCCTCCTGTTCTAGATTTGTTTAGTCTGCTATGCTTTTGTATCTTATCACAGATCTTTATCATTGTATATCCCTATCTCTGTACCCGGCCCTACAGAATTTTGTGGAGCTCTACAACTAAATAATAATGATAATAATAATAATTATTATTATTATTGCTGTTATTATATTTATTAATGTCTCATAGTTTCAGTAATTTAGCATTTCAATAAAACCAGTAAATAGTAATATTTATTAAAATATATATAGTTAATTTGCAAGATTGACAGCCAAAAAAGTTCATGGCAAGTTATGTTTTGTTTGTTTTTTTGTGAGGTAAGAACTCTTTTTCCTTAAAGAGAGACTAAACCCTAAAGAAATGCTAGACATAATGATGTTTTCAAAGCACAGATTAGCCTACAAATTATATGCAGATGTGTTTTTTTAATGATATGTTTTATAAATATTTAACAAATAAGTGTAAAGTTTAGGTTTCATTTTAATAATGGCCGCCACCTTGTTGTAGCTAAGGGCTTGATTCTCTAAAGCAGGATTCTCTACAGGCTAATTTTACCTTAATAGTTGTAAATGAAGTGTACACATACATTACAGTACAATGGTTAATAGAATAAGCAGATTAAAAAGTGTATTAAAAGTAAAATGTATAAATCAAAGTATACATTAAAAAACATATTAATAGTTATTAAAATTGATATAATTATATTCAGCAAAATGCGAATTTACAATATATAATTTTAAAATTTAAAGTTAAAATTCTTTTACTCCATGCCAGTGAATTTTAGATAATCTGTCATAAATTATCCTAGGTTAAAAAAGACTTTTCTTCTTATCTGATCTCCCCTGCTGAGGCCAATTTGGATGTTTGTTAATGAGTTGAAGTAATCTCAGAGGGTTTAGTGTGTATTAAAGGGACATAAAACAAGTTGGGATAGAGACAAAATATAATATGTACTTTAGTTACTTTACCTGCAAATTTATACTGCAGTGCCTCGCCATTAACCTTTTCTTTTTTGTAACTCCCGCTACACATTTCCTTCTATGGCTGTATCTATTGTTGTTTTAGTAGAATGCAAAATGCATAGGGTTTATCTGCTGGAGCATGCCTAGAAGCTGTGAACTCAGTTGAAATACAATGCCTGTGTCTAAACACTGATAAGGGTGGGGGGTGGCATTGGCTGTTCCAGGCAGCTTAGCTTAGATATGTATTTTGCTTATTTTTGAAAATTATTTTAAAATACTTGCCAGCAATTTTAATTTTTTTTTTAATGCAAACTATTTTTAAATTAATTAGCCCTTTTAGGATATGCTCAGATCTCAACCTGTTTTATGTCCATTTAAAGAACCAGTAAATACATTAGATTTGCATAATCAACAAATGCATTATAAAAAAGCAATGCAATAGCTCCTGCCGGCGCGTGATTGGCTATGCGTGGGCAGGGTGCGACGTTGCAAAAGAGCACAAAATAGCGTTCTTGTGTAATGATGAATTCCGGCAGCGGAATTCAGCCCGCCAGAGGCGAACTGCATCTGACACGGGCGCATATGTACGCCCCTATCCGCCATAGCTTGATAAATCGACCCCTTAGTCTGAACTTCAAATGAGTAGTAGATTTTTGCATGCATCCCATTGCATGCTCTATCGGAATCATGAAAGTGTCTCTTTAAAGCTTGTGTGCATGGCTTGCACTATACAGACCATGTGAATTACCTGTTGTGTGCAACTGCACTTGGGAGTTTTATTGGCAGGTATGATTGTGAATACAATTTTGCAATCTTGTGCACTTTAAAGGGACATTAAACTACTGAGCAAAACTACAAAAATAGTTACTACTCCTCATGTTATTTTATTTCTTCCTGTGCCTTTAACTTTTTTCAAAACAGTTACTCTGGTTTATCACCTTACTGGGCCTCGCAATCTTAGAGCTTTTTTTACACACTGTGACAGAAGTGCTGCAGACCTCCCAATATTTGTGTCTGGCTATTCAGGGCTCATGAAGATGAGGAGGGGTCCATTTTTGTTTTGTGGGCAGGGCTGCATTGTGTGGGAAGAGGTTGGAGGGTGGACAGTGGAAGGATCATGGAGGGGGGCTCACATATGGCTGGCTGCCTTAGCGGGACAGATCTTAGACTCTGGGATTGTCCCTCACAAAAAGGTACAGTTGGGAGGTCTAATGCTGCTGGCTTTTTAATAGCTGTATTATTTGTTTGGGGGTAATGTGCATGATACTGCATGTGAGTTTTACACTATTGCATTTTCGCCCCAAAAAATATCTAAAAAAGCCGGCAACCCCACTGATCTGTATGTGCACACTGCCTCTGTCACATGGCGGCCCCCATTATGAAAAGGTGGAGCTTAGCCACCTGGCACCTTTAAGCGGTTAAAAAGGGTTTGAAGAGAGCTGCAGGAACAGAAGGAAAAGCAATAGCATAGTAAGTAGACACGTAAATTCAGCTATTTCTAGCCAATCCCAATGCCAAAGATTGCGGCTGCAATTGCATTCAGCAATTTTTGGAGCGAGATTAAAGGGACAGTCTAACATAGAATTGTTATTGTTTTAAAAGATAGATAATCCCTTTATTACCCATTCCCCAGTTTTGCATAACCAACACAGTTATAATAATATACTTTTTACCTCTGTGATTACCTTGTATCTAGGAACCTTCTTCCAGCCCCCTGATCACATGACTGTGACTGTTTATTATCTATTGTCTTGCATTTAGCATTGTTTTGTGCTAGATCTTAAATAACCCCCTGTGCCTGTACACAGTGTTATCTATATGGCCCACGAGTACTTTCTATCTCTTTGTGTTGAAAAGAGATTTAAAAAGCATGTGATAAGAGGCAGCCCTCAAAGGCTTAGAAATTAGCATATGAGCCTACCTATGTTTAGTTTAAACTAAGAATACCAAGAGAAAAAAGCAAATTTGATGATAAAAGTAAATTGAAAAGTTGATTAAAATTAAAAGTCCTATCTGAATAATGAAAGTTTAATTTATACTAGACTGTCCCTTTAATTCTTCTAAAAGTTATATTAATTCTTGTGCACATCCAGATCTTAGTGTGTTACACTATTACAAGAATAAATCCGACTCCACAAATTGCCAACTACGACTTGTGGCTGCCATATTTGTATCAGCCCGAAATAGCCGGATGCACATGACTAATAAAGAGTATTGACCATTCTATTATAGTTGTGTTCAGCATTTAGGACTCCAGTTTGTGAGAAGGAGCATGTGTTTGCTCACTGTCAAGCCCAGCCTGTAAGGACATTAACTCTGTTAAATAAATCTGATACCTGTAGGGACAGTAAATACTTTGCAGTGACAATATTTGTTCTACAAAGATTTACTGTTTCAAGTGTATTTTTGTTTTAACTTCCTATGAATAGGCTCTCATTTTATGTGAAAGATTTCATGTATTGGGCTCTAAATGTTAATGGAAGGAATTCTTATTAAAGATTACTAGAAAATATAGGTGAAATGATTCACAATACATTTTGAACGTGATGTCACATTCACTACAATGTGTCTTTAAGAAAACGTGATTACAAATGTTATATATTCACCTCACAGTCTGTTACACAAGTGTTTTTTGTCTGTGTGGAAATAGTGGCTATTTGCAGCTCTGTAATTCTCATGAACAAATGCAGTTGTATTTTTAAAAACATATTGAATTAACACAACATATGTCACAGATTCAAGAAAACACCGGACAATCTGTACTCTTCAGTTGTGCAGAAGCAATCCACATGACACCTGTAGCAATATGATGTACAATTACTGCCTTAAAAATAAATGAAAGAAATGTAGCCACCAAAAAGGTTTCCTGCTAGAACAGATGTCTCTTGTCCCTAGCACTAGTGGGACCAGAGATTAAATTAGATGTTAGGTATGGTTTTGTATGACAACACCCTAGTTAGTGCAATGATTAATGATTAATCCAGTCCCACCCATATGCTGTGATTCCTTTTTGTTTACTTCAGTTTGAGTTTTTTAAAGGCTGTCAATTCATCATAGCCAAAATCTTTATTATTCACTAAGTTTGGCAACATAAATAGTATTTATTTGAATTAATTTTATTTTTCATTTGGAATAAGTTTAATTAAAGATTCTGAATGGAATATTCAGTCTTTTACATTTACATTATAACCTCAAAACTATATTTTTATTTAGGTTTAATGTTTTGCATGACAGGAAGTGTTAAATTAATTACACAGTGAAATAGGCTAATTATATTCTTGTACACATATGATGTAAAATAGTGTTATTTTATTCAAGTTATAACAGAGTAATATATATTATACATAAATCTCTTTATATCCATTTGGAGAGCTTATATTTTCTCTAGTAAACATGGACAATATTTGTATTTACTTCTTTATTTTACAGTGCTGTACAAGTTACACAGATATTGAAAAGTTAAAAACTGATTCTGTAGAATATTATGATATTTTAATATTTGCACCACAGGATCTCATATATCACTGCTGCAGTAATATTTTACCGATTCTCAATCTTTCTGATACCAGGTCCTATTGGCTACCTTCTAATTTACTGTGGATCGCCTTTAAGATACAATTTCTACTAGGCATGTGTATTCAGATAATCCGTATAAATCCAGATCTTAGTGTGTTGCACTTTCACAAGAATAAATCCAGCTCCGAAAAGAGCCTAATGCTACGAGCGACCACCTTCTCCCGTATTCAGATCATAACAAATTATCTGAATGCACAAACCTAATTTTTACTAGGGATATTAGATAGTGATATTAAGAGTGTAACTGTAGTTTTAAATGTATTTTTAATGTTTTTGTGCAACTTTTTAGTCGAGTGTAACAGTTAACCAGAGCTCTGAAGTTGTGCTATTCATACGCACGTTAAATACAATTGTGCTCCAGCGAATGTGTTTACTTTCAAGTCGTAATATGCACGCTACATCTGGCAAGCGCAAAGAGTCGTGATAAACCCCTTTTTGCTTGCGAGCAGCATATTGTAATCAAGCCCATTGTCTCTGGATTGGCTATGAGCATGGCTATGCAGGAATAAATCACAGGTGCTCGCCATCATCAGGGCAAACCCATATTTGGGCCTTAAAGGGACATTAAATGGCTGGGTACAACTATAGTACAAATATCTTTATACACTGTGCCTGTCTGCCTTCCCTGTATAGTACAGCAGAATATGTGGTTGCTTACAAATAAAAGATAATGGTAATAATAATACTGTACCATAATCTTTATATTAAATAAATTTTAATGCTTTCAATGTTGAAATGTTCATGAACCCAATAATCACATTGTAATGGTATCCATCCATATTCTCATCAAGGCAAATGATTGGCAGCAAAATAGCTGTATCAATGCTGGTTTGCCAATAATAACAAATGTTGATATTTTATTTTGCTATATCTGAAATGTTTTTTGTTTTTTTTTAAATAAAAAAATAATATATTAATATATATATATAGATATATATTTATGTGTGTACCTCCACATGTTTATATGTATGTGTGTGTGTATATATATATATAAAACATAAACATGTGGAGGTATCTCCCTGTACACCAATTGTCAGCCTTAGCTTAAAGGGACAGTCAAGTCCAAAAACAACTTTCATGTTTTAAATAGGGCATGCAATTTTAAACAACTTTCCAATTTACTTTTATCACCAATTTTGCTTTGTTCTCTTGGTATTCTTAGTTGAAAGCTAAAACTAGGAGGTTCATATGCTAATTTCTTAGACCTTGAAGACTGCCTCTAATCTGAATACATTTTGACCACTAGAGGGCATTAGTTCACATGTTTCATATAGATAACATTGAGCTCATGCACGTAAAGTGACCTAGGAGTGAGCACTGATTGGCTAAACTGCATGTCTGTCAAAAGAACTGAAATAAGGGGGCAGTCAGCAGAAGCTTAGATACAAGATAATTACAGAGGTAAAACGTGTATTATTATAACTGTGTTGGTTATGCAAAACTGGGGAATGGGTAATAAAGGGATTATCTTTCTTTTTAAACAACAAAAATTCTGGTGTTGACTGTCCCTTTAATCATATATTTTTTTCATTATTTCTAGAACTTTTATACACATTTTTTATACTGCTACCAGATTACATATTTTGTGCATATTATCACACTTACTCAGAGATGCTTCCCTGGTCGCAATTCATTCTCTGTATTTAAAATTAATTATAATGAAAGTTAATATTTTAAATAAGATAAGTGACAAAATTTGATTGACATGCAGGCATTATTGCTCTGAATATGGGGAGTATTGACCATTATCTGGAGTGCAAGACCTTGATGTTTCAGTGTACAAAGGGCACTCTTACACACCAGCTAACTTGTGTTTAGTCCCTGTCGTATGCAAAAGTTTAGGCACCCCTGACAATTTCCTTGATTTTCATTTATAAATAATTGGGTGTTTGGATCAGCAATTTAATTTTGATCTATCAAATAACTGAAGGACACAGTAATATTTCAGTAGTGAAATGAGGTTTATTGGATTAACAGAAAATGTGCAATATGCATCAAAACGAAATTAGACAGGTGCATAAATTTGGGCACCCCAACAGAAATATTGCATCAATATTTAGTAGAGCCTCCTTTAGCAGAAATAACAGCCTCTAGACACTTCCTATAGCCTGTAATGAGTGTCTGGATTCTGGATGAAGGTATTTTGGATCATTCCTCCTTGCAAAAGATCTACAGTTCAGTTAGGTTTGATGGTTGCAAGCATGGACAGCCCGCTTCAAATCACCCCACAGATTTCAATGATATTTAGGTCTGGGGACTGGAATGGCCATTCCAGAACTTTGTACTTGTTCCTCTGCTTAAATGCCAGAGTATATTTTGAGCAGTGTTTTGGGTCGTTGTCTCGTTGAACTATCCAGCTCCGGCGTAACTTAAACTTTGTGACTAATTCCTCAACATTATTCTCAAGTATCTGTTGATATTGAGTGCAATCCTCAACCATAACAGGATTCCCAGTACCGTCACTTGCCACACAGCCCCCACAGCATGATGAAACATCCACCAAATTTTACTGTGGCTAGCATGTGTTTGTCTTGGAACGCTGTGTTCTTTTGCCACCATGCATAACGCCCCTTGTTATGACCAAATAACTCAATCTTGGTTTCATCATTCCAAAGCACCTTCTTCCAAAATTAAGCTGGCTTGTCCAAATGTGCGTTTGCATACCTCAAGTGACTCTGTTTGTGGCATCTGTGCAGAAAAGGCTTCTTCCGCATCACTCTTCCATACGCTGAATTGTTGAACGATGCACAGTGACGCCATCTGCAGCAAGATGATGTTGTAGGTCTTTGGAGGTGGTCTGTGGGATGTTTTTGACCATTCTCACCATCTTTTGTCTTTGCCTCTCCGATATTTTACTTCTGGCCTTAACAAGAACTGTGCCTGTGGTCTTCCATTTCCTCACTATGTTCCTCACAGTGGACATTGACAGCCTAAATCACTGCAATATCTTGTTGTAGCCTTTCCCTAAACCATAATGTTGAACAATCTTTGTTTTCAGGTCATTTGAGAGTTGTTTTGAGGCCCCCCATGTTGCCACTCTTTAGAGGAGAGTCAAAGAGAACAACAACTTGCAATTGGCCACCTTAAATACCTTTTCTCATGATTGGATGCACCGGTCTATGAAGTTCAAGGCTTAATGGGCTCACCAAACCAATTGTGTGTTCCAATTAATCAGTGCTAGGTAGCTACAGGTATTCAAATCAACAAAATGACAAGGGTGCCCAAATTTATTCACCTGTCTAATTTCATTTTGATGCACATTGCACATGTTCTGTTAATCCAATGAACCTCAATTTACTACTGAAATATTACTGTGTCCTTCAGTTATTTGATAGATCAAAATGAAATTGCTGATCCAAACACCCAATTATTTATAAATGAAAATCATGGAAATTGTCAGAGGTGCCTAAACTTTTGCATACAACTGTATATATACATATATGCCAATGCCATTTAAAATGACATCATATAGCAAACTAGAAAACATATTGATAATGGTAGAATAGTTTAATTGTTGACATGCTGCTCATACTGGTACACAAATTCAATAACTTAGATTTTTTTTTGGATGCAGAAAATCATTAATCTTTATATTTTAAATTTAGCTTAAGAGATGTCTCATTCAATATGTATGATACATTTGGACATTACATGAACAAAAATTATAGGAATAATATTAATCTAATATTTATGCCTTATGTAGAACATATCTGATTATTATTGGTTGTTACATTCTGTTAATCGTGCATACAGTTTCTCTAGTCACAAAATATTAAAGAGACTCTCCATGTACTAAGGAGCACATGGTCAAGCAAGCCTGCTTTCCGCAATGTAAGAAGCAGCATTTATCCAATCACTGCTTCTTATCCTTCTCAACCACCTCTAAATTGGTACAAAATCCCTATGAAGTCGTTTGTTCAGGGTGATTATCATGCAAGTGCTTGTGCAATAGCACAAATGGGCAGTGCAGTGTCCATTGCCCATTCGCCAGAAAACCTTTGAACCTTGTCCGTCTGCAGCTTCATGCATGGGGCCTTTAATTTGAATTTTAAATGAGCAGTAGATTTTTTTTTCATGGCTAATTTAAAAATGTATTTCTATTTTCCTGCCACTGTATAATGTGACAGACATCAGCTAATCACAGACTTATATACGTATACACTGAGAACTTATGAACATGCTCAATAGTAGCTGGTGCCTCAGAAAGTGTGCACATAAAAAGACTATGTGCAAATTTGATAATGGAAGTAAATTGGAAAGTTGTTTAAAACAGCATGCTCTATCTGAATCAAAGTTTACATTTGAGTTTAGTGTCCCTTTAAGCCTGGTCAGGTAGAGTTAATTGCGATGGGAAGGCAGGTTACAATTAGGGTTTATTGTGTATGATGCTGTGATGGGTCACAGTAAGGGTTTATTCTGGTGGGATCCACTGATAGTCAGAGATAATTAGAAATTAAATATAAACAATGTAACTTATTTATCTTGGTTTCTATTTCTAGACAATACTCACTTTGGACAGCACTTAAATCTCCTCCCACAAGAGGCTAATAAAGACCTTCAGCTACAAACCCACTTAATCTTCGTAAAAGGCCATAAAGACAGAATGGGCATAAAAAAGGTAACCTAGCAGAGTATTGTCTAGGTATTTTTAGCCAAAACGTAGAAATTATGTTATTTAAGTTGAATTTCTAATTATCTTGGCCCCTCCTTATGACAGTACTCACTGACAAAGAACAAGACAGTGCAAATAGAAGTCACTGCAAAAATAATAATAATAATAATATTTATGTTTGCATTTGCAGACTGCTGTCATACAGAGATCTGGTTGTGTCGTCTCTTCTTTTACTGCCCAAGATATAGAGATTAACATTGTGCAATGTGCTCTGAGCCCTTGTATCCACTGGATTATATGAGGATCACAAGGGCTTCCTTTATATATTATTATCATTATTAGTATAAGTAGAGCAAGGCACAAACATGTCTTTAAAGTCCAAATACATACACAGATTTTATTAATGATTACATATCCAACTGACATTGCATATAAAGCTTAATATACAGTGCAATCATTGAAGAATTTCATGTACACCACATATTTCCAAATACAGCTGCATAATTTCTCGGGAATCTGTAAGAGTACCCTCACTACAAGGTATCCGGTATCCCATTGTGTAGGTCAAAGCCATGTTCATGGTCATTACCTGGATCTTTTATTTAAAATATGCCTCATGACAGCTCCAAAATAGCTATCTCCAATGACTCTCCCTGCTGTATGCAGAGATCACCTTTCCTCTTTTAGGCTTGCAGCCTCCTTATTAAATAGAAAAGCTTCCTCTTATGTTGTCCTTCACTCAAAAGGTTAAAGAAACACTACACATAGAAAAACATTTTTATCAGCATACCGCTTACTAAAGCTATGTTCACATAGTTGCTGACAATTGGAAGATGTAAAACATTAAAAATATCACTACGTCATAAACTCCTGCTTTTACGCATAGTTTACATGCAGTACTAATTGTTTAACCAGCTGGGCCAAGGCTTGACAGGTGACTAGCGTAAACCGCTAATGCTTGTGTCTATCCATTGCTATTGCATAGTCCAGAACCTGAGCTAGGGTTTTTAGCTACGTAGGTGAAGAAACATTTTGCTGCCCCCTTCCCCGGTGAAACTATATACCCTGGCATTACTGCTTCTAAACAAAATTTTAGTGATGTATTAAGCACCTATAGATAATTATTTTATCTATAAAGATAGCGAAAATAGATGTAACAAACAACAAACCACTTTCCTTTCTGAGCAAATGTCTTCTCAGTGTCAGATGGAGTGCTGTTGTTTTGAATGGAACAAATTAGAATCAATGGCTAAGAGGCTCAGCTCACCACAATCCTTTACTGATGCACTAAACGATAACAACACAGTGTTTCAACAGAGACCAGGGGTAAGAGAGCAATGAGACTAAACTTACAATCAGCTCGTACAAAACAAACAACAACTCAGTACTATAAATTAACTGTAAGTTTCAAAATTTGAATATCAAAGAAAGACCTTTGTATACATTTAGTCTTGCTATCCAGATGAATGCAGCTTGTATAAATTACTTACTGCAGATCTTCTTATAGCAGAGGTATCCAGGGTAAAGGTAAACTTAGTCAGGCAGTCTGGGTCAAGACAACTCAGGTAAAAGCAACACAAAATAATTTATCAAAGTCAGAGTCCATGAACAAGACAAAGTTGAATACCAAGTCAGTCACAAAGAAGGGGTTAATGCAACAGTGTAGTCAGGGAGAGATGAAGTCAAACCAATATGTCCAAGAAATAATTGTCATTAAGAGCTTCATTAACTCAATACACAAGCAACCACATGCTACAAACACAGAGCTAATATATGAAGAATATGTAGAAGGCGGTGCTTCAGACCCTTTCTTTCTTGATTCTCTGGATTCAGAACTGATCTTAGAAAACCAAGCCACAATAGTGAAGAACCTTCAACACTATGCAACATATTAAGTGGAAAGTACTCACAAGATCGAAGTATTGTCAACCACGTTTATTTCATCTTCAAATAATCTCCACTTGGAAGACTGGATGTATAAAATCTTTGTTTAATAAAAATATGTTGAAATCACAATTGTTTGTGGAAAGTTCAAACTCAGCATTAACAATAAAAGCGAATTGCTCAACACTTTTCAGCAGAATACTGCCTTACTCAAGAGCAATATTAAAATGCCAAATGAGCTCAATTGTTAGAAACTGTCGACCTACAAATGGCAAAAAAATTAAGACTGCACAAGAGCTCCGTTGTTCGATCCTGCCCCCTGCTTTTGGGCTATTAATTGCGTGAGAGCAGGGCCTGTCAATCACCCCAAACAAGCAAGTTTAAGGTGATTTATCTTTGCCATCTAGGATAAGAAGCAGAAGCTGATTTTTCAATTTGTGGTTGCAGAGTAACTCTTGTAAGCCTGAAATGCAAGTTCTCAGAAGCTGCAAATGCATCTTGATAAATATTCCCATATGTATACATTCTTCAAGCCCTACAATAGGTCACATTAATTTGCAGTGGACTACTGGCAAATTTTAGCCAGGGGACCAGTACATGTCAAACTCATTTTAAACAAGTGTCACTGTATAGTGATAATGAACATTTATATACTAATAAACACAACAAGGCATATATACTCTAATAAACATGCTGCACTATAAAAATAACCTATACACTGATAACATATATAATGATTTCATACTTGCATTTTACTATTTGTAATTCACAATACTTTCATCTGTTTAAACTGGATTTCTATTGGAAATCTCATGATAGTGATTGTGATTTAACCGTTTGCCATTCTGTCTTCTTTATTTGTTTACATAGGTTTTGAAATCCCAAAAATTGTATTTTTCTTAATCACTATGTACATTATCTAGATCCTCTTACAGTAATAGGAACATTATTTGGCAAAGACAAACCTCATTCTGTACATTGAAGCTGATATTTAGGAAGCACTACGCAAAAAAAAAGATACTATGTAAACTACAGAGAGAAAAGAAAAACTCATTATTGGCAACTATGTAAACAAGGCCTATGTAAAAGTATGATAATTATTCGCTCTGAGAGGTAATATAACAAATACTACAGCACTCAATCAATGTAATCTCTTAAGCAGTAGAAATCTATTACACATTGCTGCTCTGACCTCCACCTAGAAAACTCTAAGGGGTAGATTTATACTCTAAGGGGTAGATTTATACTCTAAGGGGTAGATTTATTAAGCAGCGGATGCTACTTCCTACCACCATCATTTCAGGTGAGCCTGAAACTTAAAGGGACACTGAAGAGCATGCATTTTTAAGAAACTTTCTAATTTACTCCTACTATCAACTTTTCTTTATTCTCTTGCTATCTTTATTTGAAAAAGAAGGCATCTAAGCTAAGGAGCCAGCACATTTTTAGTTCAGACCCTGGACAGCAGTTGTTTATTGGTTGGTGAATTTTATCCACTAATCAGCAAGAACAACCCAGGTTGTTCACCAAAAATGGGCCGGCATCTAAACTTACATTCTTGCTTTTCAAATAAAGATACCAAGAGAATTAAGAAAATTTGATAATAGGAGTAAATTAGAAAGTTGCTTAAAATTGCATGATCTATCTGAATCACTGAAGAAAAAATTTGGGTTCAGTGACCCTTTAAGTTAACAAGCAGCGGTCGTAAGACCCCTGCTCCTTAAGTTCTCGGCCACCTTTTAGGTGGCGGACTGAAATAATCCGGATCCGATATGATCGGAATGATTGACACCCCCTGTTGGCGGCCGATTGGCTGCCGGTAAGCAGGGGGCAGCATTGCACAAGCATTTCACTAGAAATGCTTGTGCAATGATAAATGCCAACAGCGTATGCTGTCGGCATTTAGCGAGGTTGAGCGGACATGATTCGCTACAGCAAATGATGTCCACGCGACCCTTAGTAAATCTTCCCCTAAGAAACATTTCTCAACTTCATATACATTTAAATACATGTTTAATATTTAACAGCTGTCTAATAGTCGGACAGAAACTAGCAAAAATGTGTCAACACAATTCCACGAAGAGGCCAACATTTACCACAAAACATATACAATTTGCTTAGGGTAAATGTGCTTAAGAATCTATCCCACAGGCTTTACATCACTTGTTTATTGGGGTCTGTGTAACCCCAAAGTTGCCTCATGTCGTCCCCCAGTAGGACTGCAGACGGGTTAAACAAATAGTAAGCTAGTATCAGTTATGTAAAAACTATAGGTTCTAACAATCTAGAGCATATATTTTTGTGAGTCAGAATGTTTCTTTAAGATGTTTTTCCTTTGATCATCATTTGGAGATTTAGGTAAGAATTATAATATGTATTATGATCTATTTAAAGGGTTGAAGTAATGAGATTATAAATATAAACTTTAAGAGTAAGGAAAAATCCAAAGCATCATTGCAGAAAATAAATTGTCGGAAGTGGGTAGTACTTTTTTTGCTACAGGAAAGAAATATTTAAATCATAGATATAAAAGGTTTTCTAGGGACCATTTTAAAAGGAAAACTGCTTGTGAATATACTGTTTCAACTGTTGCCACTTTTTAGTGCAGTGCATTACTCCTGTAGCAATTGAGAGGAATTTGGCAAACAAAGCATTATCTTTTGCCAATATGTATGCTTTGAAGTCAACTAATTCCTTTTTTAAGAAATTATTTGCTCAGCTTATTAAGAATATTAAAAGGATTGAGGATAATTGGAGGAGACATGAATACATTTTACATGATGATTCCTATAGCTCTTTGCTAATTCAGTTAATCCAGTTCAACTAGAAACATGAAAAGCCTTCTTTTTTCTCTCTCAATATTTAAAGGAACATTAAACACTAAATATATGTTCTATAAAATGTTCTATAAAATGATGCATTCAAAGAAAAGATATACTTTTTTTTTTTTATTTATTTTTTTAGAAAAGATATACTTTTTAAAGTTTCATTAGCTGTTTGAATATTGACAAAATAAGTGTAAAGTTAAAGGCCCCAATTTATCAAAGGTCTTGCGGACCTGATCCGACACTGCGGATCAGGTCCGCAAGACCTCGCTAAATGCGGAGAGCAATGCGCTCTCCGCATTTAACATTGCACCAGCAGTTCACAAAAGCTGCTGGTGCAACGCCACCCCCTGCTGACTCACGGCCAATCGGCCGCCAGCAGGAAGGTATCAATCAACCAGATCGTATTTGATCAGGTTGATTTCTGGCGATTCCTGTCCGCCTGCTCAGAGCAGGCGGACAGGGTTATGAAGCAGCGGTCTTTAGATCGCTGCTTCATAAGTTGTGTTTCTGGCGAGTCTGAAGACTCGCCAGAAAGACGGCCCTTCAAGCTCCATACGGAGCTTGATAAATGGGCCTGTTAGTGTCTATAAAACAATTGGAGCTGCCATTTTGTAACTGTGGCCAGTTAGGGACAGTTATAAATAGGTCACTAGAGTGTGCAGCCAATGGCTGTGTGGACTATAACAGTGTTCTGCACTTCCATTTCTAACAGGAACTGAAAAGCTCACAATTTCAGAATGCAATTACAGAAAAAGGCAAGACAAACTAAATAATGAAAGTCTATTGCAGATTTATTTTAAATTTATAAATGTATCATTTTTATTACTTTATCAAAGTATTTAATGTCTCTTTAAGTATAATACACATTCCCACCTTCATTTTTATTTTTTCCTCCAAGCTATTAAAGGGAAACTGACAAATTATATTGTAAAACCATGAATATTTGATTGACAAAGCAAACTTTAGTTTTTATTTTCTAATTTAATTATTATATAAAGTGGCTTTGTTATCAACTGGTAGAAAATTTCAGTGAGCTTTCTTTGTTACAAGGTACTATTGATTATGTAAGTCCACAAAAAGAGCTTGATTTACCAAATATATTCGCCTATATTTGCACCTAAATATTTACACACAATATGTTTTGCATATTTATCAATTTAAAATGCACGCAAAAATAGACATGATTGACTTAAAAATGCAACCATGCGTATCAATATCGCCTAGACGCACTGGTGCGCTTAAAAAAAAGGTTCAGTTATATTGCTTTAGTCGCATTTTCTATTGTGTGCCGTGTGTAATCAACTAGTAACTGATTGTCATGATACAATCATGTGGAGTAGTTGATGCCTGGATTGGCTGCTCCTCAGAGGTGGTATTGTCTCACTCTCAGCATGGAAGGGGTTAAGGTGAACTGTTATTTCTTTGTGTGGAATCTGTATTCAGAGAAGCTGTGGGCTGAGCCCCCTTCCCTCTCCTTAGCCTAGTGATGTAGTGTAAAAGAATGCAGAACGCTCCTCCCCTTGGAGACTGATAGTGGCAGTTAAGACTTGTTGGCATTGGCTGAAGTCGTCATAAATTATAACCCGGGCGTTGTCTTTGACAAGATAAAGAAAATATGTTTTAAGTTTTGCAACAGCAAGGTCAGAACTGCCCTGGGGACTCAAGCGACCATAGCATCTGGAATGGCAGCTCTCCACGTATCTAAAGGAACTTGGTAATAAGTAAGATATTGTGTGTAATTGTTTTTCATGTCCCATTTTCTTTTTAAAGAACTGTAGCTTTGCATTTGTATGTTTATTTTGAATGTCTTTATAATTTTGCACTGTGTAACCTGTGTTGATATTTTTGTTATTAAACACATAAAAAATCTCATTCTGTCTTTGGGCTCTAATATCTGAATTCACACTCCTGTTGAGACAAGGTTAAAGGCACGTTACCTAAGTATTAAATAGTGTGAGTTGTTAGGGGTTCCCCAAAACTCCCCTTTAATTTAAAAGTTTTGGTGGTGGCAGCAGATAAATTGTTAGAGCAGCGTGGACAAGATCTGGGGTTAATGTGGTGGCTCCTTTAAGGTCCTTTTGCAGCATTGCAAGGATAAGGGAACCAGAGCTGTGGGCCATTAACCCCTTCATGCCCACACCCCTCTATTGTGACACTGAGAAGGCTTGATTCGTCACACTGATTTATCTTTTTGTGTGTGGTTATTTTGTACTTTACATTCTCCTATAAATGCGTGCACAAAATTTCTCCATAAATACTGTGGAGAACAATGGTTAAAATCTTTTCTCTTTGGGATAGTGTTATGTGCACATGATGGAGTGCTTCTTGATTTTGGCTGGAATATCTATTTAAAAGTGAGTGGTAAGGCCTGAGGTGGAGGAAGATTTGCCCTTGCACCAGCACATTAAGGTGCCAAGAGTATTCCCTCCATGGTGTGGTCTCATTAAGACAGAAGTATGAGGCATTGTAATTTTTTTCCCCACATTAATGTTTTTTAGTAAATCTTTATATTTTTAAAATTATACTGAGTTTTGTTAAATTGCAAATTGAAAAATTATAAATGATGAAATAAAAAAAGTACTAATATGCGGCTAGATTACGAGTTGTGCGTTAGGGTAAAAAAGCAGCGTTAAGAGGTCCTAACGCTGTTTTTTTACGCCCCCTGGTATTACGAGTCTTGAAGGTTTAGAGTCACCGCACACTTCTTTGGCCTTACCGCAAAACTACTTACTTAAAGTTCGTAAAGTCTTTTTTCTATGGGACTTCCATAGCGCCGGTATTATGAGTCTGTCCTGGGAGGCCAAAAAGTGAGCGGTACACCCTCTACCTCCAAGATCCCTAACGCATTTAAAAGTCAGTAGTTATGAGTTTTACACTACAACGCCGTAACATAAAACTCATAACCAAAGTGCTAAAAAGTACACTAACACCCATAAACTACCTATTAACCCCTAAACCGAGGCCCTCCCGCATCGCAAACACTATAATACATTTTTTAACCCCTAATCTGCCGCTCCGGACACCGCCGCCACCTACATTATATTTATGAACCCCTAATCTGCTGCCCCCAACATCGCCGACACCTATATACTATTTATTAACCCCTAATCTGCCACCCCCGACATCGCCAACACCTACATTATAATTTTTAACCCCTAATCTGCCATTCCGGGCACCGCCGCCACCTACATTATATGTATTAACCCCTAATCTGCTGCCCCAACATCGCCGACACCTACATACTATTTATTAACCCCTAATCTGCCGCACCCAAAGTCGCCGCCACTATATTAAAGTTATTAACCCCTAAACCTAAGTCTAACCCTAACACCCCCTAACAAATATAATTACAATAAATCTAAATAAAATTCCTATCATTAACTAAATTATTCCTATTTAAAACTAAATACTTACCTGTAAAATAAACCCTAAGCTAGCTACAATATAACTAATAGTTACATTGTAGCTATCTTAGGGTTTATTTTTATTTTACAGGCAAGTTTGTATTTATTTTAACTAGCTAGAATAGTTATTAAATAGTTATTAACTATTTAATAACTACCTAGCTAAAATAAATACAAAAGTACCTGTAAAATATAACCTAACCTAAGTTACACTAACACCTAACACTACACTATAATTAAATAAATTAACTAAATTAAATACAATTACCTAAATTAAATTAAATTAGCTAAAGTACAAAATCAAACAAACACTAAATTACAGAAAAAAATAAACAAATTACAGATATTTAAACTATTTACACCTTGTCTAATAGCCCTATTAAAATAGCCAATAGAATGCGAGCTCAATCCTATTGGCTGATTGCATCAGCCAATAGGATTTTTTCTACCTTAATTCCGATTGGCTGATAGAATTATATCAGCCAATTGGAATCTAAGGGACGCCATCTTGGATGACGTCACTTAAAGGTACCTTCATTCAGCTTTAGTCTTCGGATGAAGAGGGTGCTCCGTGTCAGATGTCTTGAAGATGGACCCGCTCCGCACCGGATGGATGAAGATAGAAGATGCCGTCTGGATGAAGACTTCTGCCCGTCTGGAGGACCACTTCGCCCGGCTTGGATGAAGACTTCTCCCGGCTTTGTTGAGGACATCGACCTGGCTTGGATGAAGACTTCTCCCGGTAAGTCGATCTTCAGGGGGTTATTGTTAGGTTTTTTAAGGGTGTATTGGGTGGGTTTTATTTTTAGGTTAGGGACTTTGGGCTGCAATAGAGCTAACTGCCCTTTTAAGGGCAATGCCCATTCAAATGCCCTTTTCAGGGCAATGGGGAGCTTAGTTTTTTTTAGATAGTATTTTATTTGGGGGGTTGTTTGTGTGGGTGGTGGGTTTTACTATTGGGGGGGTTGCTTGTATTATTTTTTTTTACAGGTAAAGAGCTAATTACTTTGGGGCAATGCCCCGCAAAAAACCCTTTTAAGGGCTATTGGTAGTTTAGTTTAGGCTAGGGTTTTTTTATTTTGGGGGGGGGCTTTTTTATTTTAATAGGGCTATTAGATTAGGTGTAATTAGTTTAAATATCTGTAATTTGTTTATTATTTTCTGTAATTTAGTCGGAATTTTTTGTACTTTAGCTAATTTAATTTAATTTAGGTAATTGTATTTAATTTAGTTAATTTATTTAATTATAGGGTAGTGTTAGGTGTTAGTGTAACTTACTTTAGGTTTTATTTTACAGGTACTTTTGTATTTATTTTAGCTAGGTAGTTATTAAATTGTTATAGTTATTAAATAACTATTCTAGCTAGTTAAAATAAATACAAACTTGCCTGTAAAATAAAAATAAACCCTAAGATAGCTACAATGTAACTATTAGTTATATTGTAGCTATCTTAGGGTTTATTTTATAGGTAAGTATTTAGTTTTAAATAGAAATAATTTAGTTAATTATAGTAATTTTCTTTAGATTTATTTTAATTATAGTTAAGTTAGGGGGTGTTAGGGTTAGACTTAGGTTTAGGGGTTAATAACTTTAATATAGTGGCGGCGACATTGGGGCCGGCAGATTAGGGGTTAATAAATAGTATGTAGGTGTCAGCGATGTTGGGGGCAGCAGATTAGGGGTTAATACATATAATGTAGGTGGCGGTGGTGTCCGGAGCGGCAGATTAAGGGTTAATAATTATAATGCAGGTGTTGGCAGTGTCGGGGGCGGCAGATTAGGAGTTAATAAGTGTAAGATTAGGGGTGTTTAGACTCGGGTTGATTTTAGGGTGTTAGGTGTAGACATAAAATGTGTTTCCCTATAGGAAACAATGGGGCTGCGTTAAGGAGCTTTACGCTACTTTTTGCAGGTGTTAGACTTTTTCTCAGCCGGCTCTCCCCGTTGATTCCTATGGGGAAATCGTGCACGAGCACGTACGACCAGCTCACCGCTGACTTAAGCAGCACTGGTATTGGAGTGCGGTAATGAGCAAAATTTTGCTCAACGCTCACTTCTTGTCTTTTAACGATGGGTTTCTGAAAACTCGTAATACCAACGCTGCAGGTAAGTGAGCGGTGAGGGAAAGCTGCTCGTTAGCACCGCACAGCCTCTAATGCAAAACTCGTAATCTTGGCCATTGTATGTTAATCAAAACATAATTATATAGATTTCTTCTGAAATTAAAAAAAGTACATTTTTATATTATAAATAAGGCGCAAATACTAATTCAGTTGGGGAAATGTATCTTTGTTTCACAAAAGGACCTCACTACCCTGAAAGTTTGCAATTGTACCCACTACTAGTTAGCTATTAAAGGTATCACCTGTATATCGCTTTTGTTATTTTCTTACAAAATAATTTTTACTTTTTCTGTGATTATTCAATTACATGTTGACTATTATATAAGAGAAAAGATTAACAATATCTGCTCATCAATCTGGAGCTAAATAAAACATCTCCCCTCCCTGTTTATTTAGGTGAAGTCTCCTGTTACAAGAAAGCCCAGGTCATACATCAGTGTTGCCATTTTAGGGCCCACAGTTAATTAATTGTACAGTTTTAGAATCTCTGGGTGTTTCAGTATGTACTCAAACTGTTATTTAAAGACACATATACTAAAACAGAAGTCATGACATGTATATATTAAAGGGACAGTCTAGTCAAAATTAAACTTTAATGACTCAGATAGAGCATGTCATTTTAAACAACTTTCTAATTTACTTTTATCATCAAATTTGATTTTTTTTCTCTTGGTATTCTTTGTTGAAAGCTTAACTTCTTCCTCTTATCTGAATGCATTTGACAGTTTTTCAAAGCTAGAAGGCGTTAGTTCACGTGTGCCATAAAGATAACATTGTGCTCACGCCTGTGGAGTTACTTATGAGAGAGCACTGATTGGCTAATCTGTCAAAAGAACTGAAATAAGGGGGCTGTCTGCAGAGGCTTAGATACAAGGTAATCACAGAGGTAAAAAGTACATTAATATAACAGTGTTAGCTATGCAAAACTGGGGAATGGGTAATAAAGGGATTATCTATCTTTTTAAACAATAAAAATTCTGGAGTAGACTGTCCCCCTGTTTCATGATGAGTTTGTATTATTATTACACTTTATTTATGAAGCGCCAACATATTCCGCAGCGCTGTCCATGGATACAATTCATTTAAGTAAAACAATAAAATAAAACTTGTAGATTGAGGGCCCTATTCCCGTGGGAATTTACAATCTAGAAGGGTAGGAGGTTGAGAAACAGGAGGTGAGGACTGCAAGATTGAGAAAGATGTTAATGCAGAGTTAGATGAGGAAAATGTTGTTAGATAAGAGACATTCATTTATTATTGAGTTGGGTGGTAGGACTGTAACTTATTAGGTCCAACCGTGGCCCAAGTGAAAGGTATTTGCAAAGTTCATCTATTTATACTTCATGATTTCCTTTTGCCTAGAACAAGGACATAAAGTATATGTAAACCCACTGTTTATTTTGTGACATTTAAATGTCCAAAATTAAAAAAACAAAAGAAGGGCTATTTATATTGCTTAGGGTATTCTTAATATTTGTGTTTCATTTTGAATAGGCATTTAAACAAATTTAGCCTATTTTAAAATAACATGACCAGCGAGTCAGGCAACAAACCAGTTTATGAAAATGTAATCTAAAAAATGTACAATAATTTGTCTACGTCAGAGAGACACTGTTATGATAGACTTAACAAATCAATATAAAAACATCCTTCTGCACATGCAGCGTAATATATATTTGTATTCTTGTTCCCAAGTACAATGTAAAAGATAAATCTTGCTCTCTTCCTGGAACTTAGTTATTGGCAGCAAGTTCATGCACCCATTTCCCATTTTTTGCCAGATGAATCCTCTTTATATTCTGTCTATTCACCCTGTTTTTCATGCCTCTATCATTAAAGGGACACTGAACCCAAATTTTTTCTTTCGTGATTCAGATAGAGCATGTGATTTTAAGCAAATTTCTAATTTACTCCTATTATCAAATTTTCTTCGTTCTCTTGCTTTTTTATTTAAAAAGAAGGCATCTAAGCTAAGGAGCCAGCCAATTTTTGGTTCAGCACCATGGACATCACTTGTTTATTGGTGGGTGAATTTATCCACCAATCACCGAAAAATGGGCCAGCATCTAAACTTACATTCTTGCTTTTCAAATAAAGATACCAAGAGAAAAATTTGATAATAGGAGTGAATTAGAAAGTTGCTTAAAATGGCATGCTCTGTCTGAATCACGATAGAAAAAATTTGAGTTCAGTGTCCCTTTAAGCCATTTGTTGGTAATACCATTTCTTCTAGTCCTACTGCTACTATCATCATTGATAACTAATTAGAATTAAAGGGACAGTCAAGTCCAAAATAAAATTCCTTGATTAAAATAGGGCATGTAATTTTAAACAACTTTCCAGTTTCCTTTTATCACCAATTTTGCTTTGTTCTCTTGGTATTATTAGTTAAAAGGTAAACCTAGGTAGGCTCATATGCTAATTTCTTAGACCTTGAAGGCCGCCTCTAATCTGAATGCATTTTGACAGTTTTTCACCACAAGAGGACGTTAGTTCATGTGTGTCATATAGATAACATTGAGCTCACACGTGAAGTTACCTAGGAGTAATCACTGATTGGCTAAAATGCAAGTCTGTCAAAAGAACTGAAATAAGGGCGCAGTTTACAGAGGCTTGGATACAAGGTAATTTCAGATGTAAAACGTGTATTATTACTGTGTTGATTATGCAAAACTGGAGAATGGGTAATAAAGGGATTATCTATCTTTTTAAACAACAAAAATTCTGGTGTTGACTGTCCCTTTAATGGTTCATTTTAAGGAGCTTAACTATATGATACATGCTCCAGTGTGCACTCAAGTCCTTCATCTGGCTCATCCTGATAGGCTTGTATGCACTTAGAAGTTGTATGTGGGGTGTAGAACACCACCACACTTAGAAGACGAGATTACAAGTGAAGTGGTATTTAGCGCTCCCACTCATGCACTAACTCCGCTAGAAGTAAGCTTTTAGTGCAGGTTGGGTAGTGCTCGTATTACAAGTTGTAAGTAAACTGTTTTCGCACAAGCGCTAACCCGATGCGCGCAAAAAGCTGAATTTATGATATCACTCGCGCGTTAACTAATTCGCCCATAGAAGTCAAGGAAGCAAAAAAAGTGGAACACCCTAATCATATATTCTCAAGTGCGCTAACCTGACATGGAAATGTGATAGCATGGTATTTTTGTACTATATATATATATATATATATATATATATATATATATATATATGCTTATATATACTGTAGGTATAAATATATATATATATATATATATATACACATGCTTATATATACTGTAGGTATAAATATATATATATATATATATACTGTAGGTATAAATATATATATATATATATATATATATATATATACACATGCTTATATATACTGTAGGTATAAATATATATATATATATATATATATATATATATATACACATGCTTATATATACTGTAGGTATAAATATATATATATATATATATATATGAAATATATTTAGAAATAGATAGAACATATTCTGCTATGTGCAGAATATTGGAATGTGGAATATTTACAGTAAATACACAGTAAAACACTTAATTAAATATGAATATTGCATCAATATGTTTTTTCATGTTTTCATCTACTTGACTGCAGAGGGCTCCAATGCACTTATATATATATATGTCTATATATGTATACATATGTATTTGTGTTTATATGTGTACATATGTCTGTAAATACATAAATACACATATAAATACAAATGTACACACATATATATATATATATATATATATATATATATATATATATATACATGCACACACACAAACACATATATATACATATCCGTATTTAGACATGTATATGTATATATCTCAATATTAAAGCCTTTTACCTGCTTTTTTTTCCTAACACTTGGGACCTCATATCTTTCAGCCCTTATAACTTTTTTGTGCAATATTTTTTATATATAATTTTTTACTAGATTGTGTTATTATGAGTGTAACTGTACTTTGTAATGTATTTTTTATGTGTTTTGTGACACAGTTAACCAGAGCTATGAGGATGCGCTATATCGACGCACGTTAATTTCAATTGCGCTCAAATAATCACGTTTACTTTCAATTTGCAATACAAGTGATTAAACCCTACGCGCACAAACACCGGTGATAAACCCCTTTTCCCTTGCACTTAACTGTTAGCGCACCACTTGTAATTTGGCCCTTAATGTCTTGGTCCCAGCCACTGCCAAAAATTGTCCTATGCACAAAATGTGCTCATGAGGTATGTGACTTGACAATAGGTTGCACCTTTCTGTCTTTCAGCCTGTGTACCTCATTCTTTTATATTCATGCCATTGAGGGGCATGCCCTCTAGGTAAGGAGGAAACTATCGAATGAGATGAGCTATGTTTGGAGACAAATTTCTGTAACATTGTATCATAAAACAGTTTTTATAAAATTTCCAGTGACATTTTTTGAATGTTGATATTGGGAATTATGTATTTTTGTTGACTGTCACCCTCCCATTCCAAACGTCAGAATAAAGCACTTGAAGGAAGAAATCATGGACACCTAAAGATGTTTACATTCATTTATTGTGTGTGGAACCATCAATGCTCATTCTGAATATGGCATTATGTTCTCTGAGAGGACTGTCCTTAAAAGACAAACACCTAATCAAATAGGACAATATAAGGGTGAAATGTTTAATGAAATTAAATTCCCGATGTTTACAACAATGCAATGTACTTATTTTGCCTTTGTTACAAACTAGTAAACTAATATTTGTTTTGTAAGCAGAAAATATTGGTAGCTGTGGAATCAGGCTATTTCAAGTAAGTAACAGATCAATAAACATATGGTTTTGTATTTAATCCCTTAACAACCACTACGTACATTGTAAGTCGCTGGTTATTAAAGGGTTACTAAACCCAATTTTTTTCTTTCATGATTCAGATAGAGCATGCAATTTTAAGCAACTTACTCTATTATCAATTTTCTTTGTTCTCTTGCTATCTTCATTTGAAAAAGAAGGCATCTAAGGCATCAGCAAGGACAACCTAGGTTGTTCACCAAAAATGGGCCGGCATCTAAACTTACATTCTTGCTTTTCAAATAAACATACCAAGAGAATGAAGAAAAATTGATAATAGGCGTAAATTAGAAAGTTGCTTAAAATTGCATGCTCTATCTGAAGTAGGAAAGAAAAAAATTGGGTTCAGTGTCCCTTTAAGGGTTTTTCAGGTCATAATAGCTCAAGTCTCGCTGCGACCGGCAGGACCAGTCTATTATGACCTCCCTACCTCCAGCAGGCATCCTGGAATAATTTGTTCTTTCCTCTGGCGATGAGACTGTGCTATCAAAAAAAGCAATCCCCATTGCTGGATATTAATGGGTTAATGGTAAAAAGTTAAAATATATCTACATTTTTAAAGTTATCTCTACATGGCGCATAACCTTTTTGAATTTAAAAAAAATCTAAAACGTGAGCATAAGGTCTGTTTAAATTTATATTGGTTGATTGGGAAATTACTAGGTTTCTTTTATAAAAAATAAATAAATGACCACTAAAAAGTTAGCAGTGAAGCACTTGAATATAGTAGAAATAGTAATTTTACAAACTGAATGTTGATAAAGACAATAATATTTTTATTGCATCATAAAGCTTTTATAAAGCCACAATATGGCTAAACTACTCCTACGTCTTTCAAAAGGACACTAAAGTCACACTTAAACTTTCTTGATTCAGATAGAACCTGCATTTTATTTTTTCATATTTTTTATTGAGGACAAGAAATAAAATATACAGGTACAATTACACAAGTTTGCACAAGTAGTAGGCCAAATTACATTTTTCAGTAAAATCTGCTCGCCACAGAAAAAAGAAAAAGGCCTAGGTCTAAAATGTCCATATTGTACCTGTAGAACAAAGCAAATGTAAGCAATGCAAATAGAATAAGTCCTCAGAGTTTTCTTAGTGTCAGGGTGCCAGGAATCAGACTGAGACGAGAAGTGCAAAAATAATCACACCTTTATTAATAGCAAAAAATAATAAAAAGTCCACAAGTCAAATAACAAGACAGGAATCAAAACCAGAGCAGGTAGTCAGACGAGCCGAGTCAGGAGCCAAAGAGAGTAGTCAGACGAGCCGGAATCAGGAATAAGGAGAACAGCAGAGTCAGGAACCCGAAGGGACGTCAGACAGCCAGGTAATACACAGGAGCTCTCATAAACAGGTCTGAGACAACATAAGGGCAAAGCATACTGAAGAGAGGCCCTTTAAATAATAAGTGATGACATCACAATTCTGAGACTGTATCCTGTCTTACATGGATGATGTATACCAATCTGGCCATAAAAGGAAGTGCAGGAAATGAGCAGCATCACACAGTATGCACCAGAGTCAGCAAGAGAGGTGAGTAAAATGGCTGCCAGCAGCACATGGCAAACAAAACAGGGAAAAGAACCCTGACAGTACCCTCCCCTTAACGACCCCTCCCCCACGGGAGGACAAAAGGCTTATTGGGGAAATGGGTATGGAAGGCACGAAGGAGGGCTGGAGCATGAACATCAGAGGAGGGAACCCATGAACGCTCCTCCGGACCATAGCCCCTCCAGTGAACCAAATACTGTACGCGGCCCCTGGACATACAAGAGTCACTAATGCTGCTGATCTCATACTCCTCATGGTTGTCAACAGAGATAGGACGGGAACACAGATGCAAGGGTACGTTGAGACAAGAGGGCACCTACTCCAGTCTCAGACGCATCGACCTCAAGAACGAAAGGCAGGACAGGGTTAGGATGAGCCAGAACTGGAGCAGCAGCAAAGGCAGTCTAAAGACTATCAAAGGCCTTAATGGCAGTAGGTGACCAATGGAGTGGATCATTCTCTTTACGGGTCATGTCTGTGATAGGTTTGACCAAGGAAGAAAAGTTTTTAATAAACTTTCTATAGTAATTGGCGAACCCCAAAAATGTTGAATAGACCGAAGACCAATTGGGCGAGGCCACTGCAGAACTGCAGATAAGTTGTCAGGATCCATGGAGATCCCTGCAACGGAGATAACATAACCTAGGAAGGTTACTTGAGTCTGATGGAACTCATATTTCTCGAGTTTACAAAACAGGCCATTCTCACGTAGTCTCTGAAGAACCCATGTAACATCAGCACGATGAGCCTCAAGTGTGGGTGAGTGTATGAGGATGTCGTCTAGGTACACCACAACACACTGTTGCAACATATCTCGTAGGACATCATTAATAAATTCCTGGAAAATAGCAGGAGCATTACATAGGCCAAAGGGCATTACAAGATACTCATAATGCCCGCTCCTGGTGTTAAATGCTGTTTTCCATTCATGGCCCTCCTTGATCCTAACGAGATTGTATGCTCCTCTCTGTCATGTCTGAGGTCTTGTCAGTTTGTCTGCCCCTTTAAATTTGAACCCTTTATTAGGCTCCTCCTAACTAAATAATGTGCTCTGTAATTTGATCCTTATGCTGAGTATCCTGGCTTGTGCTGAAGCAATCTACATGCTCTCTGGATCTCTACCTGAGCCTACTTACAGGAACTCACCAAAATCTATTTCCTGCAACTTTTTGTTATTTCTTATGCTTGCTACAAATACCTTTTTGTCTCCTCAGCATTTACTTAAGCTTTTAGGCTTACAGCTCACAGATTGTGCTTTTCAGAATTCCTCTGCCGTGCCTGTCAGCAGCTCCTCTGCTATACTCACAGCCTGCACTTCCTGTTTGGCGATACTGGACTCCAGGTAACTGCTGCTTTTCCTCTAGCAGAATCTTTCACCAGACCACAGGATTAAAGGTACTGAATATTCCTTTGGCATTACCATTTTGAAAGTGTTTTCTGGACTCATCAGGTTTTATTGCAAACTTGTATCTTATATGCTGTGAACTGAACCTATCATTGAAATCTGTGTCTATGTACATTCACTCCAGGAAAAGGCTGCATTTCTCATATATGTGACTCTATTTTCTGATACTCCTACAAGTGAACTGACTTATTAGCTTAAGTATAAGTATAAATATTCTACCTATTCTTCAGTATTATATGCAAGTTTCATTTTTGTCTCACTCTTGCCTGTTAATCCTTATATACAGGCACTAACATCCTTTTCTCCTCTGTTCAGCAAGTATTGGATTCAGCTTTCACTAATTGAGCTAATCCTTTCTGCAGAGTTGAGAATTCCTTTTTTAACCCATACTGGGCCCTCAGTCTAGGATCAGAATAGGGGATTGTGACTTAACAGCCCCGATATTTGTGAGACTGAGTGGTAACCTAACCAATTCCCTGTATTAATTCTTACACTCTCAAATCAAGTTTAGTAAAGACCGTAGCTCCCTTGAGGCGGTCAAAGAGTTCTGTAATGAGTGGAATAGGGTAAGCATTCTTAATGGTAAGACGATTAAGACCCCTATAATCAATGCATGGTCTTAACTCGCCACCCTTTTTCTTCACAAAGAAGAAGCCAGCCCCTGTAGGAGAGCAGGATTTGCAGATCATCCCCCGTGACAGAGCATCGGCAACATACTCCTCCATAGCACAATTCTCCGCAACAGACAGAGGGTAAACCCGGCCCCGAGGAGGAATGGCTCCGGGTTGCAGGTCTATGGCACAATAGTAAGACCGGTGAGGAGGCAACGTACCGGCACGCACCTTGTCAAAAACGTCTAGGAACTCTTGGTACTCCTCTGGCAATTGAGATACCGAAGAAGTGCACAAGACTTTAATTTTTTAACTGGTTTCTGAAGACAAGTGGAAATACATTGCGGAGACCACAACAAAATTTCGGACCTGCGCCAGTCGAGACTGGGATTGTGGTTTTGGAGCCAGAGATAACCCTGAATAACCGGAAAATGTGGAGAGTTTATCACCAGGAACTGGAGGGTTTCAAAATGGAGAGCCCCAACAGCCATGGATAACGGAGCAGTTTCGTGAGTAACGAGTGCGGGCTGAAGGGGCCTGCCATCAATGGCCTGAATAGCAAGCGGAATGGACCGAGGCAAAACAGGAATAGAGTGCTTTGATACAAAAGCACTGTCAATGAAATAGCCCGCAGCACCAGAGTCAACAAGAGCCTGGGTGACTATGGAGGAGTCCACCCAGGAAAGGACAACCGTGACCAAAGGTTTCTACTTTAGCAGTTCCAGGGACGAGGATAAACCACCCAATGTCTGCCCCCAACAGGACCTTAGGTGTGAGCGTTTCCCGGCCGTGTAGGAAAAGACTTCAAAAGGTGGCCCTGTAACCCACAATAGAGACAGAGCCCCTCCTCCTAAAGGCCCTCTCCACCGCGGAGAGACACGTGAATCCCAACTGCATCGGCTCAGCAGTACCTGGTGACTCGGGACCAGGAGGCATGGGAGGAGAGGGAGGCATGGGTGGGAACGAACACGTAGGAGACAACGGAACAGGAGGCTTCCGCAAGCGCTCCTTGAAAGAGGGCCTCTCACTTAGTCTGATGTCAATTAGGATCAAAAAAGAGACCAATGCCTCGAGATCTTCTGGTAAATCTCTGGCAGCAACTTTGTCTTTAATCGCATCAGAGAGCCCATGAAAGAAGGCGGCAACAAGGGCTTCATTGTTCCAAATAGCTCTACGGCAAGCGTACGGAATTCAATGGTATAATGAGCAATAGATCTTGTACTTTGCTGAATGGACATGAGTCATTTAGCAGCAGAGGAGGAGCGAGCCAGAACATCAAATACCCTTCAAAAGGAGGCCACAAATTCAGGGTAATTTGAAATCACAGGTTTATTAGTCTCCCACAAGGGATTAGCCCAGGCAAGGGCTGTGTCAGAGAGTAACGAGATGAGAAATCCCACCTTAGCTCTGTTAGAGGGAAACGCCTGAGGTAACATCTCAAAGTAAATGCCCACCTGGTTCAAAACCCCCCTGCACTGATTAGGATCACCTCCATATCGCTGAGGTAGAGGCGCAGAACCGGACATGCTCCTGGTAGGACTAGGTGCAGCAGTGGAAACAGGAGCAGCCATAACTTGCGGGACACTTTGGTCCAAATGTGCAGTGCGAGTCAGCAGGGTTTGCAGGGCTAGTGCAAATTGATCCAAGCGGTTATCCTGTTCATCCATCCTGGAAATTATGGCAGGTAAAGGTGGATTATTAGCACCATCAGGATTCATGGCCCTTGCGTAATGTCAGGGTGCCAGGAATCAGACTGAGACAAGAAGTGCAAAAATAATCACACCTTTATTAAAGTGTCAGTAAACCTAAAAAATAATGTTATATAATTCTGCACATAGTGCAGAATTATATAACATTATTTTAGTGCTATTGTTCTAAAAGCTTTTTTCCATTTTAATTTTTTAAAAATATGCCAGTTTTACAGACCCTCTGCTCTCTGCTGAGCGGGTCTGTTTTTTTTTACACAGCGCATCGGGACAGCTGTATAGTCACAGCCCGGCTTGACCGCGCCATAACATTAAGTGCAGCTCGCTCCTGCTCTGTCTGACAGCAGGAGTGAGCTGCACTTTGTGTTATGGCGCGGTCTAGACTGTCCAGTTTCATAAAAAAAAAATCCCTTTTATATACTGCTCTACCGCACGTGCGGTAGAGAGGTATAGCCTGCCATAGCCCTTTGCATATTTTTTCAATGTGAACCGCCCATAACAGAGCCTATACCATTCATATTCGCACAATTTTCAGTGTGCGAGTTGGGCCATTTCTATGGGCGGGCAGCAGGGGGAGCACTTTTTTAAAGTCTTTTTTTTGTTGGCTGCGATGATCAACTGCACAAGCCAGGAACAGGAAGCAAGTTACAGGAGTGCTGCTCAGTGCACATCCAGTAGCCAGTGGGTGATCTGGGGATACTACGCCCGTGCTGCAGGAGTATCTAGTGTCCCACTGCATAGAGCTGGATGACCCGGGAACGGGGGTGTCCCAGCATTAAAAAGGTAATACCTTACTGACACTGTACCCTGTCGTTATAGGCTCGACTTCACCATGACACCATCAAGTCCCGTTGCTGCCAATTCTATATTTTCCTTGCTTGCTGTGATCATGGATGATCATTTCATTGTCCAATTATTTATTGTGTGTTAGAATGGAAGTATTGTGCTGTTTTATCGTCTCTTTGATTACAAGATGTCTGTGCTAGTATATTGGGTACTTCTTTTTAGTGTTGTTCAGTATTTGCTGTTCATATTTTTTTTACTATTGTACATATATTTTTTATTGTATCAGACTATGAGATCATTTATTTGTAGAAAAATGGTGTGGAGCCACTGTTGTAGATAAAAAATCCTTTATTGGTGCTACGTCTTCTTTCAATATGGGATAATTCCTAATAATAATTTTAACGTTGTTGTAACAATAAAGGATTTTTTATCTACAACAGTGGCTCCACTCCATTTTTCTACTTGATCTCCACCAGTTTCAGGAGGCGCTGTTTCCCCAGTTTGGATCCTGTTAGGAATAATTGTTAGCATGACCAGCACCATCTTGTTCTTAGCTGCCATTTTGTCTTTGGCATCCATCTTGTCTGAGTAACATTTATTATAGCAGCTATTCTGTAGTGGGAAAAGGCATATTTGTTATTAGTTTTTGCAGAGCTAGTTTGGCCTTGCAGATGTTCTGGGCAAGGTGCCTGGAAGTTGCTATCTCTATAAGATGCCCATATGGCCTTGCTTTGGGCCTAGATGCATTTGTTATTATGGCTATAGAAATTTTGCTTCTCAAAACTGTCTTTTACCTAATTATAATAATGAGCTTGTATTTTTCCTGACAAACACTGTGTAAAATGACGCGGTCATAACGTGTCATCATGTTAACCCTATATGCTGCAACTGTCGCCTATAAGACATGCCTTATATCTTTCAAAAAAGGAGAATAGTTTTAGACTCATTGCTGCGTGGTCTGAAGTCTGTTCTCGTGGATATCCTGATCAAATAATATGTTCATTTCCAGCTGGTACGGTGTGCCTAAGGCCCAGTCCTGACTGACACTCCCCCTCTGAAAACAACACCTAACAGATCCGGTTATATCTACAAGCAGTAACCAGGTATGTGCTTAGCCACTCCCCCCATCTAGCGTCACACGTGACGTCACAGTTACAGATCATCCGGATACAGTTCAGAATGTGGAGGAGCCCACGCCGGGCCAACAGCTGATACAGCATACCAAGTAAGCTCTCGGTCCGTTTGTTACACGGATCGGCCCCTGGTTGATGGCATTAGCCTCCTGTCTACATGCAACAGTTTCTGGAGACCTCATCGCTAAAATACTTCATATAAGGTACTCCCTTTGCACACTTTTGTAAGTGTTGATACTTTGCACTTTATTGGAAAGTAACAGGAAGAAGAAGGGGGAGAGGGAGTGCACATGTAAACCCTGGCTAGGATTTTAAATTCCATACATAAATATTCATGCAGGTTGCACTTTACTTTCTTGCTCTGCGATCATTTATTTATTTATTTGGCTTCTGTTATATAAGCAGTGCTGTCATTTTAACCTCTTTCTCCTTTGTACTTTTACTGCTCTATCGTTATGATATTGTTGGCATTATACTGTTGAATGAACAAATAATGCCATTTTATCGTATTCATCTTCCTGTCACCCAGAACTGATTGTGTTATTTCCCATCAGTGCTGCTGCATTGTTGTATTAAACCATTTTCTTGCTATTACACCATTACGTGGATGTAGAAAATTAGAAGTTTAGTTTTTTTCTTTGGCTTATATCTACTGCTTCGTTGTAAGGAGAGTGGGTATTTATGTTCATTTTATTGTGTAGTTAACACGCTGTACTGTATGAGACAGGCAAATCAGACTTTATTAGCTCAATAGTTCACTCAGAAAATAAATCAGTGATTTATTTTCTGGGTGAACTATTGAGCTAATAAAGCCTGATTTGCCTGTCTGACTGCTTTAGAAAAACAACCTTTTTATGGAGCCCATGAGTCGCAACTGCAGTTCAGTCAGGTTAAGAGGCATTGTCGCAGGATTGTGTAACCAGAGGCATGTGGACCACAACTAAAATTAATACTGTCTGTGTGTGTGAACATGGAGCAATTGTTAGCACATTAATATTAGTAATATTTAAGCAGGAAATACGTAGTGATAGAGATAAAAGGAAAATCATTAAATAATGTTTACAAGACAGATACTGGCACATGTGCAAGCTATGACAGTGGCAGATATACAAGTGAGAATTGTGAAAAAAAACTAGGCTGATATTTTACCACATAGGTATTTAATACATTTTTGGTGTAATACATTTTGTGATACACATATATATATATATATATATATATATATATATATATATATATATATATATATATATATATAAAATATACAGTGTGTGTGTGTATATATATATATATATAAAACTATTTTACATAACTGGTCTGTGAACCCCCATTTGAATAACCCACGAGCTGCCACTGGCTGTGTATGGACAATGGGGGGACACAAATGTGCTAGACATACTTTGCATGCTGAACATTGAGACATAACTATAGCATATATGTCACCCCTACTTCTAATAGCAACCAATAAGTATGGGGTGTCCATACAAAATATAAACCTAGAGGAAGTCTCTGCTACAACAATTCAACCGGCTAGAAGTGCTAATGTTTTTAGAAACTCTATCACGTAAGTGTTTCCCCTCAGATCAGGATGCAATAAACCTGCAGGGTCCCGATGCTTGTACAATATCTCCTTCCACAATATGATCTGTTGTGCAGGTAGACCGCATATCATGTTGCCAGCGGTGATATCATAAATCCTAGAGTCAGTATGATCCATCTTCCCAGGTATCGCTACAGAAGGTAACATGGGGTAGATTGAGCTTTGTTAGGACTCTGCATAGATCTTTTGCGGTGTGTACCTAGAGAGCAGTCGCAAGGTCCCTGGAGGGCACCTTCTCCATGCCCCCGCAACCACTACTCCCATAAAAAGCAAACTTCGCTTTTTACAGATCAGGATAAGACCGCTGCTTCTTAACTGCTATTTCCGGCAAGCCTGAAGACTCGTGAGGAAACAGGGGGATCAGGGGCTATTCGGCCCTTGATAATTTGGCCCCTATGTGTAAAGATATAGTATAAATGGGAGTCCTATCAGCTGATATGCAATGGTTTAATCAACTTGTCCACACAGCTTCAAAATAAATAAAAAGAGAGAAGCGCTCAACCTGGGAACGAACAATAGCATAATAGCTTGTTCTATGGCTAGTTACCACCCAAGAAGCAGCCTCTTTTTGCTCAACATGTGCCTTTCACAGAGAAAAACTTTCCTGAAGCATATCAGTCTGATCCTGACTTCACAGTACAGTCCAGCCCCGAAATACCAGGCAATCCTTCTCTGAACGAGAGAAACAGCAAAACCCCAGACGTACGTTTCGGCCTATTGTGGGCCTCGTCAGTGAGGTGCAGCCATATCCCTCTAGGCACACTGAGCAACGGGTCCACGTCTGGATTCCCGCATCACACTTAGGGAGACTTCCCAAAATGTCATAATTTACATAAATAAAAAGAGAGAAGCGCTCAAACTGGGAACGAACAATAGCATAATAGCTTGTTCTATGGCTAGTTACCACCCAAGAAGCAGCCTCTTTTTGCTCAACATGTGCCTTTCACAGAGAAAAACTTTCCTGAAGCATATCAGTCTGATCCTGACTTCACAGTACAGTCCAGCCCCGAAATACCAGGCAATCCTTCTCTGAACGAGAGAAACAGCAAAACCCCAGACGTACGTTTCGGCCTATTGTGGGCCTCGTCAGTGAGGTGCAGCCATATCCCTCTAGGCACACTGAGCTACGGGTCCACGTCTGGATTCCCGCATCACACTTAGGGAGACTTCCCAAAATGTCATAATTTACATAAATAAAAAGAGAGAAGCGCTCAAACTGGGAACGAACAATAGCATAATAGCTTGTTCTATGGCTAGTTACCACCCAAGAAGCAGCCTCTTTTTGCTCAACATGTGCCTTTCACAGAGAAAAACTTTCCTGAAGCATATCAGTCTGATCCTGACTTCACAGTACAGTCCAGCCCCGAAATACCAGGCAATCCTTCTCTGAACGAGAGAAACAGCAAAACCCCAGACGTACGTTTCGGCCTATTGTGGGCCTCGTCAGTGAGGTGCAGCCATATCCCTCTAGGCACACTGAGCAACGGGTCCACGTCTGGATTCCCGCATCACACTTAGGGAGACTTCCCAAAATGTCATAATTTACATAAATAAAAAGAGAGAAGCGCTCAACCTGGGAACGAACAATAGCATAATAGCTTGTTCTATGGCTAGTTACCACCCAAGAAGCAGCCTCTTTTTGCTCAACATGTGCCTTTCACAGAGAAAAACTTTCCTGAAGCATATCAGTCTGATCCTGACTTCACAGTACAGTCCAGCCCCGAAATACCAGGCAATCCTTCTCTGAACGAGAGAAACAGCAAAACCCCAGACGTACGTTTCGGCCTATTGTGGGCCTCGTCAGTGAGGTGCAGCCATATCCCTCTAGGCACACTGAGCAACGGGTCCACGTCTGGATTCCCGCATCACACTTAGGGAGACTTCCCAAAATGTCATAATTTACATAAATAAAAAGAGAGAAGCGCTCAACCTGGGAACGAACAATAGCATAATAGCTTGTTCTATGGCTAGTTACCACCCAAGAAGCAGCCTCTTTTTGCTCAACATGTGCCTTTCACAGAGAAAAACTTTCCTGAAGCATATCAGTCTGATCCTGACTTCACAGTACAGTCCAGCCCCGAAATACCAGGCAATCCTTCTCTGAACGAGAGAAACAGCAAAACCCCAGACGTACGTTTCGGCCTATTGTGGGCCTCGTCAGTGAGGTGCAGCCATATCCCTCTAGGCACACTGAGCAACGGGTCCACGTCTGGATTCCCGCATCACACTTAGGGAGACTTCCCAAAATGTCATAATTTACATAAATAAAAAGAGAGAAGCGCTCAACCTGGGAACGAACAATAGCATAATAGCTTGTTCTATGGCTAGTTACCACCCAAGAAGCAGCCTCTTTTTGCTCAACATGTGCCTTTCACAGAGAAAAACTTTCCTGAAGCATATCAGTCTGATCCTGACTTCACAGTACAGTCCAGCCCCGAAATACCAGGCAATCCTTCTCTGAACGAGAGAAACAGCAAAACCCCAGACGTACGTTTCGGCCTATTGTGGGCCTCGTCAGTGAGGTGCAGCCATATCCCTCTAGGCACACTGAGCAACGGGTCCACGTCTGGATTCCCGCATCACACTTAGGGAGACTTCCCAAAATGTCATAATTTACATAAATAAAAAGAGAGAAGCGCTCAACCTGGGAACGAACAATAGCATAATAGCTTGTTCTATGGCTAGTTACCACCCAAGAAGCAGCCTCTTTTTGCTCAACATGTGCCTTTCACAGAGAAAAACTTTCCTGAAGCATATCAGTCTGATCCTGACTTCACAGTACAGTCCAGCCCCGAAATACCAGGCAATCCTTCTCTGAACGAGAGAAACAGCAAAACCCCAGACGTACGTTTCGGCCTATTGTGGGCCTCGTCAGTGAGGTGCAGCCATATCCCTCTAGGCACACTGAGCAACGGGTCCACGTCTGGATTCCCGCATCACACTTAGGGAGACTTCCCAAAATGTCATAATTTACATAAATAAAAAGAGAGAAGCGCTCAACCTGGGAACGAACAATAGCATAATAGCTTGTTCTATGGCTAGTTACCACCCAAGAAGCAGCCTCTTTTTGCTCAACATGTGCCTTTCACAGAGAAAAACTTTCCTGAAGCATATCAGTCTGATCCTGACTTCACAGTACAGTCCAGCCCCGAAATACCAGGCAATCCTTCTCTGAACGAGAGAAACAGCAAAACCCCAGACGTACGTTTCGGCCTATTGTGGGCCTCGTCAGTGAGGTGCAGCCATATCCCTCTAGGCACACTGAGCAACGGGTCCACGTCTGGATTCCCGCATCACACTTAGGGAGACTTCCCAAAATGTCATAATTTACATAAATAAAAAGAGAGAAGCGCTCAACCTGGGAACGAACAATAGCATAATAGCTTGTTCTATGGCTAGTTACCACCCAAGAAGCAGCCTCTTTTTGCTCAACATGTGCCTTTCACAGAGAAAAACTTTCCTGAAGCATATCAGTCTGATCCTGACTTCACAGTACAGTCCAGCCCCGAAATACCAGGCAATCCTTCTCTGAACGAGAGAAACAGCAAAACCCCAGACGTACGTTTCGGCCTATTGTGGGCCTCGTCAGTGAGGTGCAGCCATATCCCTCTAGGCACACTGAGCAACGGGTCCACGTCTGGATTCCCGCATCACACTTAGGGAGACTTCCCAAAATGTCATAATTTACATAAATAAAAAGAGAGAAGCGCTCAACCTGGGAACGAACAATAGCATAATAGCTTGTTCTATGGCTAGTTACCACCCAAGAAGCAGCCTCTTTTTGCTCAACATGTGCCTTTCACAGAGAAAAACTTTCCTGAAGCATATCAGTCTGATCCTGACTTCACAGTACAGTCCAGCCCCGAAATACCAGGCAATCCTTCTCTGAACGAGAGAAACAGCAAAACCCCAGACGTACGTTTCGGCCTATTGTGGGCCTCGTCAGTGAGGTGCAGCCATATCCCTCTAGGCACACTGAGCAACGGGTCCACGTCTGGATTCCCGCATCACACTTAGGGAGACTTCCCAAAATGTCATAATTTACATAAATAAAAAGAGAGAAGCGCTCAACCTGGGAACGAACAATAGCATAATAGCTTGTTCTATGGCTAGTTACCACCCAAGAAGCAGCCTCTTTTTGCTCAACATGTGCCTTTCACAGAGAAAAACTTTCCTGAAGCATATCAGTCTGATCCTGACTTCACAGTACAGTCCAGCCCCGAAATACCAGGCAATCCTTCTCTGAACGAGAGAAACAGCAAAACCCCAGACGTACGTTTCGGCCTATTGTGGGCCTCGTCAGTGAGGTGCAGCCATATCCCTCTAGGCACACTGAGCAACGGGTCCACGTCTGGATTCCCGCATCACACTTAGGGAGACTTCCCAAAATGTCATAATTTACATAAATAAAAAGAGAGAAGCGCTCAACCTGGGAACGAACAATAGCATAATAGCTTGTTCTATGGCTAGTTACCACCCAAGAAGCAGCCTCTTTTTGCTCAACATGTGCCTTTCACAGAGAAAAACTTTCCTGAAGCATATCAGTCTGATCCTGACTTCACAGTACAGTCCAGCCCCGAAATACCAGGCAATCCTTCTCTGAACGAGAGAAACAGCAAAACCCCAGACGTACGTTTCGGCCTATTGTGGGCCTCGTCAGTGAGGTGCAGCCATATCCCTCTAGGCACACTGAGCAACGGGTCCACGTCTGGATTCCCGCATCACACTTAGGGAGACTTCCCAAAATGTCATAATTTACATAAATAAAAAGAGAGAAGCGCTCAACCTGGGAACGAACAATAGCATAATAGCTTGTTCTATGGCTAGTTACCACCCAGGAAGCAGCCTCTTTTTGCTCAACATGTGCCTTTCACAGAGAAAAACTTTCCTGAAGCATATCAGTCTGATCCTGACTTCACAGTACAGTCCAGCCCCGAAATACCAGGCAATCCTTCTCTGAACGAGAGAAACAGCAAAACCCCAGACGTACGTTTCGGCCTATTGTGGGCCTCGTCAGTGAGGTGCAGCCATATCCCTCTAGGCACACTGAGCAACGGGTCCACGTCTGGATTCCCGCATCACACTTAGGGAGACTTCCCAAAATGTCATAATTTACATAAATAAAAAGAGAGAAGCGCTCAACCTGGGAACGAACAATAGCATAATAGCTTGTTCTATGGCTAGTTACCACCCAAGAAGAAGCCTCTTTTTGCTCAACATGTGCCTTTCACAGAGAAAAACTTTCCTGAAGCATATCAGTCTGATCCTGACTTCACAGTACAGTCCAGCCCCGAAATACCAGGCAATCCTTCTCTGAACGAGAGAAACAGCAAAACCCCAGACGTACGTTTCGGCCTATTGTGGGCCTCGTCAGTGAGGTGCAGCCATATCCCTCTAGGCACACTGAGCAACGGGTCCACGTCTGGATTCCCGCATCACACTTAGGGAGACTTCCCAAAATGTCATAATTTACATAAATAAAAAGAGAGAAGCGCTCAACCTGGGAACGAACAATAGCATAATAGCTTGTTCTATGGCTAGTTACCACCCAAGAAGCAGCCTCTTTTTGCTCAACATGTGCCTTTCACAGAGAAAAACTTTCCTGAAGCATATCAGTCTGATCCTGACTTCACAGTACAGTCCAGCCCCGAAATACCAGGCAATCCTTCTCTGAACGAGAGAAACAGCAAAACCCCAGACGTACGTTTCGGCCTATTGTGGGCCTCGTCAGTGAGGTGCAGCCATATCCCTCTAGGCACACTGAGCAACGGGTCCACGTCTGGATTCCCGCATCACACTTAGGGAGACTTCCCAAAATGTCATAATTTACATAAATAAAAAGAGAGAAGCGCTCAACCTGGGAACGAACAATAGCATAATAGCTTGTTCTATGGCTAGTTACCACCCAAGAAGCAGCCTCTTTTTGCTCAACATGTGCCTTTCACAGAGAAAAACTTTCCTGAAGCATATCAGTCTGATCCTGACTTCACAGTACAGTCCAGCCCCGAAATACCAGGCAATCCTTCTCTGAACGAGAGAAACAGCAAAACCCCAGACGTACGTTTCGGCCTATTGTGGGCCTCGTCAGTGAGGTGCAGCCATATCCCTCTAGGCACACTGAGCAACGGGTCCACGTCTGGATTCCCGCATCACACTTAGGGAGACTTCCCAAAATGTCATAATTTACATAAATAAAAAGAGAGAAGCGCTCAACCTGGGAACGAACAATAGCATAATAGCTTGTTCTATGGCTAGTTACCACCCAAGAAGCAGCCTCTTTTTGCTCAACATGTGCCTTTCACAGAGAAAAACTTTCCTGAAGCATATCAGTCTGATCCTGACTTCACAGTACAGTCCAGCCCCGAAATACCAGGCAATCCTTCTCTGAACGAGAGAAACAGCAAAACCCCAGACGTACGTTTCGGCCTATTGTGGGCCTCGTCAGTGAGGTGCAGCCATATCCCTCTAGGCACACTGAGCAACGGGTCCACGTCTGGATTCCCGCATCACACTTAGGGAGACTTCCCAAAATGTCATAATTTACATAAATAAAAAGAGAGAAGCGCTCAACCTGGGAACGAACAATAGCATAATAGCTTGTTCTATGGCTAGTTACCACCCAAGAAGCAGCCTCTTTTTGCTCAACATGTGCCTTTCACAGAGAAAAACTTTCCTGAAGCATATCAGTCTGATCCTGACTTCACAGTACAGTCCAGCCCCGAAATACCAGGCAATCCTTCTCTGAATGAGAGAAACAGCAAAACCCCAGACGTACGTTTCGGCCTATTGTGGGCCTCGTCAGTGAGGTGCAGCCATATCCCTCTAGGCACACTGAGCAACGGGTCCACGTCTGGATTCCCGCATCACACTTAGGGAGACTTCCCAAAATGTCATAATTTACATAAATAAAAAGAGAGAAGCGCTCAACCTGGGAACGAACAATAGCATAATAGCTTGTTCTATGGCTAGTTACCACCCAAGAAGCAGCCTCTTTTTGCTCAACATGTGCCTTTCACAGAGAAAAACTTTCCTGAAGCATATCAGTCTGATCCTGACTTCACAGTACAGTCCAGCCCCGAAATACCAGGCAATCCTTCTCTGAACGAGAGAAACAGCAAAACCCCAGACGTACGTTTCGGCCTATTGTGGGCCTCGTCAGTGAGGTGCAGCCATATCCCTCTAGGCACACTGAGCAACGGGTCCACGTCTGGATTCCCGCATCACACTTAGGGAGACTTCCCAAAATGTCATAATTTACATAAATAAAAAGAGAGAAGCGCTCAACCTGGGAACGAACAATAGCATAATAGCTTGTTCTATGGCTAGTTACCACCCAAGAAGCAGCCTCTTTTTGCTCAACATGTGCCTTTCACAGAGAAAAACTTTCCTGAAGCATATCAGTCTGATCCTGACTTCACAGTACAGTCCAGCCCCGAAATACCAGGCAATCCTTCTCTGAACGAGAGAAACAGCAAAACCCCAGACGTACGTTTCGGCCTATTGTGGGCCTCGTCAGTGAGGTGCAGCCATATCCCTCTAGGCACACTGAGCAACGGGTCCACGTCTGGATTCCCGCATCACACTTAGGGAGACTTCCCAAAATGTCATAATTTACATAAATAAAAAGAGAGAAGCGCTCAACCTGGGAACGAACAATAGCATAATAGCTTGTTCTATGGCTAGTTACCACCCAAGAAGCAGCCTCTTTTTGCTCAACATGTGCCTTTCACAGAGAAAAACTTTCCTGAAGCATATCAGTCTGATCCTGACTTCACAGTACAGTCCAGCCCCGAAATACCAGGCAATCCTTCTCTGAACGAGAGAAACAGCAAAACCCCAGACGTACGTTTCGGCCTATTGTGGGCCTCGTCAGTGAGGTGCAGCCATATCCCTCTAGGCACACTGAGCAACGGGTCCACGTCTGGATTCCCGCATCACACTTAGGGAGACTTCCCAAAATGTCATAATTTACATAAATAAAAAGAGAGAAGCGCTCAACCTGGGAACGAACAATAGCATAATAGCTTGTTCTATGGCTAGTTACCACCCAAGAAGCACACTGGTCTAAAAGAGGCTGCTTCCGGGTGGTAAATCGCCATAGAACAAGCCACTGAGCTGTTGTTCGTTCCTGGTAGAGCGCTTCTCTCTTTGTATGCAAATTATTATGACCCTGGGGAAGTCTCCCTATGGGTGATGGGGGAAACCAGACGTGGACTCCTTGCCCAGTGTGCTTAGAGGAATGTGGCTGTACCTCACTGACGAGGCCCATAGAAGGCCGAAACGATCGTCTGGGGTTGTCATGTTCCTTGTTCAGAGGAGAATTGCCTGGTATTTCGGGGCTGGACTGACCTTACTTGGCGGGATCAGACTGATATACTTCAGGAAAGTTTTCTTCTGTGAAAAGCACACTGGTCTAAAAGAGGCTGCTTCCGGGTGGTAAATCGCCATAGAACAAGCCACTGAGCTGTTGTTCGTTCCTGGTAGAGCGCTTCTCTCTTTGTATGCAAATTATTATGACCCTGGGGAAGTCTCCCTATGGGTGATGGGGGAAACCAGACGTGGACTCCTTGCCCAGTGTGCTTAGAGGAATGTGGCTGCACCTCACTGACGAGGCCCATAGAAGGCCGAAACGATCGTCTGGGGTTGTCATGTTCCTTGTTCAGAGGAGAATTGCCTGGTATTTCGGGGCTGGACTGACCTTACTTGGCGGGATCAGACTGATATACTTCAGGAAAGTTTTCTTCTGTGAAAAGCACACTGGTCTAAAAGAGGCTGCTTCCGGGTGGTAAATCGCCATAGAACAAGCCACTGAGCTGTTGTTCGTTCCTGGTAGAGCGCTTCTCTCTTTGTATGCAGCTTCAAAATAAGTCAGCCATCTTGGCCGCCGCCCGTCCCACAGAACCTGCATTTTTAAGAGACTTTCCAATTTACTTTTATATTCACACTTTCTCAGGCACCAGCTGGTACTGAGCATCGGAGCACGCGCAAGAGTCTTTGGCCTAGATTTGGAGTTTGGCGTTAGCCGTAAAAACCAGCGTTAGAGGCTCCTAACGCTGGTTTTGGCCGCCCGCTGGTATTTAGAGTCAGTGATTAAAGGGTCTAACGCTCACTTTTCAGCCGCGACTTTTCCATACCGCAGATCCCCTTACGTCAATTGCGTATCCTATCTTTTCAATGGGATCTTCCTAACGCCGGTATTTAGAGTCGTTTCTGAAGTGAGCGTTAGAGCTCTAACGACAAAACTCCAGCCGCAGGAAAATAGCAGGAGTTAAGAGCTTTCTGGGCAAACGCCGGTTCATAAAGCTCTTAACTACTGTACCCTAAAGTACACTAACACCCATAAACTACCTATGTACCCCTAAACCGAGCTCCCCCCACATCGCCGCCACTCGATTAAAATTTTTTAACCCCTAATCTGCCGACCGCCACCTACGTTATACTTATGTACCCCTAATCTGCTGCCCCTAACCCCGCCGACCCCTGTATTACATTTATTAACCCCTAACCTGCCCCCCACAACGTCGCCGCCAGCTACTTAAAATAATTAACCCCTAATCTTCCGACCGCAAAGCGCCGCCACCTACGTTATCCCTATGTACCCCTAATCTGCTGCCCCTAACACCGCCGACCCCTATATTATATTTATTAACCCCTAATCTGCCCCCCTCAACGTCGCCGACACCTGCCTACACTTATTAACCCCTAATCTGCCGAGCGGACCTGAGCGCTACTATAATAAATGTATTAACCCCTAATCCGCCTCACTAACCCTATAATAAATAGTATTAACCCCTAATCTGCCCTCCCTAACATCGTCGACACCTAACTTCAATTATTAACCCCTAATCTGACGACCGGAGCTCACCGCTACTATAATAAATGGATTAACCCCTAAAGCTAAGTCTAACCCTAACTCTAACACCCCCCTAAGTTAAATATAATTTAAATCTAACGAAATAAATTAACTCTTATTAAATATATTATTCCTATTTAAAGATAAATACTTACCTGTAAAATACATCCTAATATAGCTACAATATAAATTATAATTATATTATAGCTATTTTAGGATTAATATTTATTTTACAGGCAACTTGGTAATTATTTTAACCAGGTACAATAGCTATTTAATAGTTACCTAGTTAAAATAATAACAAATTTACCTGTAAAATAAATCCTAACCTAAGATATAATTAAACCTAACACTACCCTATCAATAAATTAATTAAATAAACTACCTACAATTACCTACAATTAACCTAACACTACACTATCAATAAATTAATTAAACTCAATTGCTACAAATAACTACAATTACATAAACTAGCTAAAGTACAAAAAATAAAAAAGAACTAAGTTACAAAAAATAAAAAAATATTTACAAACATAAGAAAAATATTACAACAATTTTAAACTAATTACACCTACTCTAAGCCCCCTAATAAAATAACAAAGCCCCCCAAAATAAAAAATTCCCTACCCTATTCTAAATTAAAAAAGGTAAAAGCTCTTTTACCTTACCAGCCCTGAACAGGGCCCTTTGCGGGGCATGCCCCAAGAATTTCAGCTCTTTTGCCTGTAAAAAAAAACATACAATACCCCCCCCCCCAACATTACAACCCACCACCCACATACCCCTAATCTAACCCAAACCCCCCTTAAATAAACCTAACACTAAGCCCCTGAAGATCTTCCTACCTTGTCTTCACCATCCAGGTTCACCGATCCGTCCTGAAGAGCTCCTCCGATGTCCTGATCCAAGCCCAAGCGGGGGGCTGAAGAGGTCCATGATCCGGTCAAAGTCTTCATCCAAGCGGGGCAGAAGAGGATCTTCCATCCGATTAAAGTCTTCATCCAAGCAGCATCCATCCGGAGCGAAGAGGCAGGATCCTGAAGACCTCCAGCGCGGAACATCCATCCAGCCTGACGACTGAACGACGAATGACAGATTGAGCTCGCATTCTATTGGCTGATCGGAACAGCCAATAGAATGCGAGCTCAATCTGATTGGCTGATTGGATCAGCCAATCGGATTGAACTTGATTCTGATTGGCTGATTCCATCAGCCAATCAGAAAATTCCTACCTTAATTCCGATTGGCTGATAGAATCCTATCAGCCAATCGTAATTCGAGGGACGCCATCTTGGATGACGTCCCTTAAAGGAACAGTCATTCGTCGTTCAGTCGTCGGGCCGGATGGATGTTCCGCGCTGGAGGTCTTCAGGATCCTGCCGCTTCGCTCCGGATGGATGCTGCTTGGATGAAGACTTCAATCGGATGGAAGATCCTCTTCTGCCCCGCTTGGATGAAGACTTTGACCGGATCATGGACCTCTTCAGCCCCCCGCTTGGGCTTGGATCAGGACATCGGAGGAGCTCTTCAGGACGGATCGGTGAACCTGGATGGTGAAGACAAGGTAGGAAGATCTTCAGGGGCTTAGTGTTAGGTTTATTTAAGGGGGGTTTGGGTTAGATTAGGGGTATGTGGGTGGTGGGTTGTAATGTTGGGGGGGGGTATTGTATGTTTTTTTTTACAGGCAAAAGAGCTGAAATTCTTGGGGCATGCCCCGCAAAGGGCCCTGTTCAGGGCTGGTAAGGTAAAAGAGCTTTTACCTTTTTTAATTTAGAATAGGGTAGGGAATTTTTTATTTTGGGGGGCTTTGTTATTTTATTAGGGGGCTTAGAGTAGGTGTAATTAGTTTAAAATTGTTGTAATATTTTTCTTATATTTGTAAATATTTTTTTATTTTTTGTAACTTAGTTCTTTTTTATTTTTTGTACTTTAGCTAGTTTATGTAATTGTAGTTATTTGTAGCAATTGTGTTTAATTAATTTATTGATAGTGTAGTGTTAGGTTAATTGTAGGTAGTTTATTTAATTAATTTATTGATAGGGTAGTGTTAGGTTTAATTATATCTTAGGTTAGGATTTATTTTACAGGTAAATTTGTTATTATTTTAACTAGGTAACTATTAAATAGTTCTTAACTATTTAATAGCTATTGTACCTGGTTAAAATAATTACCAAGTTGCCTGTAAAATAAATATAAATCCTAAAATAGCTATAATATAATTATAATTTATATTGTAGCTATATTAGGATGTATTTTACAGGTAAGTATTTATCTTTAAATAGGAATAATTTATTTAATAAGAGTTAATTTATTTCGTTAGATTTAAATTATATTTAACTTAGGGGGGTGTTAGTGTTAGGGTTAGACTTAGCTTTAGGGGTTAATCCATTTATTATAGTAGCGGTGAGCTCCGGTCGTCAGATTAGGGGTTAATAATTGAAGTTAGGTGTCGGCGATGTTAGGGAGGGCAGATTAGGGGTTAATACTATTTATGATAGGGTTAGTGAGGCGGATTAGGGGTTAATAACTTTATTATAGTAGCGCTCAGGTCCGCTCGGCAGATTAGGGGTTAATAAGTGTAGGCAGGTGGAGGCGACGTTGTGGGGGGCAGATTAGGGGTTAATAAATATAATATAGGGGTCGGCGATGTTAGGGCAGCAGATTAGGGGTACATAGGGATAACGTAGGTTGCGGCGGTTTACGGAGCGGCAGATTAGGGGTTAAAAATAATATGCAGGGGTCAGCGATAGCGGGAGCGGCAGATTAGGGGTTAATAAGTGTAAGGGTAGGGGTGTTTAGACTCGGGGTACATGTTAGAGTGTTAGGTGCAGACTTAGGAAGTGTTTCCCCATAGGAAACAATGGGGCTGCTTTAGGAGCTGAACGCTGCTTTTTTGCAGGTGTTAGGTTTTTTTTCAGCTCAAACAGCCCCATTGTTTCCTATGGGGATATCGTGCACGAGCACGTTTTTGAGGCTGGCCGCGTCCGTAAGCAACTCTGGTATCGAGAGTTGCATTTGCGGTAAAAATGCTCTACGCTCCTTTTTTGGAGCCTAACGCAGCATTTGTTTGAACTCTCGATACCAGAGTTAAATTTATGGTGCGGCCAGAAAAAAGCCCGCGGAGCGTTAACAGCCCTTCTACCGCCGAACTCCAAATCTAGGCCTTTGATTGGCTGATGACTGTCACATGGGGCAGGCAAACTGAAATACATTTTAAAATTTGTCAGAAAAAAACACTGCTCAGTTAACATTCAGAGTAAGTGTTATTACATTGTCTTTTTATTATGCATGTATTAATTATGTACGTCTACTGTATGTAATGGTCCTTTAAGTTTAGCACACTGCAACCAGTCAGAAAGAATATTTCTGATGCTATATTTTATTCTTCAATGCATATTTTTAAATATATATTTTTTACCAATCAAATAGCTGCTTCAATACAAGTGAGTTTTAGACATAATTTTCTTATACAGGTAGAAAACCATTTATCCACACTGCAGAAAAGGTTTGTATTTCAGATTAGTTTGTATTTCAGAATATATTTATTTTTGCATGTGTAAAATGGGACCAAGTGTAAACAATATCATGTCATTTAGGAAATATTTACATGTCCTAATATAGTTTATACCTACAACCTAAATGTAGATTATTATATATATATATATATATATATATATATATATAGGGAAAACTGGTGAATTTTAATGATTTATATATATATATATATATATATATATATATATATATATATATATATATATATACTGTATATATTAATATTACTGAAAAGTCTGGTTTTTAAAAAAATTCTGGATGTTGGAATTCTGGATTTGGGGATTTGTTCTTGTAATATCTTATTTGTATTTTCCATCATTGATAAAAAATATATATTATAAATGATCATTATGAATAAATAACAATTTGATTGCATTAAATATTCAATTCAGTATACATTTATGTGTATATATATATTTTTTTTTTTAAGGGGCATGCAAGCAACGTTTAACTAATGATTTTTTTTACAAAATTCACTATTAACATCTATGGGACTTTTCTTGATAATCGTTAGTTACTTTTTTTAAAATTGTGATTGACTCTTCGGTTTGGTAGTATCTAGTTGGCTGTGGATATATATATATATATATATATATATATATATATACACATACACTCACTGGCCACTTTATTATGTACACCTTGCTAGTACCGGGTTGGACCCCCTTTTGCCTTCAGAACTGCCTTAATTATTTGTGGCATAGATTCAACAGACGTTGGAAACATTCCTCAGAGATTTTGGTCCATATTGACATAATAGCATCAGGCAATTGCTGCAGATTTGTCGGCTGCACATCCATGATGCAAATCTCCCATTCCACTACATCCCAAAGGTGCTCTATTGGATTGAGATCTGGGGACTGTGGAGGCCATTGGAGTGCAGTGAACTCATTGTCATGCTTAATAAACCAGTTTGAGATGATTTGAGCTTTGTGACATGGTGCATTATCCTGCTGGAAGTAACCATCAGAAGATGGGTACACTGTAGTCATAAAGGGATGGACATGGTCAGCATAAAGGGATGGACATGGTGCCAAGAAAATACCCCCACACCATTACACCACCACCACCAGCCTGAACCGTTGACCCAAATTCTGACCCTACCATCTGAATGTTGCAGCTGAAATCAAGACTCATCAGACCAGGCAATGTTTTTCCAATCTTCTATTGTCCAATTTTAGTGAGTCTGTTTGATTTGTAGCCTCAGTTTCCTGTTCATAGCTGACATAAGTGGCACCTGATGTGGTCTACTGCTGTAGCCCATCAGCATCAAGGTTCGATGTGTTGTGCATTCAGAGATGGTATTTTGCATACCTTGGTTGTAACGAGTGTTTATTTGAGTTTCTATCATCTCAAACCAGTCTGACCAGTCTCCTCTGACCTCTGACATCAACAAGGCATTTTCATTCACACAACTGCTGCTCACTGGATATTATCTCTTTTCTGGACGATTCTCTGTAAACCCTAGAGATGGTTGTGTGTGAAAATCCCAGTAGATCAGCAGTTTTTGAAATACTCAGACCAGCCCCTCTGGCATCAGTAACCATGCCATGTTCAAAGTCACTTAAATCCCCTTACTTCCCCATTCTGATGCTCAGTTTGAACTTCAGCAAGTCGTCTTCACAATGTCTAGATGCCTAAATGCATTAAGTTGCTGCCATGTGATTGGCTGATTAGCAATTGGTGTTAACAAGCAATTGAACAGGTGTACCTAATAAAGTGGCCGGTAAATGTGTATACATATATACACAGTATATACTGTATACAGGATATATACATATACATTATCTGTTGATTTAATGAATATATAATATATATTTTTATGATAATGATTACATGTTTTTGAATAATTCAAAATCACATTTACAATTTTAATGCTATTCAGAATTATATTTATCTAATGATTTTTCTACAAAAATCACCATTAATATCTATAAATCATTTGATATACTTTTTTAAGATTGTGATTGACTCCTAGGTTTTGTAGTATATAGGTGGCTGGGGATATACATATACACAATATATATATATATATATATATATATATATATGTATATATATAAATATATATATATATATATATATATATATATATATATATATATACTGATTTAATGATTATGTAATGTAATCATTATAATAAATAATTATATTATATAATCATTAAATCTATATATATATATATACATAGATAGATATAGATATACATAGATAGATATAGATATATAGATACTGGGGGATATTTATCAATCCGTCAACCTCAAATACGCTGGAATTCTGCAGCGTAATTGTTGCGAGCTTGATCCGACCTAGTTATCAAAGCCTACCGACTGGCAAAAGTTGAAATCTGTGACGTAACATACGATCCGCCGGTCTCAATCCAACACAGATCGGATTTGTTTTTATTTTTGATAATGTGTTTTTCCCCCCCGTAATTTAGTGTTTTTATTTTTTGTAACTTAGCGTTTACATTTTTGGTAATTTAGTAATTTTTAATAAGGTTAAATAGTATATTTAAATAATTTGAGTAGGGTTAGGGTTTTTTTTAATATGTAATTTAGTTAATTTAATTGCTAGTTTAATTTAATTGTAGGATAATAGTTCGGGTAGGTTAATTAATAGTTTAAATTTTTTTCTTTTTATTCTACAGATAAGTTTAAATTTATTATAAAATAGGGATGTTGTAATTTTAATTTAAAGTTAGCGAGTTGTTAGGTTTAGGGGTTAATAGTTTAATTTAGTTTATGGCGATGTGGGGGGCTGGCGGTTAAGGGGTTAATAGGTTTAGTTAGTGGTAATGATGTGGGAGGCCAGAGGTTTAGGGGTTAATATGTTTATTTAGAGGCGGTGTGGTCTGTACTTGGTGCGCGTCTTTTTGCCCGCTTTTTTTATAAATATGTAGAGCGCATTCAGGTCTGCGGCCGCGATGTTAGGCGAGCGGATTGGTGCCGTCCAATTCAACAAAGTTGACGGCTTGATAGATATCCCCCACTATATACTGATTTAATGATTATATAATTATTTATGATAATGATTACAATATCACATTTACAATGTTAATGCTATTTAGAATAAGACTTTAATAATCACTATACCCTTGCCTGTCATTCTGTCATACATATATAATACTTGCCCTCTATTGTATGGACTTATAGTATTTCTAATGTTCATCCTGGCCTCTGTTTATATTTGATATGTGATCTAATTTATAGGTTTGCATGGGGCCTCATCTCCAAGAAGCACACAAAGCTCCCTTCTCTCCAGTAAACTTTCTCTTGTTATTATTTATCCATCTGCCTTCCCTTCCTGTGCCTGTTATTAACACCTCTGACCCCTGAAACATTTACTTCCTGCTCTCCTTTGCCTTGTTTGTTCTGCATGTTGTCACTAAGTCCTCACCTCCGGCCTCTGACCCCACAGATGTATGGAGCAGTGCAGTGAAATAACAACCTGTATTAATATTGCAGTTACCAGTCATTTATAAGTCATAGTGACATTGCACACTCTATAATAAAACGTAGCAGGGATGGCGTTTTTTGTTTTATTTACAATGCTGAGTTTCATTTCCTGTAAAACGAATATTGCTTTCTTAGAATGTTAAACACTCAGTTGATATAATCAATATGTCAGAAACCCAGTGGGCATATCCCACTGTTTATCTAGCTTTTCTTGAAAGTGAAGTTGCTATCATTGTGGTGGTCTTTGTGTAAGGCTTAGTCTGGAACATTGATTGACATTTAGCTGATGTTTGCCAGATTTTGGCTGCTAAAGATTGTCATTCTTTAAATTATTTGAATTCTTCAAAATTAGTAAAATGGGTGAGGGGACAATGGTTTGTGTGTCATGCAGATTTTGATATCCTTTTCAATGTGATTAAGACGCAGTGCTAATTTGCCAGTTTGCTACCTTTCACTTGCAAAAGGAATAAAAGGAATTTTATTGATGCTCTCATCACAGTTTATATTCATTGTATCACCTAACCATAAATCACAATTTTGAGACATGTTGTAATATGTGTGTGCATTCTCTTGGCATCCTTTGTTGCAAAGCATATCTAGGTATGCTTAGGAGCAGCAATGCACTACTGGGTGCTAGCTGCTGATTGGTGAATTCACAAAAATGGGTCTTGCCTCTTGTCACAGGCTCACTCAATGTGTCAAGCTAGCTCCCAGTAGTGTATTGTTGCTCTTTCACCAAAGGATGCCAAGAGAATGAAGCAAATCTTATAATAGAAATAAATTGAAAACTTGTTTAAAATTGTGCATTCTATTGGAATCATTAAATAAAAATGTGAAGTTCCATGTCCCTTTAAAGGGATACTGAACCCAAATTTTTGTATTTCATGATTCGGATAGAGCATGCAATTTTAAGCAACTTTCTAATTTACTTCTGTTATAAAAATTTCTTCGTTCTCTTGATATCTTTATTTGAAAAAGAAGGCATCTAAGCTAAGGAGGCAGCAAATTTGTGGTTCAGAACCATGGACAGCAATTGTTTATTGGTGCTGTCCAATCAGCAAGGACAACCCAGGTTGCTCACCAAAAATGGGCCGGCATCTAAACTTAAATTCTTGCTTTTCAAATAAACATACCAAGAGAATGAAGAAAATTTTATAATAGGAGTACATTAGAAAGTTGCTTAAAAGTGCATGCTCTATCTGAATCACAAAAGAAAATATGTGGGTACAGTGTCCCTTTAAGGTTTTACCCAACTTCTATTAGTAGTTATTGGATATGTTGTATTTCTTTATATTATTTTTTCTGTTTAATGAAAATGTCTTTTTTGTGGAACGGTTTCATTGTAAAAATCTAAAGGAAAGCAAAAAGTATCTTTTTAAAATGTAATTAATGTATTAATTTCAAGATCTGTAACAAGTTGTAATTTTCTAATTTTCTCCTCCCCAGATAATAAGTGACTGCTAAGATTTCCATAGTCTAAGATTATTATGATATATTTCAAGGAATGCTGACATTTTAAAGCTGCTTGGGAAAAAATATTTTTGTAATGCTAAAACCTCTGTATGAAGAAATATTACTATTGTCTTACAGAAAGATTCAATTCAGGTGAAATTTATCACAGTTTTTTTCGAAGGTAATTTAGGGGTCAATGGTTTAAAGCCAAGCTTTGGCTTTAAAATTAATTTATGCTGTTTTAAAATGTCTGCACCTTTTAAATACAATTAATATTTCTGGTATTTTCTGTTAGGATTTAATTTGACCCCAAAATAGATAATTTCAGTTTAGGACTACCAGGGTAAGCTTTGCATGCTGTTCAAATATCCTCTTTTTTTTTTTTTTTTTAAGGGACAGTCTTGCCAAAACTAACTTTCATCATTCAGATAGTGCAAGCAATTTTAAACAACTTTCCAATTTACTTTTATCATCAAATTTCCTTTGTTCTCTTGGTATTCTTTGTTGAAAGTGAATTGGTTGCGCTATTGGAATAAATGTAGCTCACTCCCACTACTCGCGGGAGCGAGCTACATTTATTCCAATAGCGCGACCGGGCATGCTGTGACTAGCCAGCAAGCCCGCAAAGTGCTTTGGATATCCAAGACCCGCTCAGTAGATCCTGGAACGAAGTCCAACGTTACACTTCAAAATCGGGAAATACTTTAATTTTCAAGGTTACCGCTCAAATAATGTTATATAATTTTGCACTGTGTGCAGAATTATATAACCTTATTCTAAACCTTTACTGTCCCTTTTAGCAGAAAAAGAAAAGTCAAAAGTGATACCTCAAATGTTTTAATCTTATGCTCTTTGATGTATGGTTAATAAAACTATGTTTACCAATGAAGAGCCCAGATTACAAGTGGTGTGCTAATGAGAGTGCTGGTTGTGATAAGCAGTATCACTGGACCACACAACTTGATATTGCAAGCTCTAACGCAACCTATACTTCCAATGGATATTGCAACAGCGCTAAAAAGAGCTGGTATTACAAGTTGGATGTTATAGTTTGCACTCAAGCAAAAGCCGAAACTGCACTTGAATATTTTGCATGGCTAAAGACCTGAAGTAAATTGTAAGGGTTACATTTATTTTAGTTTTTTTGAAAAACACATTAATAGCAAATTAAAATAACACATTACACTCATAAATACACTTTATAATAAAAAATATTATTTTAACCCCTTAATGACAGAGGACTTACCAGGTACGTCATAGGAAAAACTTCCTTTAATGACAGTTGACGTACCTGGTACGTCCCCTTTTGCTTACAAGGGATTGTAGTGATGCCTCAATATTGAGGCATCACTACAATCCCCATTTCACATACCGATGCAGAAAGGGCCACTCTGTGGCCCCATCTGCATCAGCTATGTATGTGCACAAAGTAGTTGGTGGGTGGGAGCTTCTTTTTAAAATTATGCCCCTAGGTGTTGATTCCCCAACCGATCGATCTGTCCTTCTTATTTTACCTGGTGTGGCGGTTGTGGCGGGGGGGGGGGGCGGGGGCGGGGCGGGGGTGCGAGCGCGTGCGCGCGCACGCCAAATATACCGGCAACAAAATAAAAAGATTGATGTAGATGCAGGGGCATCTCTGTTTTTTAGTAAGGGATCTGGGAGGGGGAGGGATGTAGGTTATTTAGGGGGGCCAGCTACACTACAGAAAACAAATATTTTATATTAAAAAAGTAAAAAAAATATATTTTGGGGAGCAAATTGGGTACTGGCAGACAGCTGCCAGTACCCAAGATGGCGGCAAATAGATAGAGGGGGAGGGTTAGAAAGATGTATGGGGGGATCAGGGAGGTTGTGGGGTAAGGAGGGATCCATCACTGCAGACTGTATGACAAAAAATAAAAAAAATAAAAAAAAATATTTTTATTTCAGTACTGGCAGACTTTCTGCCAGTACTTAATATGGCGGTGACAATTGTGAGGTGGGGAGGGAAGAGAGCTGTTTGAGGGGGGTCAGGGGGGAATCAGGGGGTGGGATGTGTCAGGTGGGAGGCTGATCTCTACACTAAAGCTCAAAATTAACCCCACAAGCTACCTAATTAACCCCTTAACTGCTGGGCATATTACAAGTGTGGTGCGCAGCGGTATTTAACAGCCTTATTATTACCAAAAAGCAACACCAAAGCCATATATGTCTGCTATTTCTGAACAAAGGGGATCCCAGAGAAGCATTTACAACCATTTGTGCCATAATTGCACAAGCTGCTTGTAAATAATTTCAGTGAGAAACCTAAAATTTTGAAAAATGTAAGTTTTTTTTTTAATTTGATCGTATTTGGCGGTTAAATGGTGGCATGAAATATACCAAAATGGGCCTAGATCAATAATTTGGGTTGTCTACTACACTACACTAAAGCTAAAATTAAACCTAAAAGCTCCCTACAAGCTACCTAATTAACCCCTTCACTGCTGGGCATAATACACGTGTGGTGTGCAGCGGCATTTAGCGGCCTTCTAATTACCAAAAAGCAACGCCAAATCCATATAGGTCTGCTATTTCTGAACAAAGGGGATCCCAGAGAAGCATTTACAACCATGTATGCTATAATTGCATAAGTTTTTTGTAAATAAATTCAGCGAGAAACCTAAAGTTTGTGAAAAAAATTGTGAAAAAGTCAACAATTTTTTTTATTTGATCGCATTTGGCGGTGAAATGGTGGCATGAAATATACCAAAATGGGCCTAGATAAATGCTTTGGGATGTCTTCTAAAAAAAAAATATATACATGTCAATGGATATTCAGAGATTCCTGAAAGATATCAGTGTTACAATGTAACTAGCGCTAATTTTGAAAAAAAGTGGTTTGGAAATAGCAAAGTGCTACTTGTATTTATGGCCCTATAACTTGCAAAAAAAGCAAAGAACATTTAAACATTGGGTATTTCTAAACTCAGGACAAAATTTAGAAACTATTTAGAATGGGTGTATTTTGGTGGTTGTAGATGTGTAACAGCTTTTGGGGGTAAAAGTTAGAAAAAGTGTGTGTTTTTTCAATTTTTTCCTCATATTTTATATTTTTTTATAGTAAATTATAAGATATGATGAAATTAATGGTATCTTTAGAAAGTCCATTTAATGGCGAGAAAAACGGTATATAATATGTGTGGGTACAGTAAATGAGTAAGAGGAAAATTACAGCTAAACGCAAACACTGCAGAAATGTAAAAATAGCCATTGTCATTAAGGGTAAGAAAATTGAAAAATGGTCCGGTCATTAAGGGGTTAATATTGATAAAAATATTTTAAAAGGAATATGGTATATGGCAAAGTATTTGGGGCCAAATTATCATTGTCTGGTGGACATGATATATATATGTGTGTATACATGTGTATTTATGTGCTTATATTGTAAATATGTATGTCTACACACACACACACATATATATATATATATATATATATATATATATATATATATATATACACATGTACACACATATATAAAAAGCAGGCAGACCTCATAGAGATATTCAAGAGAATGAAAAAAATACTCCTTACCTTTTACTGACCTGCGTCTTCTACTACAGTTCCTCTGGATCCTATAATTGTTTGTGACATCCCCATGCATTATAGCTGAGAAATAGACAAATAAAAATTGTCATTGAAGATAAACCATACAAAAGACTAGCAGTGCGGTTATAATCAGATTTATTTTTGAATGAGCACAGTTGAATGAGTGGAGTGTATTTTATGTGTTCTTTAGACCAGTGTTTTTCAACCATTGTGCCGTGGCAGACTGACAACAGTGTGGCATCATTTACAACCATGACATTGACATTCATTCACAGACAATCATTATGATTGTTTGTGAATGAATGTCAATATGTCATGTATAGTTTGTAGGAGGCATGGCATGACAGCACAGTACAGTGTGTGTGTATATATATATATATATATATACACTGTATATATATCCTGTATTAGGCCACAATGTGTGAATTTGTAAAATTTTGGGATGGTGGTGTGCCACACGATTTTTTAATGTAAAAAAGTGTGCCACGGCAAAAAAAAGGTTGCAAATCACTGCTTTAGACCCTAAAGCAGCATAATTAAATTATTGTCATACTGATTATGGGCTAGATTACAAGTTAAAAGTATACACGTTCGCATGAGCGCAATTGAATTTAATGCACATCAGGATAGTCTGACTTCAGAGATCTGGTTAACTGTTACACTTGACTAAAAAGTTGCACAACATCAAAAATACATATAAAAGTACAGTTAAACGCTTAATAACACTGTCTGATAAAAATTATTTAAAAAAATGCATAAAAAAGTTATAAGGGCTCAAATATGAGGTCTCATGTGTTAGAAAAAAAGGGCTTTAACATACAGATACATACATATAAAATACAGTAATAATATTGCCCCAGGGACTATTGTTGCTGGGATAAAAGTTGTGCAGCCACAGTAATGCCCCAGTTTAAATTTCCACAGTGACTGTATTTTCCTAGAGGGACACGGAAGTCAAATGTAAAAGAATACATTTAAATAAATATTACAAAAAACAGACCACAAAAAACTGTTAAATAAACTTATGTTATCATATAGACATCTTTCTAATGAAATCATTAACTCCTGTGCATAAACGCTGTGCCTGTATATTGCGTAATATATGGCATCAATGTTTGTATCAATGTCTGTAGCAATGTTACAGATATAGGCCTCTATTTATCAAGTCGACTTTCTAGCATTCGACTGCACCAATACGCTCGCCTAAGATCGCCTAACATCGCTGCCATGGACCTGAATACGTTGGCAAAAATTATCAAGAAAGCTGTCAAAAAGCCACGCACCAAGTACGGTGTGATGAGCAGCGGACTGTGTTTAACTAACAGTCATCGATCTCGCTGCTCATCGGCTTATTCGCAGCTTTCTTGCTACTCTGTCACTAAGCACCCACACTATACTAAACTGTTTTACCCCCTATACCGCCACTCCCAGAGCCCCCCACACCTAAATAAAGTTATTAACCCCTAAACCGCCGCTCCCGGAGCCCACCGCAACTCTAATAAAGTGTTTAACCCCTAAACCGCCGCTCCCGGAGCCCACCGCCACATACATTATTTGTATTAACACCTAAACCACCGCTCCCGGACCCCGCCGCAACTAAATAAAATGTTTAACCCCTAAACTGCCGCTCCCGGACCCGCCGCAACTAAATAAAATGTTTAACCCCTAAACCGCCGCTCCCGGACCCCGCCACAACTAAATAAAGTGTTTAACCCCTAAACCGCCGCTCCCGGACCCCAACATAACTAAATAAATTGTTTAACCCCTAAACTGCCGCTCCCGGACACCGCCGCAACTAAATAAAATGTTTAACCCCTAAACCGCCGCTCCCGGACCCCGCCACAACTAAATAAAATGTTTAACCCTTAAACCACCGCTCACAGACTCCGCCGCCACCTACATTATATTTATTAACCCCTAATCTGACCCCCCTACACCGCCGCCACCTACATTAAATTTATTAACCCCTAATCTGACCCCCCTACACCGCTGCCACCTACTTAAATTTATTAACCCCTAATCTCCCGCCCCCAACGTCGCCGCCACTATATTACATTTATTAACCCCTAAACCTAAGTCTAACCCTAACACCCACTAACTTAAATATAATTTAAATTAATCTAAATAAATTATTCCTATTTAAAACTAAATACTTACCTATAAAATAAACCCTAAGATAGCTACAATATAACTAATAGTTACATTGTAGCTATTTTAGGATTTATTTTTATTTTACAGGCAAGTTTGTATTTATTTTAACTAGGTAGAATAGTTATTAAATAGTTATTAACTAATTAATAGCTACCTAGTTAAAATAAATACAAATATACCTGTAAAATAAATCCTAATCTAAGTTACAATTACACCTAACACTACACTATCATTAAATTATTTCCCTAAATTAACTACAATTAACTACAATTAAATAAAATAAAATAAAGTACGAAAAAAAACAAAAACTAAATTACAGAAAATAATAAAATAATTACAAGAATTTTAAACTAATTACACCTAATCTAATCCCCCTAATAAAATAAAAAAGCCCCCCAAAATAATAAAAATCCCTACCCTATACTAAATTACAAATAGCCCTTAAAAGGGCATTTTGCGGGGCATTGCCCCAAAGTAATCAGCTCTTTTACCTGAAAAAAATACAATACCCCCCAACATTACCACCCACCACCCACACACCCAAACCTACTCTAAAGCCCACCCAATCCCCCCTTAATAAAACCTAAGACTACCCCCCTGAAGATCACCCTACCTTGAGACGTCTTCACCCAACCGGGCCTAAGTCCTCAACAAAGCGGGCAGAAGAGGTCCTCCAGATGGGCAGAAGTCTTCATCCAGGCGGCAATCAGCCAATAGGATTGAGCTCGCATTCTATTGGCTGATTGGAACAGCCAATAGAATTCGAGCTCAATCCTATTGGCTAATTGGATCAGCCAATAGGATTTTTCCTACCTTAATTCCGATTGGCTGATAGAATTCTATCAGCCAATCAGAATTCAAGGGACGCCATCTTGGATTACGTCATTTAAAGGACCAGTCATTCGTCGGGTAGTCGTCGGTCTGGATGCTCCGCGTCGGATGTCTTCAAGATGGAGCCGCTCCTCGTTGGATGGATGAAAATGGAAGATGCCGTCTGGATGAAGACTTCTGCCCGTCTGGAGGGCCTCTTCTGCCCGGTTGGATGAAGACTTCGCCCGGCTGGAGGACCTCTTCTGCCGGGTTGGATGAAGACGTCTCAAGGTACGGTGATCTTCAGGGGGGTAGTGTTAGGTTTTATTAAGGGGGGATTGGGTGGGTTTTAGAGTAGGGTTGGTTGTGTGGGTGGTGGGTTGTAATGTTGGGGGGTATTGTATTTTCTTTTACAGGTAGAAGAGCTGATTACTTTGGGGCAATGCCCCGCAAAAAGCCCTTTTAAGGGCTATTTGTAATTTAATATAGGGTAGGGATTTTTATTATTTTGGGGGGCTTTTTTATTTTATTAGGGGGATTAGATTAGGTGTAATTAGTTTAAAATTCTTGTAATTATTTTTTTATTTTCTGTAATTTAGTGGGTTTTTTTTGTACTTTAGTTAATTTTATTTAATTTTTATTAATTGTACTTAATTGTAGTTAATTTATTTTATTTATTTAATTATAGTGTAGTGTTAGGTGTAATTGTAACTTAGGTTAGGTTTTATTTTACAGATATATTTGTATTTATTTTAACTAGGTACTTAGTAAATACTTAATAACTATTTAATAACTATTGTACCTAGTTAAAATAAATACAAAGTTGCCTGTAAAATAAAAATAAATCCTAAGCTAGCTACAATGTAATTATTAGTTATATTGTAGCTATCTTAGGGTTTATTTTACAGGAAAGTATTTAGTTTTAAATAGGAATAATTTAGGCCTAGATTTAGAGTTGGGCGGTAGCCGTCAAAACCAGCGTTAGAGGCTCCTAACGCTGGTTTTTACCGCCCGCTGGTATTTGGAGTCAGTCAGGAAAGGGTCTAACGCTCACTTTGCAGCCGCGACTTTTCCATACCGCAGATCCCCCTACGCCATTTGCGTATCCTATCTTTTCAATGGGATCTTTCTAACGCCGGTATTTAGAGTCTTGGCTGAAGTGAGCGTTAGAAATCTAAGGACAAAACTCCAGCCGCAGAAAAAAGTCAGTAGTTAAGAGCTTTCTGGGCTAACGCCGGTTTATAAAGCTCTTAACTACTGTGCTCTAAAGTACACTAACACCCATAAACTACCTATGTACCCCTAAACCGAGGTCCCCCCACATCGCCGCCACTCTATTAAATTTTTTTAACCCCTAATCTGCCGACCGCACACCGCTGCCACCTACGTTATCCCTATGAACCCCTAATCTGCTGCCCCTAACACCGCCAACCCCTATATTATATTTATTAACCCCTAATATGCCGCCCCCAACGTCGCCGCTACCTACCTACACTTATTAACCCCTAATCTGCCGACCGGACTGCACCGCTACTATAATAAATGTATTAACCCCTAATCCGCCTCACTCCCGCCTCAATAACCCTATAATAAATAGTATTAACCCCTAACCTGCTCTCCCTAACATCGCCGACACCTAACTTCAAGTATTAACCCCTAATCTGCCGACCGGAGCTCACCGCTACTCTAATAAATTTTTTAACCCCTAAAGCTAATTCTAACCCTAACCCTAACACCCCCCTAAGTTAAATATAATTTTATTCTAACGAAATAAATTAACTCTTATTAAATAAATTATTCCTATTTAAATCTAAATACTTACCTGTAAAATAAACTCTAATATAGCTACAATATAAATAATAATTATATTGTAGCTATTTTAGGATTAATATTTATTTTACAGGCAACTTTGTATTTATTTTAACCAGGTACAATAGCTATTAAATAGTTAATAACTATTTAATAGTTACCTAGTTAAAATAATTACAAAATTACCTGTAAAATAAATCCTAACCTAAGTTACAATTAAACCTAACACTACACTATCAATAAATAAATTAAATAAACTACCTACAATTATCTACAATTAAACCTAACACTACACTATCAATAAATTAATTAAATACAATACCTACAAATAAATACAATTAAATAAACTAACTAAAGTACAAAAAATAAAAAAGAACTAAGTTACAAAAAATAAAAAAATATTTACAAACATTAGAAAAATATTACAACAATTTTAAACTAATTACACCTACTCTAAGCCCCCCTAATAAAATAACAAAGCCCCCCAAAATAAAAAAATGCCCTACCCTATTCTAAAATTAAAATAGAAATGCTCTTTTACCTTACCAGCCCTGAAAAGGGCCCTTTGCGGGGCATGCCCCAAAGAATTCAGCTCTTTTGCCTGTAAAAAAAAACATACAATACCCCCCCAACATTACAACCCACCACCCACATACCCCTAATCTAACCCAAACCCCCCTTAAATAAACCTAACACTAAGCCCCTGAAGATCTCCCTACCTCTATCTATAGCGGGGGCAGCAGATTAGGGGTTAATAAGTGTAAGGTTAGGGGTGTTTAGACTCGGGGTTCATGTTAGGGTGTTAGGTGCAGACTTAGGAAGTGTTTCCCCATAGGAAACAATGTAGCTGCGTTAGGAGCTGAACGCTGCTTTTTTGCAGGTGTTAGGTTTTTTTTCAGCTCAAACAGCCCCATTGTTTCCTATGTGGAAATCGTGCACGAGCACGTTTTTGAAGCTGGCCGCGTCCGTAAGCACCGCTGGAATTTAGAGTTGCAGTGGCGGTAAATATGCTCTACGCTCCCTTTTTGGAGCCTAACGCAGCCCTTCTGTGAACTCTAAATACCAGCAGTATTTAAAAGGTGCGGGAGAAAAAAAGCATGCGTAGCTAACGCACCCCTTTGGCCGCAGAACTCTAAATCTAGCCGATAGTTAATTATAGGAGCGGGAGCGGCAGTTTAGGGGTTAAACAATTTATTTAGTTGCGGCGGGGTCCGGGAGCGGCAGGATAGGGGTTAATAACTTTATGTTGGTGGCGGCGGTATAGGTGGCAGCAGATTAGGGGTTAATAGGTATAATGTAGGTGGCGGTGGGCTCCGTGAGTGGCGGTTTAGGGGTTAATACATTTATTAGAGTTGCGGCGGGGTCCGGGAGCGGTGGTTTAGGGGTTAAACACTTTGATAGAGTTGCGGTGGACTCCGGGAGTGGCGGTTTAGGGGTTAATATGTATAATGTAGGTGGTGGCCGTGTAGGGGGGGCAGATTAGGGGTGTTTAGACTCGGGGTACATGTTAGGGTGGGTGGGATATCGGGCAGCAGCGAACATGAGCTTTCGCTGCTGTCAGACTCCAGGATTGAAAACCAGGTATGCTGGGCCGGAATAGTGGCGAACGTACCTGGTAGGTATTTGATAACTAGCAAAAGTAGTCAGATTGTGCCGAACTTGCATTCGGAACATCTGTAGTGACGTAACCATCGATCTGTGTCGGACTGAGTCGTATGTTACGTCACTATAGTCTACTTTTGCCGGTCTGTAGGGTTTGATAACTACGGCGAATCAGGCTCGCCACAAATACGCTGCGGAATTCCAGCGTATTTGCGGTTGACAGCTTGATAAATAGAGGCCATAGTGTTCAAGATACATGCCTACTCAGTATGCTGTCATGGAAAGGGACAATTTTTAACAGTATTAATTATATTATTAACAGTATTGTATTATGACAGTTTCGTTTTGACTCCCATGACCTTTTAATGTTGAGGTTAAAAATGCCACCCCCTCAGCTAGTTACTTCTACATATTTACAATCCATTCTTGGGACATATTTGACATTGGTGTTTGGTAGGATAATTCAATTTCTAAGTGTGTTGTGAGACTATAAAATATGAAACATGTTTACTAGGTTTCTAATCACTTGATCTTAAAGGGATATGACATGCAAATATATATATATATTTATTCGCTAGGGTAATATATGGGGAAAAAATGATCAAGTACCCTCTGCAGTTTCACCACAATCTTCAGTGTAAAGTGGGTGGCTTTCCAAACCCACTGTGAGACTAATTTTCATTAGCCAATCACGGAGGGCAACCTCGGTTCTCTCTTCCCCGTTGCTTCTGTGAAGCGTTTGTACCCATGCATGCGCTCTTTAATATCCCTCTACTGCACATGCACCTTATGTCCCAGATTAAAGCACCTACATCACTCTCTTAAGGATCACGGGACTGCAGTGTAATCGGAGCAGGAGCCACATCAACACCAGCAAAGAAGAGGCAGAGAAGAAACTTATTAGAAGTAAGTAAATATTTAGGGATCACCCCTAGATAAATGAGCATCATTTAAAAGTAATTGTGTGCAAGTGTTAAAATGCGCCTGAAAAGTTAGGAAAATTTAGAGCTCTAATGCACATGCCCTTCATTTGTATTGCACATGCGATCAGTAGCACACAGAGCACTAATTAATATGCTAATTTGCAACTCTGCCATTGGGCAATAAGCAATGCAATAGCTACAACCTTTTTAAGGGTTGGACTCTATGATGTAAATAAAGATTTAAATTATATATTTTTCTAAAAATTACGTTTAACTTTAAAGTACAAGTGTAATCTGCTCATTATTATAGACTCTTTTAAATAATATATTTTTTATAAAGTACATTTTTAAAACTTTTATAATCCTTTAATATAATAAACCTGTTGAGCATCCAACATACACATTTTAAAAGTGTCCTTGTGTTAGATAACAGACTACACTTTTGGATCTCATACTGCCTTGACCCTTTCTTTCTAACATCAAACAGACATGAGCTCTGCCTGCCAGACATAACAGAGTGACGTTGACTATACATATCTACCACCTGCCTATAAATTTGGATTGGAACATCTGCAATACATTTAAAGTAAGTCAAATTATGTTAATTGTACCTTTAAAGAAAGCCAGTTGTGTTACTTCAATGTTGCATGACAAGGTCTGTTTGCAGACTGTTACATGTCCTTTCCGGTTCTTTTTCTATAATGTGTTAAATAGAATCACTAGCAATCTGTATCATAATAACTAGAAGAAACACTACATGAATGATAATCAGTTAAAAATGAAGATTATGATAGCCTTGGTGACTCTATAATCAGAATTTAATTAAAAACAAGAGGCATGTATTCTGCTTTAACTTCCTTTACTGAAATCTGTATGTATGTAACTGCCCCTAGCCAATGGGGGCTCAGTATCCAAACATATAGTCAGGCTATCCAACTTCCTCTTTCTTTACGTGATCCTTAACGCAGGAACATGGTGAACTGAACTTGAATCAGACCAGACAAAACACAACTAAACAGTAATAACTGCTCAAGCTTACAGTGGCAGGACAACCTCTGAATCGACTGGCTGAAACAGCAACTTGAATTGAAGCACTGGTAACTCAAGAACAGGTTTCACACTGGAAAAAGGAGGAAAAAAGACTGCATGACAACAAGAATATAAAAATGATATACAAGCCCTGTGGAAACAAGGAATGTTAAACAAACACATAGCACTGTAAAAAAAAAAAAAATTTTATGGGAGAGCAAAATACTCGAGTCCTATGTCGACTATAGAGTCAACAAGGCTATTATAATCTTTATTTTATTGCAAGACAGGAAGCTCTTATTTTGCTGTTTGAAAGCCAAACATCTAAAAGGGTCAGAGTAGCATGAGATATGGACCTAAAATAGAACATGCAATAGACTACATCCGAAGACCAATGAGCTGCAGCAAAGAGATCTTGTAGGGACATCCCTTAATAAAAGCATGAGATGCAGAGGCACCCCTCAGTGAATGCGTCCCGAAGGAGGTGGGTATCAAACCTTGAGACAGGATCCAACATAAGAGATAAGTAGCTGTCCTGAAGAGGAGGCACGCAGATTAATTGTGTGCAAAGCATATTCCTTGAGACAGGATGCCACACAGAGCTGAGGTTCCTCATCTAAATAAGGGTAATAGATAGCCGATAAAAATTTTTTAGTATGTCTATTAATCGTAAACTGAATCCCTGAAGGGGAAAAACAAAGCCATCAAAGTCTAAGGCCTGAACATCAAAAACCCTACTGAAGGAGAGGAGACAGAGAAGAGTGGCAAGTTTAGTGGATTGCTGTTTGAGGGATAACTGGGCATTAGAAGACCGGTAGTTAAAGAGGGCAAATACCAGAGAAACATCCCAAAGGCATTGGTATTTTTCTGAAGGTGGAACTCTACATCTGATACCCTGCAGGAGCCAGCATATATACTCAAGAAAAGACCATTCACCGGATAATGAACAGCTGAGATAGCAGAATTACAAAGGTTAATGTGGACTTGTAGCAGAACCCTAGGAATCATGGAAAACGGGGGGGGGGGGGGGGGGAAGCATAATCTCCTGATGGAGGCCACGGCTGGAGAAATGTATCCATGGCCTGTGCTCCTGGGTCTGGGAGCGAACTGAAGTAGTTGGGAGGTGAGTATTGGTTGTGGAGGTGAAGAGATCCAGAGAAAATGGACCACTGAGGGATTGTAGGTAAAGGGAAATTCATCTGTGCATCTCTCCAATATCTGGAAAACCAGTTTGCTATGATGCTGGAATTTCCTGCTAAGTATTCTGCCTCTGCCGAGATCTTGGTAAAACTGCTCTGTTAAATTCGACAGGGTCCGTGACCTGGTACCCCATAGCTTGTTGACATATTGAACCACTGAAATTCTGTTTATACAGAGGAAGACACAACAGTTCACTGAGGTGTCTGCAAATGACCGGAAGGCAAAGGAACCAGTGATGAGTTCCAAATTGTGTTTCAAATAGTTTATGTGGAGTGAGATGGCTGCCAGACTCGTGAAAGAGGGTAAGAAGTGGGTATTAGTTAGCAGTTCAGCAAAGTTAAGGAAGAACCACCATGATTGCAAAACTGTAAGGCAATATAATAGCAGGACTACCGGAAGACAGTAGAAGGGGGAGACAACTTCTAAAGGCAAATAGAAAAGTTGAGTGGAAACAATAAGATATAAAATAAGATGTTAAATAAGATATGATATCATAAGAGAAGTAAAATTAGTTGAGAAATATAGAAGAAAGGAGATACTACCCACTCTCAGTGTATGAGTGGTATCTCTAAGTAGTAAGGTAAAAAGACATATTACAATACAGTATAATTTTAAGAGTAAAAAACACATCACCTTTCTTGCTGGAGAGCAGTAAAGAAAGAGGAAGTGGGAGAGATTGACTATATGTTTGGATACTGAACCCCCATTGGCTAGGGGCTGTTACATTATTTTGTTTTTCTTTCTTGTTAATATTTACTGCTGAAGATATTTCAGTAAAGAAAGTTAAAGCAAAATAAGTGCTTCCTGTCTTGCAAAAAATTGCTAATTGTACATAGTTAAAAGAGTTACCACACACACAGAATATTACCAGCATCTCCGCAGTTTGGATAAGCGAGAAGGCCCGTCTACCAACCGTGTGTTAGATCTTGCACTTTGGGAGGTATGTTTTGGGAGCAATTGTTTCAAAAGTGTGGGATCCCTATGTAACGCCTCCAGTCTTCACGTTGCAGTTTGGAGTCGTGTGGAGACCACGTGACTTTGACAGGAGGACTCTAGGTGACTATCTCTCTATTACAGGAGAACCAGTAAACTACAGATATAAACTAATGAACAAGCTCAACAAATTTATATTAAGCTAGATATATATATATTTTAAATAATGTAGTTGGTGCAGACCCAAAGTAACTATATTTATTTAAACAAAAAAGGTAGATCACAAGGATTTAGTACACCTTGTATACAAAGAATGAGACTTCAGCACTCTTTTAAGTAGTGATATAAAAAAAAAATATTTTATTTTATTCATATACATCCATTGAAAGGCATCTTCTGTTATCATGGCATAATATACACACACATATCCCCGAAATAAAGTGTAAGGCTGATATTCAGTAAAACACCAACAGTTCAGTGGTTAGGTGTTTAAAGCAAACGAGCAAGCAGGCAAAAAGCATGTAAGTAAGCAATTAGGCAACTGGATAAGATGTTAATCTTGGCATACAGAAAGGAAAAGGCATGAATTAGCGGAAGGTCAGTTATCAACAAAGTAAACAGTCCGGACGGCAAGCAACATCAAGAAAGCTCCACATAAGCGGTTCCGTGTCTGTTACAACAAAGTGATACCTTTCCTTAGCGTGTTTGTTTCCACATTAGAAAGTCCATGCTGTAAGCAATTTCAAAGCATGCCTGGTTGCTGTTAGAAGTTGCAGGATCTCCGTTTCATGTAAGCACATGGAAGTATTCACAAGCCAAACATCGGGTGCCAGAGCGCCTAGCCAACACCTACGTACGTTTCGCTCCCATTAGCTGATCAACGGGGCTTTGTCAGGGTGTCTACGTACGTTTCACTCCCATTGGCTGATCAACAGGGCTTTGTCAAGGCGTAATTGCGTCATGTGAAAATACTTAACTTATTCACTTTTCTTAGTCCAGCCTCCTGAAAAATAGTGAAATATAATTGGATAACTTAAAAAACACTAACATTACTAGTCAATACGTCAGACATGTGTGTGGAAAACCCATGGCGTTCACCCTAATATAATATATCTTGTACAGATAGAAACTTAAAATGAAGAAAGATAAGACTTAACGCTTACATAGGGTGGTGTTCTAAACACCACTATTGTATATACATATATAAACAAGTTTTAGCAAGGCAAAATAGCAATACTACGCTGTATAATTACATATGAGAATTGCATGCAGACCAAATCTGGTCTATTACATTCAAGTATCGCGTTTTAACATTCAGGTCGAAGGAGGTTTCTAATCACAAACTTTTTGTATTTGTAGGAAGATCTACTTATACATTTACTATGATTAACAGTCTGTCTAATAACCAATAGCAAACGTAAATAAATTAAACCAATAGTAGACATTCAAAACAGGCAGATATTAATTTGTAGAGCCCATGATTATCTTTACAGAATAGTAAAGACTCTAATGACTGTGATCTATGATTTCAAAGATTTTCTAGGGAACGGAAACCATCGGCTAGATTACAAGTTGTGCGTTATGAGGGGTGCGTTAGTTATGTGTACTTTATCTCCATTGCGCACTTTTCATAACGTAGGTATTATGAGTCTCAAAACAACCTCATAACACGTCGCGGTTACACAACCATCACGTTTATTTTTTACGCGTAATCACGGCAGCGTTAAACATTCTCCCATAGAGCTCAATGATAAATGAAAGAAGCACAGATGTTTCAGCTAACACTCGATCTTGCGAGAAATACGCACTGCTCTGTCATATTACGTATACGGAATAATGCACAACAAAAACACACATCAAATGTACAAACAACAATCACGCAACATAGCACATACACATTACAAATTCACAATATGAAAAGAAAAAGAATGCACAACATTTACACTATACGAGGAATACATAAATACGTTACGATCTTGCAACCCAGAACAAAACAACACGAAAAAAGAATTGCACACTCATAACACAAACAAAACATTTGCATTCAAGATTACGGAACATTAGTACAAATAAACATTTACACCACGTCACAAATACGACACCATCACAAATATGTATTTACATTTACAGATAAATACTTTTGGACAATGTTATGCAAAATGATCACTATGACATCATCACATTATACACATTCCACAAATACTAACTCAATATTAGCATGCACAAATTCACACAACTAATACACATTGCACACATACTAATTACTAACAAAGCCCACCTGAACATACTTTACTTTGCAAACCGGTACATCATTAAATATTTACATAGGGTATATAAGCACGCTACACGCATGGCTTCTTTGACTGTGTTGCTGGAGGATTTTGTGAGATTAGAGAGATTTAGCGAGTTACTGGTATTGTGAGATTTAGTGTGAGAGAGTGAGTTAGTGGTAGCGTGAGATAGTGAGTTAGTGGTAGTGTGAGATAGTGAGTTAGTGGTAGTGTGAGTTAGTGAGAGAGCGTTAGTGAGCGAGAGTTTGTTTGGGTGAGTGTGCGAGTGGTTTTTCTGAATACTTATATTAACACATTTACATGTAAACACATTCAATACATACATACACTTATCAATAACACTAGATACACTCCATACCCCATCCCCTCTCATACTACACTCCATACCCCATTCCCTTTCATCCCATACCCCATTCCCTTTCATCCCATACCTCATTCCCTTTCAGCCCATACCCCATTCCCTGTAAGCCCATACACATCCCATAGTTAGACTTTGTTTACATATCCTCATTTTAGTTTTTTTCTACATTTTTGTCTGTTTAATACCCCTTACCCTTTTTTATTTATATCCCTTTCACAGTTTTTGCACTTTTTACTGATTGTTATTTATTTTGACCCCTTTCATTTGGGCACATTCACTTTTTGTTTGAGTATGTCGGAAGGGGGGGGGATAGGGGGCAGATTAACCCCGGAACTGTTAGAGCTGATTAGGGAGCAGCTTAGAGAAGAGGTTGTAGAGGAGGTCAGACAGCAGGTCTGGCAGGAGGTTAGTCAGGAGAGAGAGAGGGTGAGGGGGAGGGTGAGAGGAACAGGACAGGAAGGGGGACAGGAAGGGGTGGAGGAAGGGGGGTAGGAAGCGGTGGGTGGACCCGGCCACTTTGTTCAAGATGAACAAGTGGCTGGGCCCAGTGGCGTGCAGTGTAGAGCTTCACAGTCCGGGAAATAGAGGCTCACATCACAGGGGAAAGCCAAGCTGAGTAGGGAGGCGAGATATACCATGGATGAGAAGGAGGCCCTCATAGAGGCTTATATGGAGAGGGCTAGGAGACTGCAGGCTCAGAAGGCCACCCCTAAGGAGAAGAGGATGCTATGGCTGGAGACCAGGGATGCCGTTAATGCAGTGGGGGTCCATAACAGGGATCTCAAGTCCATACAGCATTGCTACCGGGACTGCAAAATGGAACTCAAAAGAAAGCTCTCGAGGGAGAACCAATATCTAACAGGGACCGGTGGCGGTCCTGAAATGATCGTGGAATATTCCCGATAGAAAGAAATGTTGCGTCCCAGCATCTCTGAGGTGGCCATAGTTGGTATCGGAGGAGTCAATACCGGGAACCTGCCACACTCATCTTCCGGTAAGCTCATTTAATAATCTCTTTACATCAAAAATAAAGAATGTATTTAAGGATATGATTAACGCAATTACGCTTTTTTAGACATTATTACGTAAACGCATTCACAATTACCATGCGAAAGTTGCATTTCACGAAAAGCCATCACATTAGTATCTAGTCTACAGATTAGGTGTGCATTTAAACAGACTGAAAACAAACGCAAAAACACATTCAGATTAACCATAAAGATATCAGAAACACGGTTTGGAAAATGCGGAAATCATATTGATTGTTGTATTTGAAAGTGTATTAATGAGGCTGCCTTTGTAATTCTATTGTAAGCAAAAGCATTTACATCTTTATTTGGAACTGTGCTAATATCTTGATTTCTTTCTTTTTACAATATACAAAGTCTGAGCCCGGAGAGGAGGGAGCACAGCACCCACAGGCTCCTCCTTCACCCAGGTATGAGAGTGGTGCAGATGACTTGCCACCTCGGGGAGACATGGAAGATATCCCTCTATCCTCATCCTCTGAAGAAGCCCCCGCTGCAGAAGAGATCCCTGCAGCAGCCCCTCCTGCACCAGCAGCCCGCCGTGCACCAGCAGCCCACCATGCACCAGCAGCTACTCAGGAGGAGATAGCAGAGCTGCAGGTATTAAGAGATTTTCTTGAAGAGATGCGTGCCTCCCGGAGGGAACAGGTGGAAAGCAGAATCCAGCTGATGGAAGCAATTAATTATATTCGACAAGACCAAAGAGAGCTTCGCCAAGACCAAAGAGAGATCTTGCATACTCTGAAAGATATATTGGAGGTCCTCCAGGAGGCACATAACACACCATCTGCTGCTGGACCATCTGCTGCTGGGCCATCTGCTGCTGGGCCATCTGATCCTGGGCCATCTGATCCTCGTCCATCTGCTGCTAGACCATCTGCTCCTGGCCCTCCTCCATCTCATCCTCAATCTCCTCCTCAGCCGGGTGATCCCAGTACTCCTCCTTCCCCTCTTCCCCAAACATCTCCGATAAGAACTTGTCGGAAGGGGCAGTTGCCCCCCCAGAGCCTCAGTCTCGTGGGAAGAGGGGAAGGAAGAGGAAGGAAGTTTTTATATATATATATATATATATATATATATATATATATATTTAGTTATTTAAAGTGTAATGGATAGGTATGTGATGATGTGGTCTTCTTACACTTGTGGAGCACACTCTGTATATAATCTGCTTCTATGGAACCGGGTCCATGGAGGCAGATTGTTTGCAGAGTGTGTTTTACAAGTGTGTGGAGACCACATCATCACATACCTAGCCTTGTTGATTACATTGGTTTCTGTGATGTGATGTCCAAACTGTTTCCCTAATCTCAAACAAAATGACCATTACAATTATACATGATGGCATATCATTGTTTTGATGCCAACAACACAGCTTAAAGGGACAGTCATAACATTAATTATTGTTGGTTACAAAGAAAACACTTTATTACGCATTATCAAGTTTGGAAAAACAAGACTTAGAGAAATACACGTTTTACTTCTGTGATTAACCTTGTATGTATGCCTATGAAAAATGACCACTTAATTCTGTTCTTTTGACAGACCGGCATTTCAGCCAATCACTGATCAATCCAGGGTAACTATACTGCATGAGCTCAATGTTTTCTATATGAAACACAAAAAATAATGCCCTCTAGTGGTCAAAATGCATTCAGATTAGATGCACTCTTCAAGCTTGAAGAAATGAGCAGATGTACCTCCTAGGTTTAGCTATTAACTAAGATCACCAAGCGAACTAAGATAAATTGGTGATAAAAGTTTGAGATATATTTTTTAAAAATTGCATTTTTTGAGATTTAAATCATTACTGTTTTGCTTAACTTGACTGTCCCTTTAAACAAGAACATATGCTAACATATAATAATCCTTAGGGATTGTTGGTATATCTACACAAACTTGTTCAAACAAGAAAATATTTGAATAGGACACTAAGCCTGTATGCCATATTTCTCTTGACGTGTTAAATAAAGTCTATTTTCTTAAAGATACATTATAGTGTTTGTTTGAATTATTTAAGAAAGACATTTCATTTAGAAGGAATCTGGTTTCATGTCCTTTTAAGTGTTACATTAGAAATATATGCCCACAGTAATATATTTGGAGATTAACAATGTGCAAGTCGTACATTACACAATACTGAGCATTTACATTAAAGGGACAGTATACACTCATTTTCATAGAACTGCATGTAATAGACACTACTATAAAGAACAAGATGCCCAGATACTGATATAAAAATCCATGAGAAACGGTTTAAAGACTTACTTAGAAACTCTCAGTTTAGCTATGTTGAAAAGTTAGCTGGAAAGCCCATTGCAAGTGAGAAATAAGTCACTCCCCACTCCCCCTTCTTTTGCATATGAAAAGACCCTTTACACAAACAGGAGCAAGCTGGAGAAGGTAGCTGATGGTATTCACATCAAACTTTGGGGCTTGGTTAGGAGTCAGAAAATCACAGCAATGGTATTTAAAAATAAGCAAAACTATACATTTAAAATAAAATAAAAAAAATGGGCTATATAAATAGATCATCTACAAAACATATATGCTAAGAAAAAATGAGTGTATAATGTCCCTTTAAGAAAAAAAACATAACATCTAAATAAGTAGGCATCTCATATATTTATCATATGATAAAGGTCAATGCATATTGATTACTTGATTCTTTGACTACAAAAGCGCATCTTTAGGAATTAGATATGTAGAAAATTCGACACAACACAGTAATTATTTATAAAAAGGAAAATATTGTTGACAAACATATTAAACAAAATGGAGTATATTCATGGATTTGCACTTGCCTCAAAATTGTCAGGGTGCCAGAAATCAGACTGAGACAAGAAGTGCAAAAATAATCACACCTTTATTAATAGCAAAAAAATAATAAAAAGTCCACAATTCAAATAACAAGCCAGGAATCAAAACCAGAGCTGGTAGTCAGACCAGCCGAGTCAGGAGCCAAAGCAAGTAGTCAGACGAGCCGGAATCAGGAACAAGGAGAACAGCAGAGTCAGGAACAAGCCAGGGATCAGGAACCAGGAGGGACGTCAGACAGCCAGGTAATACACAGGAGCTCTCACAAACAGGTCTGAGACAACGCAAGGGCAAAGCATACTGAACAGAGGCCCTTTAAATAATAAGTGATGGGGCGGAGCTAGCCTGAGAAGCGAGTGGATGCGACTTTGCAGAGCTCCTGCATACTTTTCTTTTTAAACAGACTTAACAGACATTTTCCTTCCTTTATTTTTATATTTTACTGAGCCACTAAACCTATGAAGGATTGTGAATACCTGTCCCAGTGATAACTTGAGGATTTAACAACTATATCCCCTGTTGGAGGTCTCAATGTAAAAGTGGCGGTGGTTGAGAGCTTTGCCAGCTTGGCTCAGAGATCCCTCTGGGTTATCTGCCCGGATGACTACGGGACTTCAGATGTGTGAGCGGCAAACAGCGGTGAAGCATTGAGAGCGGGAGAGACTCCCTAAATAGCTACGGACCGCAACCCAGTGTAAAATCGGAAAGGCGCGAAAACCCGCCATTAAAAATTGATGTCATCAGACATCCGTGGTGAAGAAGGCGCCCTCTGATCCTGGTAGGAGCAATGAGATCTGATACTGAGAGGGGAAGGTAGACATACTCCAAATATATTGACACCCTGCCAGGTCAGTTGAGCGAGCCTACCTCATAAAGGCATCCAGACAGCTGTACAAACACAGTATAAAAGCAGACACCACACAACATACTCTGTTCCGGAGGGCCGGGGCTCCGCTCCGGAACAGTATAACTACTGATCACAAAGTGAGAGGCTGGCCCATGTCCAACATCTTACCGGAGCAGCTTAATAAAAAACCACTATCTTACAAGCCAGCTTTGTCCAGCCTGTATAACCCACACTGAATTAACGGCTCTGGCACCCAGGTTAAGTACACAATTTGGGGGAGCTTGGGGCTCAGACTGACTTACTAAGACTTCTGCAATATAAATACATACCTGTCTCACAGCTTCTTACTGTGTATATGAATCCTCCATTGCAGATTCGTTTTCAAATATATATGCTGCTTACTGTGGAGATCTGCAGGTTGTGGTTTGAGGCTGCAGTGTTGTTTCTCTCCCCAGTTGTTGTTGGTTTGGGCCCGAGTCTTACCACCTGACTGCTAAAGCAGTTTCATTGAAAGGAACAGCCATCTTCCATATACCTTCTGAGATACATGGATTACTATATATAGGGATTTGCAATATATACCACAGATAAAGGCTCTGAGCATTTATAGATTGCTCTCAATCCCCTCCATTTCCTGCTGATTAGGATCAACAGGTCATATCCCATCATCCCTTCCCGACTTCGTCCAGTGAGGACACTTGCCCCCGGGGTGAAGAGACAATCTCAGAAAAACAATACAATAAACTGGGGCTTGCAGGAGATGTTCCGGTCTGCCCAGATCAAAAAGAGATAGTGAATTAAAGTGTGCTATGGCTACTTGAAGAAGCCTGTTGAGGTGGTCTGACAGAAACCAACATGATATAATCATCAAGGGACTTTTATTTTATTTTTGCGGCTAGGCCTTTGCCCTTCATAAGATGCTTAATTAAAGGTATATCTCTGCAACATCATAAGAGATAGGGGCAATGTAACCACAATGAGTGAGGACCTCAGATGAATAAAGGGTGGACGCTGGTGTATTCAACTCTGTGTGCATATCAAGTCAAATAACTGAGAGTGAGGGAGCTATTGACTGTTTTCTGTTCCAGCTTGGGGAGGGAGGAAACTGAATATATACCCTAAAGTAACGCAACAAACGATTCTATTTTCATATAGAGACGTGTAGGTGCCTACTATCTTCTTTCCTTGAGACTGGATAATTTGATAGATTATTACTATTTTTCTTTCCGGCTCAGCTGGGGGCTACACTACAGTACAGTGTATTTTTCTCATCTCTGGCACTCATCATGTCTACTAGAAAAGGCCCCAAGAGTGATAAAGGGGTGAAATCCACGTTGATGGATACCTTCTTCAAATCATCTAAACCGCCCAAGTCTCAGGATAATCTCATGACTGAGATGGAGGAAGACTTGGAGTCTGAAACTGAAACGGGACCTGAAAATATGATACCTGTGACTAGGGCTGATCTTCGATCTCTGGTCTCTAAGCAGGACATAGCTGCTAATTTTGAAAAACTGTGGGAGAAAATGGATAACTTTCAGGCACAAATCACCAACAGTCTGACTGATATTAAGAATGAGATTTCGGAGCTGGGAAATCGAGTAGACTCTCTGGAGACGGCCACGGATGAAATGGGTGAAGAAGTAAATACAGTGTCTGAGTCTCTGGCTTCTCAACAACAAGTAATACTGGAATTGGAGGAAAAGATAGAAGATATGGAAAATAGAAGCAGAAGGTCTAATATCAGACTTAAAGGAATCCCTGAGGCTATAACAGCTGAGGAGCTTCAAACTTACCTGCAGCAGTTGTTCCATTCAATCGTGGGAACGCCGAATAAATCAGAATACCCAATAGAAAGAGCTCATAGAGCTCTCAGACCCAAGCCCAAACCGGACCAACCTCCAAGAGATGTCATTATTAAATTTCTACGGTTCCCTGATAAAGAAAAGATACTTCTAGCAGCCAGGCAAAATCCCACCTTCAAGTTTCAGGGAAATATAATTCAATTTTTTCAAGATCTCTGCGTTAAAACTCTATAAAAGAGAAATACACTGCGACCCCTCACTCTCCTCCTGAGGAAGAATCATATCCCATATAGATGGGGTTTCCCTTTCGCGTTGCATGTGATGCAAAATGGGAAAACAACCACTATCAAGACAACAGAGGAGATACCAGATCTCTGCAAACTTTTAGACCTGGAGCCTCCAGATACCACAAGTGGAGCAATGCCAGCATACCCACCTGATGCATCCCAACCCCGCCCGAAGCCTCAAAGGCTAAAATGGAAGAAAGTTACAAAGAAAAAAACTAAAACTTGAAATAGCCTAAAGAGAAAACCAAAAAACTTTCGAGCTGGATGAGGGTCTCTGTGCTCTCTTTTGACAGTGGAGGGATTCACTTGAACTTAATAACTTCCAAGTTTAGAGGGAGGTTAACCAGATGAAGAACCCTTATGAGGGGAAAAAATAGGGGACTAGTATGGTCCCAGCACTCATTAAGAAATATGTTTGCACATGGTTTCTGGTAAGACCACATGTTTGATACAAATTGTATTTGTTTTGATGTATAGTTATTCTAAAAGTTTTTTATCATTATTAGTTAATGTTGATATTAGTACTGTTTATACTAATGTTCCATAGAGTTGTAAGATACAGCACATTACTTTTATGCTCATCAATGGATATTGATCTGTGTGGATGTTGGAGAAGGGTAGAGAACTATAGACCCTTGATGAAGGGGAAGAGAGGAGATAGTAACTCCTACCATCTTTGCAGCATACAATTGTCACACCTTATACTATTACTGATTGCTAGGGGTAAGAGCTTAGTTTTCACACACATAAGGGATAATGACACTACCTAAGATTGTTCTGATCTGACATAATGCAAGAGGACTCAATACAGATGTAAAAAGGAGGACAGCTATGACTAACTATAGACGGTTGAGGGCCAATGTAATTTACCTTCAGGAAACTCACTTCCTTAAAAATACTATTCCAAAATACTGGACAAAAGACTATCCGTTGCAATTTCACTCTGCCTTAGACTCCAAAAAAAGAGGAGTTGCTATACTGATACACTCATCCATACCGTTCACACACAAAGAAACCATTTCAGATGCAGAAGGCAGGTATCTATTAGTGTCTGGACGGATAGGGGAAATAGATGTGTTGATGTGTAATGTGTACGCTCCTAATGAGCAACAAGACAAATTTTTTGACAAAATCTCAAATTTGCTGACTGGCTGGTCCAGGATACGAATACTCCTGGCGGGAGACTTTAATATCGACCTTCAGGCATTAGTAAAACATACTACCGCTTTACAGTCTAATAAAAAGCAACAGCAAAGGACAATTGCCAAGAACATTCTAGGCATACTTGGGCAACATAATCTACATGACACTTGGCAGACCCTGAATAAAGAGACGAGAGACATGACCTTTTACTCATCAGCCCATGATAGTTATTCTAAAATAGATTATGTATTTACTAGCCATATCCTACAGCCAGCAATACAATCTATGGTTATCCACCCATGTGTGTAGTCTGACCACTCTATCACACAACGTAATGTAGGCAATCTATCAGACCCACAAAGAATAAAGACCTAGACATATGACTCATCCTGCATGAAAAATCCACTTATACGGAACAACATACCTAAACACTTAAAAGAGTACTGGCAGATTAATATAGACTCCACAGAGAATCCCATTACACCTTGGGCGGCACATAAAGCGGTGTTGAGGGGAATCCTAATTTAAGAAAAATCCCTGATTAAAAAGCAGAATGAGGCCCACATAAAACAATTCCACATAGAAATGAAATCTTTAGAGGACGTACACAAACAAACTAAATCAAAAGTTACACTACAACAACTCATGAGCAAAAAACAGAGCTTGCAGTCATTATTAAACAAACATTCCTTGAGAGCTGCATATAGATTAAAAACTAATTATTTTATCTTTGCTAATAAGCCTGATAAATATTTAGCAAAAAAAAATTAGAGATAACTATCAAGCTCTTTCTATACCACAAATACAAGATCCTGATGGTAGGGTGACGTCCCATCCTCAGGAAATTGTAGATACTTTTGCTCAATTCTATAGTGACCTGTATAATGGCCAGAAATTACGACACAACCATTCCACACAAACGGTATTTGACTCCTTCTTACAAAAAGCAAATATTAACGCAATAAATGAGCAAGATAGAGACATTTTGAATGCCAAAATCACTCAGGTAGGGGTATTGAAGGCTATTAAGGATCTCAAACCAGGTAAAGCCCCGGGCCCAGACGGGTTCCCAGGGGAGTACTACATAGCATTTAAGGATATATTGATACCCCACATAGTAACGTTTGCAAACCACATTATGGAGGGGGGGAGATACCTGTAGATCTTCTTCGAGCCAAAATAGTGGTTATACCGAAACAGGGGAAAGACCCTAAATCTTGCGCTAGCTATAGGCCTATTTCTCTTATCAACCAAGACCTCAAGATAATAACCAAAATACTGGCCAATAGATTGAAACATATCTTACCCTCTATTATACACCCAGTTCAGGTGGGTTTTATTAAAGATAGGGAAGCCCCAGACAATATACGCAAAATTATATCAATAATAGATTTTTTACGGGACAAAGGGATGCCTTCTCTGATCCTATCGTTGGACGCGGAGAAGGCATTCGATAGGGTGGATTGGAAATATATGCTGGCGGTGCTGAAAATAATGGGATTTAATGGGAGATTTCTACAAGCCAATTACAGGGTTATATTCGAAACCCACGGCTCAGGTTAGGGCGGTCGGATACCAATCAAAGGAAATACATATACTTAACGGAACAAGGCAGGGATGCCCGCTCTCTCCGTTAATCTTTGCAATATGTATTGAACCGTTAGCAGCGTACATACGAAATTGTCCAGATATAACAGGCCTGGAAATAGGAAAGATACACCACAAAATTACTTTGTTTGCGGACGATGTGTTACTTACTATAACAAACCCATTAAGGTCACTGCCCTTTGTATACCAAGCTATACAACTGTTTTCCCAAATCTATGGTTATAAAGTTAATGCGGGAAAATGTGAGGCACTCCCCTTGTCTATCCCTAAGCACATGATTAAGTTGATTGAGGCAAATTTCGATTTTTAAATGGGTGTCAGAGGGGTTAAAATACCTAGGGATCAAACTTACAACACACTCCTCGAAACTTTACGCGACAAATTATGCACCCTTTTTCAAAACAATTCGAGCAGATATAGGGAAATGGAGGAAGAAGGGCTTTTCCTGGTATGGTAGATTGTCTGCGGTAAAAATGACAATTTTACCAAGAATTTTGTATCTCTTTAGAGTACTCCCTATTAAGCTAAATATCTCAGACCTTGACAATCTTCAGAGAGATATAAACAGATATCTGAGGGATAGTAAACATCCAAGGATCTCACACCACATTATGAACAGACACAGACAATTAGGAGGGGTGGGAGCCCCTAATTTACATGACTATTACACAGCAGCTCGATTAGCCCAAAACTCAACATTAGGAAGACGACAAACTGACATTCTATGGCCTGCTCTGGAGGCGGAAATGTTGAAACAAGAGATACCAGATGGCATTCTCAGGAACAAGGATTTTGTCGAATCCCATTCTATATACCAGAACAAAATTACATTGACTGAAAGGCAGCAATGGACTTCTCTTTGTCGGGCAGGCAAGGTAATCCCTATACACTCATCGATAGTGCCTCTTGCATATATTATAAACACCGAACACAAGCATCAGGTAAAGAAGTGGGAAAACAAGGGGTTGTATAGGGTGGCAGATATGCATCTGCATGGTAAACTATTGACATTTACCCAACTCCAACAGAAACTTGAGCCTATTCCTCTACAGTGGTTCCTATATCTCCAAGTAATGTCAGCCATACGAGCATACTTAGAGTCAACTAGAATACATAGTCGACTGACCACTCTAGAACACTTATGTACATCCCTTTATAGACCTAAAAAAGCAATTTCTAGACTATATATTACAATTCAAGAGACCAGAGCACAGACTAAAACCCTGGTACTGTCAAGGTAGGAAACAGATTTAGGCATAGAGATTGAGACAGGAAAATGGAATGAAATAGTTCATCAGGCCAGCAGGGGTCTCATTAGTGCTGATCTCAGAGAGAATATATTAAAAACAACTTTCAGATGGTACTTGACTCCAATGAAAACAGCACATATGGTCAAAGGGAGCTCTGCTTATTGCTATAGAGGCTGCAAGGTGGCAGGTTCTTGTTTCCACATGTGGTGGGAATGTAATAAAGTAAGCAAAATATGGCAAGAACTGTCCCAACTGCTGAGTAAGGTGTTAAATGAACAGATACGCCTCACCCCAGCCCAGGCATTATTACATGAAAACATCTCTAGATTCAATGCACACGTAAACACGTTTATTAGAATCCTTTGTACTGTAACTAGAACAACCATCGCAAGATATTGGAAGACGGAGATACCGTCTTGGGCAGAGGTTCTAGCTAGAATTCAGACGACATACTTGATGTATGAGTCAGCAGCAGGGATAGGCAAGGTGTCCGTACACGGACACTGGTGTCCGTGACTGGCCCTTGCAGTGTCCGCCACCCATTTTGTGGAGGGGAGGGAGGAGTAGGACAGATGAATGCTGGTCCTTACTCCTCGTTGACCCAAGCAGCGCCACGCTTAGTAGCGGGAAAGTGAGGGAAGAAGCAAGCTGCCTGCAGTCAACTAACCGTCAGTTGTGACCCATCTCAATTCCTTGATCTGTGCGCTAGCATGATGCTGGTGTTTGTGTGTAGAAGACCGCTGCCTACTCTGACAAACCTTACATAACCAAGTAAGTAACCAACCATGATGATCATGGGTGGGTTTGGTCAGGAGTTACAGACTCTCAATATAACCAAAAAAATAAATAAAAGGTAATACCATATAAATGTTATTTTAAAGTTGTTTGATTAGATGACTAATTTGTACTTGTAGAACTAGACCAGGGGCGTCCAACGTGCAACAGCAAAGTTTCGCTCTTCTGACTTACAGAAACATAGATTATGTCGGCAGATAGGAACCATTTGGCCTATCTAGTCTGCCCAATTTTCTGAATACTTTCATTAGTTCCTGGCCTTATCTTATATCTTATATCTTAACCTTATGCCTATCCCATGCATGTTTAAACTACTTCACTGTCTCTACCACTTCTTCTGGATGGCTATTCCACCGTGTATCCACTACCCTCTCTGTAAAGAGAGTGTTTTTTGATGTTTTTAATTTGAAATGTACCTTGGTGTCCTTTACCAATGTCTGTACTTTGGAAAATGTCCACCACAGCCTTGGTTCGTGCCTATCCCTGGTCAGCAGCAAATGTGCAAAACGCGGAGCCTTTGTTCCAAAAGGTTTGGTTTTATTGGATAATGGGAAACAGCAAACAGTAAAATGGTATATTTTGCATAAGGGAACTAGAGAATAGGAAATGACTGGCAACGATTGCTGGGGAAAGACTGAAAGAAGTGAACTAAGTGGATAGTAAGGTAAACCAAGTCCGCATGGATGGATGTTTGAATGAGCTAGCAACTTTTAGATACTCCAATGATAAATTGTGCTGTGTCAAGATATAACTTTGTAGATGTTCTTGTTTGTCTGTTTTGTTGGTTCAATCTGTTATGTTGACTTTTAAGGTTGGAAATGTACTAAGATATTATCCCCCACATTATTTTATTCCTTATGAAAGAAATTAAACTATATGTTAAAAACAAGGAGTAAAAGAAGAGGGAAAATTCAATGGAAAAAGGTTACTCCTCACTTCATTATGGAGAAGACTGTTTCATCATCCCATAATATAAGCTGATGGGTGGAAGATAAACTCCATTGTTGAATTCTTCATGTTACAAACTAACGCCTAGATTTAGAGTTTTTAGAAGGGGTGCGTTAGCTACGCGTGTTTTTTTTCCCCCCGCACCTTTTAAACGACGCTGGTATTAGTTCTCAGAAGGGCTGCGTTAGGCTCCAAAAAGGGAGCGTACAGGCATATTTACCGCCACTGCAACTCTCAATACCAGCGTTGCTTACGGACGCGGCCAGCTTCAAAAACGTGCTCGTGCACGATTCCCCCATAGGAAACAATGGGGCAGTTTGAGCTGGAAAAAAACCTAACACCTGCAAAAAAGCAGCGTTCAGCTCCTAACGCAGCCCCATTGTTTCCTATGGGGAAACACTTCCTAAGTCTGCACCTAACACCCTAACATGTACCCCGAGTCTAAACACCCCTAACCTTACACTTATTAACCCCTAATCTGCTGCCCCCGCTATCGCTGACCCATGCATATTATTTTTAACCCCTAATCTGCCGCTCCGTACACCGCCGTAACCTACGTTATCCCTATGTACCCCTAATCTGCTGCCCCTAACACCGCTGACCCCTATATTATATTTATTACCCCCTAATCTGCCCCCCCCAATGTCGCCGCTACCTACCTACACTTATTAACCCCTAATCTGCCGACTGGACCTCACCGCTACTATAATAAATGTATTAACCCCTAATCCGCCTCACTCCCGACTCAAAAACCCTATAATAAATAGTATTAACCCCTAATCTGCCCTCCCTAACATCGACGACACCTAACTTGAAGTATTAACCCCTAATCTGCCGACCGGACCTCGCCGCTACTCTAATAAATGTATTAACCCCTAAAGCTAAGTCTAACCCTAACCCTAACACCCCCCCTAAGTTAAATATAATTTAAATCTAACGAAATAAAATAAATCTTATTAAATAAATTAATTCTATTAAAAACTAAATACTTACCTGTAAAATAAACCCTAATATAGCTACAATATAAATAATAATTATATTGTAGCTATTTTAGGATTAATATTTATTTTACAGGCAACTTTGTATTTATTTTAACTAGGTACAATAGCTATTAAATAGTTAATAAATATTTAATAGCTACCTAGTTAAAATAATTACAAAATTACCTGTAAAATAAATCCTAACCTAAGTTACAATTAAACCTAACACTACACTATCAATAAATTAATTAAATAAACTACCTACAATTATCTACAATTAAATCAACTAAACTAAATTACAAAAACAAACAAACACTAAATTACAAAAAAACCAAACACTAAATTACAAAAAATAAAAAAAGATTACATGAATTTCAAACTAATTACACCTACTCTAAGCTCCCTAAAAAAATAACAAAGCCCCCCAAAATAAAAAAATGCCCTACCCTATTCTAAAATAAAAATTAAACAGCTCTTTTACCTTACCAGCCCTTAAAAGGGCCTTTTGCGGGGCATGCCCCAAAGAAAACAGCTCTTTTGCATTTAAATAAACATACAATACCCCCCCAACATTACAACCCACCACCCACATACCCCTAATCTAACCCAAACCCCCCTTAAAAAACCTAACACTAAGCCCCTGAAGATCTTCCTACCTTATCTTCACCACGCCGGGTATCACCAATCCGTCCAGAAGAGGGTCCGAAGTCTTCATCCTATCCGGCAAGAAGAGGTCCAGAAGAGGGTCCGAAGTCTTCACCCTATCCGGCAAGAAGAGGGCATCCGGACCGGTAGACATCTTCATCCAGACGGCATCTTCTGTCTTCTTCCATCCGGCGCGGAGCGGGACCATATTGAAGCAGCCGACGCAAATCCATCCTCTTCTTCCGGCGACTCCCGACGAATGAAGGTTCCTTTAAGTGACGTCATCCAAGATGGCGTCCCTCGATCAGCCAATAGAATGCAAGCTCAATCTGATTGGCTGATTGGATCAGCCAATCCGATTGAACTTGAATCTGATTGGCTGATTCAATCAGCCAATCAGATTTTTCCTACCTTAATTCCGATTGGCTGATAGAATCCTATCAGCCAATCGGAATTCGAGGGACGCCATCTTGGATGACGTCACTTAAAGGAACCTTCATTCGGACTTAGGACATCGTTAGAAGAGGATGGATCCGCGTTGGCTGTTTCAAGATGGTCCTGCTCCGCACCGGATGGAAGAAGATAGAAGGGGCTTAGTGTTAGGTTTTTTAAGGGGGGTTTGGGTTAGATTAGAGGTATGTGGGTAGTGGTTTGTAATGTTGGGGGGGGTATTGTATGTTTATTTAAATGCAAAAGAGCTGTTTTCTTTGGGACATGCCCCGCAAAAGGCCCTTTAAGGGCTGGTAAGGTAAAAGAGCTGTTTAATTTTTATTTTAGAATAGGGTAGGGCATTTTTTTATTTTGGGGGGCTTTGTTATTTTTTTAGGGGGCTTAGAGTAGGTGTAATTAGTTTAAAATTCATGTAATCTTTTTTTATTTTTTGTAACTTAGTGTTTGTTTTTGTAATTTAGTGTTTGTTTTTTTTGTAATTTAGTTTAGTTGATTTAATTGTAGATAATTGTAGGTAGTTTATTTAATTAATTTATTGATAGTGTAGTGTTAGGTTTAATTGTAACTTAGGTTAGGATTTAGTTTACAGGTAATTTTGTAATTATTTTAACTAGGTAGCTATTAAATAGTTATTAACTATTTAATAGCTATTGTACCTAGTTAAAATAAATACAATGTTGCCTGTAAAATACATATTAATCCTAAAATAGCTACAATATAATTATTATTTATATTGTAGCTATATTAGGGTATATTTTACAGGTAAGTATTTAGTTTTAAATAGGATTAATTTATTTAATAAGATTTATTTTATTTTGTTAGATTTAAATTATATTTAATTTAGGGGGGTGTTAGGGTTAGGGTTAGACTTAGCTTTAGGGGTTAATACATTTATTAGAGTAGCGGCGAGGTCCGGTCGGCAGATTAGGGGTTAATAATTGAAGTTAGGTGTCGGCGATGTTAGGGAGGGCAGATTAGGGGTTAATAAAATTTATTATAGGGTTTTTGAGGCAGAAGTGAGGCGGTTTAGGGGTTAATACATTTATTATAGTAGCGGCGAGGTCCGGTCAGCAGATTAGGGGTTAAAAAGTGTAGGTAGGTAGTGGCGACGTTGGGGGGGGGCAGATTAGGGGGTAATAAATATAAGATAGGGGTCGGCGATGTTAGGGGCAGCAGATTAGGGGTACATAGGGATAATGTAGGTTGCGGCGGTGTGCGGTCGGCAGATTAGGGGTTAAAAATTTTTAATAGAGTGGCGGCGATGTGGGGGGGCCTCGGTTTAGGGGTGCATAGGTAGTTTATGGGTGTTAGTGTACTTTAGAGCACAGTAGTTAAGAGCTTTATGAACCGGCGTTAGCCCATAAAGCTCATAACTCCTGACTTTTTCCTGCGGCTGGAGTCTTGTCGTTAGAGTTCTAAATCTCACTTCAGCCAAGACTCTAAATACCGGCGTTAGAAAGATCCCATTGAAAAGATAGGATAAGCAATTGACGTAAGGGGATCTGCGGTATGGAAAAGTCGCTGCTGGAAATTGAGCGTTAGACCCTTACCTACAAGATTCTAAATACCAGCGGTAGGCCAAAACCAGCGTTAGGACCCCCTAACGCTGGTTTTGACGGCTAACGCAGAACTCTAAATCTAGGCATAAGGGATTACATATATGGACTGGTAAAAACTCAACCAAAAAAGAACTTTACTGACTTAGAGAATTATTGAACTCACAGCGCTTAAAGGACCTATAGCTCCTATCTAAGGTGGGCCCCCACTACCCACAGAGAAAATACTGTTGTCAGAGAGGTTTGGAGAGGAGCGCCAGTTAAGTCAAGGTCTGGTGTGTATGTGTGAGAAATGTATTCACACTTAAGTAGATAGAACCCTTTGTGAGGGCTAAGTGCCTATGTCTAGCTACAGAGGCTATTGTGATAGTAAGACAATGGAATAGAGGAATGTAAAAGATATGATACAATTTATTACAATTACAAATTCAATCTATAAACATGGATCCAAGGTACATAAAAAAAATATATATAAAAACAGTTTAGAAATGATAATAATACATAAAATTCCCAGGGGAAAATATTCCTCCAAGGGCAAAATGTCCCCAAGATAGTATACAGAGAGTGGTAGATATAATTGGACTAGACTACCCTCTGCTTCATATAATCATATATAAACCGGTACAACAGGTTGGTGGAATAGTTTCCACTGATATAGGAAATACAATCTTATGCAAATAAGGATGCAGCTGACCAATATATCATGTGTGAACAATATATCATAGGTGAAAAGAAACACAAAAACGACAAAAGTGATCAAAAATGTGATCAAAATGAACTAGTGTGTACACAATCTAGTGTAAAAAATGTTCTCAAAAAATGATGGCACAAAAAGGTGTAAGAAATATAAAAAAGAGTATAAAATGTGTTACAGATCACATAGCGAGTGATATGTAGTGGAAAGCAAAAAAAGTGAAAAATGAACAATGTTAAATGTAGGTGAACAATCACAGAAACGTGAACAATATATTTTCATAAAATGTCACAAATATAAACAATATAAAATACAGAGTGGAATCAAATCAATGTCTATAAAAAACCGGATAGTGATGATGTTGTGACTATCCTGATAAAAAAGTGTGTCCAAAGAGTTATGATAAAAGTAAGTGATTCCAATAAAGACGTTTCTTATCCTCCAATGAGTCTTAGTAATCCAATATAAAACAATTCCAAAGCTTCAGTATCAAAGCAAAGATAAAAACAAAAATGGCAATATAAAAAGATGGCAATATAAAAAAGATGGAAAATCCTCAAAACCTAAGGATAGAGAAAAATAACATAGTATAATACTGTTAAAATGTAAATAAATCAAAAAATATAGCTCACCATAAAGTTGTCAACGCGTTTCGGCCCACAGCTTGGGCCTTTCTCAAGACTAGTATATGGCTAGGTGAGCAGGGTCTTTTATATCTGTATGTAACCAATCAAATTGTACTTCAAATGGCGCCAAAAAATACCGCAATTGTCACCGGAAGTCCTACACCGGAAGTTGTCAATTATATACCGGATGTAGTATCCTTAGTCATAAGGAAGAAGCTGTATATCGCTTTAATATATACTTATATTTATTGTGGCCAAAGTTCTCAACATATGTTTGTGTAATGTATCTTCTAGTGGCCTCTTACAGCTGTTACATGATAATGGAATTCTTAACATCAAGGAATACAGGTATATTAACATCAAACACCCCATTACCCCCGTCTTCTATTATCTCCCTAAAATACACAAGACACTCATCAACCCCCCGGGAAGACCAATAATATCAGGGATTGGGTCCTTATCCAGTAATCTGTCCGAATACTTAGACAGGAATCTACAGAAATATGTGTTACAATTACCATCCTACATAAGAGATTCCACTCAAGTATTAAACATTTTGGAGAACATAGAATGGATGGAAGAGTATCTACTAGTCACCTGTGATGTCACCTCCCTGTACACGAGTATACCGCACGAAGGAGGTTGGGAGGCGATAGAATACTTCTTAAAGAAAGATGACACAGTACCGGAACTTCAGAAGAGATTTATATTGGAGGGAATCAGTTACATACTGACACACAATTATTTTAACCATGATGGGAAGTTTTACAGACAGCTGTGTGGCACAGCTATGGGGACCAGGTTCGCGCCGAGCTATGCAAATCTTTATATGGGCAAATGGGAGCACATTTTTTGGGAGTCCTGCCCAGCCGGCGCGGACCTGGTATCCTATTACAGGTACATAGACGACATCCTTATGATATGGAAAGGCTCCAAGGAAGATCTGGAGCATGCCATCAGGGTCATGAATGATAACATCTGCAACTTAAGATTCACTCATGAGATCAGTAGCACTGAGATTACCTTTCTGGATTTGAAAATAACAGTAGAAGATGGGAAACTTAAGACCTCCACATACTTTAAACCTGTGGATTGTAACAATTACATCCACAGTGACAGCTGCCACCACGCAAGATGGAAGGAGAACATACCCAAAGGACAGTTACTGAGACTCAAAAAGAACTGCTCAGACCCAAACCTATGGGAAATACAGGCAGAAGAATTAAATGCAAGATTCTTAGAAAGAGGATATGGAGAAGATAAAATAAATAAGGATATAGAAGAAGTGAGGAGAAGAGACCGCAAAGAACTACTTCAATACAAGAGTAAAGAAAAAGCGATTGAAAACAACACCAACTCCATAGATGTCGCATTTATCACTCAGTATAGCGAAAACAGGCGAACTATAGAGAGAATCATAGAGAGCCATTGGCATATACTTAAAAACTATGACATTATAGGAGAAACACTCATGGGTAAACCTAGATTTATCTATAGGAAATCCAACAACCTAAAGACCATACTGTCTCCAAGTATTCCACGTCTAGGCACAACAGAGGAGAGAGACATATCAGGCAAACACATCCAAGGTTTTTTTCCGTGCCCCAGTTGCAAGGCATGCAAGAGAGGCCTGAAGATAAAACACTTCCTCTCCCACTATTCCACCAAGAAATATGTCATCAGAGATCTGATCAGATGCAGCAACAAGGGAGTTATTTACATAGTGCAGTGCAGCTGCGGTCTCCAGTATGTTGGCCAGACGTCTAGGTGCCTGAAAGACAGGATTCGTGAACACTTATTACAAATTGAACATGGCAGCACAGAGACTGCGCTATACAGGCATTTCACACTTCAACATAAAGGCAATATGAAAGATCTCAGCTTTTATGGGATCCAAAAAGTAAAACCCAATTGGAGGGGAGGAGATTATGAGAAGCAACTCTTGATATCAGAGTCGAGATGGATCTTTGAACTAGACTGTCTTTTTCCCAGGGGTTTAAACAACAAGGAAGACCTTTCCCACCTACTAAATTTGAAATGACTGTCATACTGAGATCAGTAATATGACGAGCCACAAGATAAACGAGAGTACTTCAAGATAATTATACAATATAGAACCAATGTGAGTGCTACAGAGGATAAGTGTGGCCCAGAAAATGACAGTATCATTTTCTTTAATATAGTATACGGTCTCCAGTGTATGCGTGATATATATATATTTTCTACTCCATAGGATCCTATAGAGTGAGCATACCACATAAACACTAACACAAGTCTATTACATAATCCAGTATACCAATCTGATTGATAGAACTCTCTCTCTCTTAATATCCCCCGATTATGATAGAAGTCCCAATATTTTAATCTGGCAACTCACTATTTCACATTTTTAACAATAACTCCATCAAGCTCCCTATATATCTTCATGTCTCCTGGTCTCCCATATCCCAAATTTCCCTAATTATCTCCCAGGTATCCTAATATGTAGGAGTAAGTGGGGTGACAGAATAGGAATAAGGAGAGCCACATATGTCTCTAATGTTTTTTATAGACCACACATTTGTTTTTATGGACCACTTATGTACAACACCTAAGTATGTGAGAAATTTATCTATTCTAACATCAACCTATACCTCATACAGTAACCACTTATATGATGATAGATATTAAGAATTTTTATGATGAGAGATATTAGGAGTTTTTAAGACAACTCTTATTGTCATTTAGGTTACCTAACAGATGATGCCTGAGCCTTAAGATAAAGAAATCCTTAGGTAATGACACAGTGAAACGAAAGACTTCCGGTTTCACACATCTTCACTTCCGGTTTGGCGCAACAATCCCAAACCGGAAGTCGAGGAACCAAAACATCCGGTCTCACACACCTTGACTTCCGGTTTGGCGGAATATTCCCAAACCGGAACTAGAGGATATGGATCAACATCCGGTTTTAGCGAAACACCCGGTAAGATCTAGATGGACTTACATGGTGGGTAACAGCTGTAAGAGGCCACTAGAAGATACATTACACAAACATATGTTGAGAACTTTGGCCACAATAAATATAAGTATATATTAAAGCGATATACAGCTTCTTCCTTATGACTAAGGATACTACATCCGGTATATAATTGACAACTTCCGGTGTAGGACTTCCGGTGACAATTGCGGTATTTTTTGGCGCCATTTGAAGTACAATTTGATTGGTTACATACAGATATAAAAGACCCTGCTCACCTAGCCATATACTAGTCTTGAGAAAGGCCCAAGCTGTGGGCCGAAACGCGTTGACAACTATATGGTGAGCTATATTTCTTGATTTATTTACATTTTAACAGTATTATACTATGTTATTTTTCTCTATCCTTAGGTTTTGAGGATTTTCCATCTTTTTTATATTGCCATCTTTTTATATTGCCATTTTTGTTTTTATCTTTGCTTTGATACTGAAGCTTTGGAATTGTTTTATATTGGATTACTAAGACTCATTGGAGGATAAGAAACGTCTTTATTGGAATCACTTTTATCATAACTCTTTGGACACACTTTTTTATCAGGATCGTCACAACATCATCACTATCCGGTTTTTTATAGACATTGATTTGATTCCACTCTGTATTTTATATTGTTTATATTTGTGACATTTTATGAAAATATATTGTTCACGTTTCTGTGATTGTTCACCTACATTTAACATTGTTCATTTTTCACTTTTTTTGCTTTCCACTACATATCACTCGCTATGTGATCTGTAACACATTTTATACTCTTTTTTATATTTCTTACACCTTTTTGTGCCATCATTTTTTGAGAACATTTTTTACACTAGATTGTGTACACACTAGTTCATTTTGATCACATTTTTGATCACTTTTGTCGTTTTTGTGTTTCTTTTCACCTATGATATATTGTTCACACATGATATATTGGTCAGCTGCATCCTTATTTGCATAAGATTGTATTTCCTATATCAGTGGAAACTATTCCACCAACCTGTTGTACCGGTTTATATATGATTATATGAAGCAGAGGGTAGTCTAGTCCAATTATATCTACCACTCTCTGTATACTATCTTGGGGACATTTTGCCCTTGGAGGAATATTTTCCCCTGGGAATTTTATGTATTATTATCATTTCTAAACTGTTTTTATATATTTTTTTTTATGTACCATGGATCCATGTTTATAGATTGAATTTGTAATTGTAATAAATTGTATCATATCTTTTACATTCCTCTATTCCATTGTCTTACTATCACAATAGCCTCTGTAGCTAGACATAGGCACTTAGCCCTCACAAAGGGTTCTATCTACTTAAGTGTGAATACATTTCTCACACATACACACCAGACCTTGACTTAACTGGCGCTCCTCTCCAAACTTCTCTGACAACTTTACTGACTTGCGGCTAGATTTGGAGTTTGGCGGTAAAAGGGCTGTTAACGCTCCGCGGGTTTTTTTCTGGCCGCACCATAAATTTAACTCTGGTATCGAGAGTTCAAACAAATGCTGCGTTAGGCTCCAAAAAAGGAGCGTAGAGCATTTTTACCGCAAATACAACTCTCGATACCAGAGTTGCTTACGGACGCGGCCGGCCTCAAAAACGTGCTCGTGCACGATTCTCCCATAGGAAACAATGGGGCTGTTTGAGCTGAAAAAAAACCTAACACCTGCAAAAAAGCAGCGTTCAGCTCCTAACGCAGCCCCATTGTTTCCTATGGGGGAACACTTCCTACGTCTGCACCTAACACTCTAACATGTACCCCGAGTCTAAACACCCCTAACCTTACACTTATTAACCCCTAATCTGCCGCCCCCGCTATCGCTGACCCCTGCATTACACTTTTAACCCCTAATCTGCCGCTCCGTAAACCGCCGCCACCTACGTTATCCCTATGTACCCCTAATCTGCTGCCCTAACATCGCCGACCCCTATGTTATATTTATTAACCCCTAATCTGCCCCCCACAACGTCGCCGACACCTGCCTACACTTATTAACCCCTAATCTGCCGAGCGGACCTGAGCGCTACTATAATAAAGTTATTAACCCCTAATCCGCCTCACTAACCCTATCATAAATAGTATTAACCCCTAATCTGCCCTCCCTAACATCGCCGACACCTACCTTCAATTATTAACCCCTAATCTGCCGACCGGAGCTCACCGCTATTCTAATAAATGTATTAACCCCTAAAGCTAAGTCTAACCCTAACACTAACACCCCCCTAAGTTAAATATAATTTTTATCTAACGAAATAAATTAACTCTTATTAAATAAATGATTCCTATTTAAAGCTAAATACTTACCTGTAAAATAAATCCTAATATAGCTACAATATAAATTACATTTATATTATAGCTATTTTAGGATTAATATTTATTTTACAGGTAACTTTGTATTTATTTTAACCAGGTACAATAGCTATTAAATAGTTAAGAACTATTTAATAGTTACCTAGTTAAAATAATTACAAATTTACCTGTAAAATAAATCCTAACCTAAGTTATAATTAAACCTAACACTACCCTATCAATAAAATAATTAAATAAACTACCTACAATTACCTACAATTAACCTAACACTACACTATCAATAAATTAATTAAACACAATTGCTACAAATAAATACAATTAAATAAACTATCTAAAGTACAAAAAATAAAAAAGAACTAAGTTACAGAAAATAAAAAAATATTTACAAACATAAGAAAAATATTACAACAATTTTAAACTAATTACACCTACTCTAAGCCCCCTAATAAAATAACAAAGACCCCCAAAATAAAAAATTCCCTACCCTATTCTAAAATACAAAAATTACAAGCTCTTTTACCTTACCAGCCCTGAACAGGGCCCTTTGCGGGGCATGCCCCAAGAATTTCAGCTCTTTTGCCTGTAAAAAAAAACATACAATACCCCCCCCCAACATTACAACCCACCACCCACATACCCCTAATCTAACCCAAACCCCCCTTAAATAAACCTAACACTAAGCCCCTGATGATCTTCCTACCTTGTCTTCACCATGCCAGGTTCACCGATCCGTCCTGGCTCCAAGATCTTCATCCAACCCAAGCGGGGGTTGGCGATCCATAATCCGGTGCTCCAAAGTCTTCCTCCTATCCGGCAAGAAGAGGACATCCGGACCGGCAAACATCTTCTCCAAGCGGCATCTTCTATGTTCTTCCATCCGATGACGACCGGCTCCATCTTGAAGACCTCCAGCGCGGATCCATCCTCTTCTTCCGAAGACTAGACGACGAATGACGGTTCCTTTAAGGGACGTCATCCAAGATGGCGTCCCTCGAATTCCGATTGGCTGATAGGATTCTATCAGCCAATCGGAATTAAGGTAGGAATTTTCTGATTGGCTGATGGAATCAGCCAATCAGAATCAAGTTCAATCCGATTGGCTGATCCAATCAGCCAATCAGATTGAGCTCGCATTCTATTGGCTGATCGGAACAGCCAATAGAATGCGAGCTCAATCTGATTGGCTGATTGGATCAGCCAATCGGATTGAACTTGATTCTGATTGGCTGATTCCATCAGCCAATCAGAAAATTCCTACCTTAATTCCGATTGGCTGATAGAATCCTATCAGCCAATCGGAATTCGAGGGACGCCATCTTGGATGACGTCCCTTAAAGGAACCGTCATTCGTCGTCTAGTCGTCGGAAGAAGAGGATGGATCCGCGCTGGAGGTCTTCAAGATGGAGCCGGTCGTCATCGGATGGAAGAACATAGAAGATGCCGCTTGGAGAAGATGTTTGCCGGTCCGGATGTCCTCTTCTTGCCGGATAGGAGGAAGACTTTGGAGCACCGGATTATGGATCGCCAACCCCCGCTTGGGTTGGATGAAGATCTTGGAGCCAGGACGGATCGGTGAACCTGGCATGGTGAAGACAAGGTAGGAAGATCATCAGGGGCTTAGTGTTAGGTTTATTTAAGGGGGGTTTGGGTTAGATTAGGGGTATGTGGGTGGTGGGTTGTAATGTTGGGGGGGGGGTATTGTATGTTTTTTTTTACAGGCAAAAGAGCTGAAATTCTTGGGGCATGCCCCGCAAAGGGCCCTGTTCAGGGCTGGTAAGGTAAAAGAGCTTGTAATTTTTGTATTTTAGAATAGGGTAGGGAATTTTTTATTTTGGGGGTCTTTGTTATTTTATTAGGGGGCTTAGAGTAGGTGTAATTAGTTTAAAATTGTTGTAATATTTTTCTTATGTTTGTAAATATTTTTTTATTTTCTGTAACTTAGTTCTTTTTTATTTTTTGTACTTTAGATAGTTTATTTAATTGTATTTATTTGTAGCAATTGTGTTTAATTAATTTATTGATAGTGTAGTGTTAGGTTAATTGTAGGTAATTGTAGGTAGTTTATTTAATTATTTTATTGATAGGGTAGTGTTAGGTTTAATTATATCTTAGGTTAGGATTTATTTTACAGGTAAATTTGTAATTATTTTAACTAGGTAACTATTAAATAGTTCTTAACTATTTAATAGCTATTGTACCTGGTTAAAATAAATACAAAGTTACCTGTAAAATAAATATTAATCCTAAAATAGCTATAATATAAATGTAATTTATATTGTAGCTATATTAGGATTTATTTTACAGGTAAGTATTTAGCTTTAAATAGGAATCATTTATTTAATAAGAGTTAATTTATTTCGTTAGATAAAAATTATATTTAACTTAGGGGGGTGTTAGTGTTAGGGTTAGACTTAGCTTTAGGGGTTAATACATTTATTAGAATAGCGGTGAGCTCCGGTCGGCAGATTAGGGGTTAATAATTGAAGGTAGGTGTCGGCGATGTTAGGGAGGGCAGATTAGGGGTTAATACTATTTATGATAGGGTTAGTGAGGCGGATTAGGGGTTAATAACTTTATTATAGTAGCGCTCAGGTCCGCTCGGCAGATTAGGGGTTAATAAGTGTAGGTAGGTGTCGGCGACGTTGTGGGGGGCAGATTAGGGGTTAATAAATATAACATAGGGGTCGGCGATGTTAGGGGCAGAAGATTAGGGGTACATAGGGATAACGTAGGTGGCGGCGATTTGCGGTCGGAAGATTAGGGGTTAATTATTTTAAGTAGCTTGCGGCGACGTTGTGTGGGGCAAGTTAGGGGTTAATAAATATAATATAGGGGTCGGCGGGGTTAGGGGCAGCAGATTAGGGGTACATAAGTATAACGTAGGTGGCGGTCGGCAGATTAGGGGTTAAAAATTTTAATCGAGTGTCGGCGATGTGGGGGGAGCTCGGTTTAGGGGTACATAGGTAGTTTATGGGTGTTAGTGTAGTTTAGGGTACAGTAGTTAAGAGCTTTATGAACCGGCGTTAGCCAGAAAGCTCTTAACTCCTGCTTTTTTCAGGCGGCTGGAATCTTGTCGTTAGAGCTCTAACGCTCACTGCAGAAACGACTCTAAATACCGGCGTTAGAAAGATCCCATTGAAAAGATAGGCTACGCAAATGGCGTAGGGGGATCTGCGGTATGGAAAAGTCGCGGCTGTAAAGTGAGCGTTAGACCCTTTAATCACTGACTCCAAATACCAGCGGGCGGCCAAAACCAGCGTTAGGAGCCTCTAACGCTGGTTTTGACGGCTACCGCCGAACTCTAAATCTAGGCCTTAGGCATGTCTATTTAGATAGACTTCTATGTTGAGATGTATTTTGTACCCAGAATGTGAAATGTATGTGTATTTCCTGTTATTTTTGAAGGAAGAGAGGAGCTAATAAAAAACTATTTCAACTAAATAATAAGTGATGACATCACAATTCTGAGACTGCATCATGTTTCACACGGATGATGTACACCTCTGGCCATAAAAGGAAGTGCAGGAAATGAGCAGCATCACACAGTATGCACCAGAGTCAGCAAGAGAGGTGAGTAAAATGGCTGCCAGCAGCACATGGCAAACAAAACAGGGAAAAAACCCTGACAGTACCCTCCCCTCAACGACCCCTCCCCCGCAGGAGGACAAAAGGCTTATTGGGGAAACGGGAATGGAAGGCATGGAGGAGGGCGGGAGCATGAACATCAGAGGAGAGAACCCATGAACGCTCCTCAAGACCATAGCCCCTCCAGTGAACCAAATACTGTACGCGGCCCCTGGACATACAAGAGTCAATAATGCTGCTGACCTCATACTCCTCATGATTGTCAACAAAGATAGGACGGGGACGAGGCAACACAGTGGTAAACCGATTACAAACCAATGGTTTCAAGAGGGAGACATAAAAAACATTGGAGATGCGCATTGCAGGAGGAAGGTCAAGAGCGTAGGCCACAGGATTGACCCGTTGGAGTATTCGAAAAGGACCAATATAACGGGGAGTCAGTTTATTGGAAGGCACACGAAGATTCAAGTTGCGGGAGGACAGCCAAACTCTCTCACCAACCGGGTAGGAAGGCGCTGGCAGACGCCTACGATCAGCCTGGAACTTTTGGCGCTGCATAGAATGATGAAGGCAATCCTGATCTGAACCCACATGGAACGGAGTTGCAAGAGATGCTCCTCCAAAGCCGGAATACCCTGAGACATGAATGAATCGGGCAACAAGGATGGTTGAAACTAATAATTCGCCATGAACAGGGATATCTTGGAGGAAGCATTAATAGCATTATTACAAGCAAGCTCTGCCCAAGGTAACAGTTCAGACCAATTATTGTGGTGATCTGAGACATAGCAACGGAGGAACTGTTCCAGAGCTTGATTAGACCGTTCCGCAGCCCCATTGGATTGAGGGTGATATGCCGAGGAGAAGGAAAGCTGGATCCCCATTTGAGCATAAAAGGAACGCCAAAATCTGGAGACAAACTGGCTACCCCAGTCTGACACCATCTCCTTGGGTAACCCATGTAATTGGAAGACCTCCCGGGCAAAAATTTAAGCAAGCTCCTGAGCGGTAGGCAGCTTCTTCAAGGGAATGCAATGTGACATTTTAGAAAAATGGTCAACCACCATAAGGATAACAGTATTGCCATTGGAAACAGGTAGCTCAACAATGAAGTCCATGGAAAGATGTGTCCAAGGACTCTCACCATTAGCAATAGGTTGAAGAAGACCCACAGGAAGACGTTGTGGAGTCTTATTCTGTGCACAAACTGAGCAGGAGGCAACATACGCAGCAACATCAGAAGACCTGGCCACCAGAATTGTCGAGTGACAGACCAAATCGTTTGGTTCTTGCCTGGGTGACCTGCGGCTTTAGGATAGTGGTAAGTGTGCAAAAGATTAGTTCGAAGATTCTCAGAAACAAAACACTTACCACTAGGTTTCTCAGGAGGTGCATTGGTTTGTGCAGCCAGGATCTCCTCCCCCAAGGGAGAAGTCAAATTAGTACGCATGGTAGCCAAAATATGGTCAGGAGGTATAACTGGAGTAGGTACAGACTCCTCCTTGGACAGAGAGGAAAATTGTTGAGAGAGGGCATCAGCCCTAACATTCTTACTACCAGGCAGGTAGGAGACCACATAATTAAACCAAGACAAAAATAGTGCCCATCTGGCCTGTCGGGGTGTCAAACGTTTTGCTTCAGATATATAAGTTAAATTCTTGTGGTCAGTAAGAATGAGCACTGGCACGCTAGTACCCTCGCGAAGATGCCTCCATTTCTTGAGTGCCAAAATTATGACCAGTAATTCCCTGTCACCAATTTCATAATTGCACTCCGCTGGAGACTATTTCTTAGAGAAGAAACCACACGGATGCAAGGAACCATCAGGCGTAGTACGTTGAGACAAGAGGGCACCTACTCCAGTCTCAGACGCATCGACCTCAAGAACGAAAGGCAGGACAGGGTTAGGATGAGACAGAACTGGAGCAGCAGCAAAGGCAGACTTAAGACTATCAAAGGCCTTAATGGCAGTAGGTGACCAATGGAGTGGATTATTCTCTTTACGGGTCATGTCTGTGATAGGTTTGACCAAGGAAAAAAAGTTTTTAATAAACTTTCTATAGTAATTGGCGAACCCAAAAAAACGTTGAATAGACCGAAGACCAACTGGGCGAGGCCACTGCAGAACTGCAGATAACTTGTCAGGATCCATGGAGAACCCTGCAACGGAGATAACATAACCTAGGAAGGTTACTTGAGTCTGACGGAACTCACATTTCTCGAGTTTACAAAACAGGCCATTCTCATGTAGTCTCTGTAGAACCCGTGTAACATCAGAACAATGAGCCTCAAGTGTGGGTGAGTGTATGAGGATGTTGTCCATGTATACCACAATACACTGTTGCAACATATCTCGTAGGACATCATTAATAAATTCCTGGAAAACAGCAGGAGCATTACATAGGCCAAAGGGCATTACAAGATACTCATAATGCCCGCTCCTGGTGTTAAGTGCTGTTTTCCATTTGTGGCCCTCCTTGATCCTAACAAGATTGTACGCTCCTCTCAAATCAAGTTCAGTAAAGACCGTAGCTCCCTTGAGGTGGTCAAAGAGTTCTGTAATGAGCAGAATAGGGTAAGCATTCTTAATGGTAAGATGATTAAGACCCCTATAATCGATGCATGGTCTTAACTCGCCACCCTTTTTGTTCACAAAGAAGAAGCAAGCCCCTGCAGGAGAGCAGGATTTGCGGATGATCCCCTGCGGCAGAGCATCGGCAACATACTCCTCCATAGCACAATTCTCCGCAACAGACAGAGGGTAAACCCGGCCCGAGGAGGAATGGCTCCGGGTTGCAGGTCTATGGCACAATCGTAAGACCGGTGAGGAGGCAATGTACTGGCACGCACCTTGTCAAAAACATCTAGGAACTCTCGGTACTCCTCTGGCATTTGAGATACCGAAGAAGTGCACCGAAGACAAGTGGAAATACATTGCAGAGACTACTACAACATTTTGGACCTGCACCAGTCGAGACTGGGATTGTGCTTTTGGAGCCAGGGATAACCCAGAACAGCCAGAAAATGCTGAGAGTTTATCACCTGGAACTGGAGGGTTTCAAAATGGAGAGCCCCAACAGCCATGGATAACGGAGCAGGAGCAATTTCGTGAGTAACGAGTGCGGGCTGAAGGGGCCTGCCATCAATGGCCTCAATAGCAAGCGGAACGGACCGAGGCAAAACAGGAATGGAGTGCTTTGATACAAAAGCACTGTCAATGAAATAGCCCGCAGCACCGGAGTCAACAAGAGCCTGGGTGACTATGGAGGAGTCCACTTAGGAAAGCACAACCATGACCAAAGGTTTCTCCTTTAGTGGTTCTGGGAACAAGGATAAACCACCCAAGGTCTGCCCCCGACAGGACCTTAGGTGTGAGCGTTTACCGGCCGTGTAGGACAAGACTTCAAAAGGTGGCCCTGTAACCCACAATAGAGGCAGAGCCCCTCCCGTCTCCTAAAGGCCCTCTCCACCACGGAGAGACGCGTGAATCCCAACTTCATCGGCTCAGCAGTACCTGGTAACTCGGGACCAGGAGGCATAGGAGGAGAGGGAGGCATGGGTGGGAATGAACACGTAGGAGACAACAGAACAGGAGGCTTCCGCAAGCGTTCCTTGAAAGAGGGCCTCTCACTTAGTCTGATGTCAATTAGGATAAAAAAAGACACCAATGCCTCGAGATCTTCTGGTAAATCTCTGGCAGCAACTTTGTCTTTAATCGCATCAGAGAGCCCATGAAAGCAGGGGGCAACAAGGGCTTCATTGTTCCAACCTACCTCTGCGGCAAGCGTACGGAACTCAATGGCATACTGAGCAACAGATCTTGTACCTTGCTGAATGGACATGAGTCGTTTAGCAGCAGAGGAGGAGCGAGCCGGAACATCAAATACCCTTCGAAAGGAGGCCACAAATTCAGGGTAATTTGAAATCACAGGTTTATTAGTCTCCCACAAGGGATTAGCCTAGACAAGAGCTGTGTCATAGAGTAACGAGATAAGAAATCCCACCTTAGCTCTGTCAGAGGGAAACGCCTGAGGTAACATCTCAAAGTAAATGCCCACCTGGTTCAAAAACCCTCTGCACTGATTAAGATCGCCTCCATAACATTGAGGTAGAGGTGCAGAACCGGACATGCTCCTGGTAGGACTAGGTGCAGTAGCGGAAACAGGAGCAGCCATAACTTGCAGGAAACTTTGGTCCAAATGTGCAGTGCGAGTCAGCAGGGTTTGCAGGGCTAGTGCAAATTGATCCAAGCGGTGATCCTGTTCATCCATCCTGGAAATTATGACAGGTAAAGGGGGATTATTAGCACCATCAGGATTCATGGCCCTTGCGTAATGTCAGGGTGTCAGGAATCAGACTGAGACAAGAAGTGCAAAAATAATCACACCTTTATTAATAGCAAAAAATAATAATAAAGTCCACAAGTCAAATAACAAGCCAGGAATAAAACCAGAGCTGGTAGTCACACGAGCCGAGTCAGGAGCCAAAGCAAGTTGTCAGACAAGCCGGAATCAGGAACAAGGAGAACAGCAGAGTCAGGAACAAGCCAGGGATCAGGAACCAGGAGGGACGTCAGACAGCCAGGTAATACACAGGAGCTCTCACAAACAGGTCTGAGACAATGTAAGGGCAAAGCATACTGAACAGAGGCCCTTTAAATAATAAGTGATGACATCACAATTCTGAGACTGCATCCTGTCTCACACGGATGATGTACACCAGTCTCGCCATAAAAGGAAGTGCAGGAAATGAACAGCATCACACAGTATGCACCAGAGTGAGCAAGAGAGGTGAGTAAAATGGCTGCCAGCAGCACATGACAAACAAAACAGGGAATAAACCCTGACCAAAATATATTATGCTGGAAAACATATTGCCTTCATTTGTTTCTTCAAAGAGACAGCCATCAAAAGAGATTTTTGTGTTCTTTATCAGCTATGGTTCAACAATGTACATGATTGACACAATCCATACTCGTCATGGTTTTAAACTTGTCTTCTCATTCACAAACGTGGGTTACGTGCAAAATCAAATATTGCGGGACAACATAATCCAATCAGACGGATTGAACACCTTGGCATGTGACGTCTTAAGCAACATGGCGCATCCGAAATCGTGTAAAAACGTCATCCAATCAAAGGCGCATCCGAGATCTCGTAAAAACGGAATCCGATCCAAGAACTAATTTTACAGCTTGGCATGTGACGTCTTAAGCAACATGGCGCATCCAAGATGGTGTAAAAATGTCAGCCAATCAAAGGCGCATTCGAGATCGCGTAAAAACGGCATCCAAACCCAGAACTCATTTTACAGATTGGCATGTGATGTCTTATGCAACATGGCGCATCTGAGATCGCTTAAAAACGTCAGCCAATCAAAGGCGCATCCGAGATCGCATAAAAATGGCATCCAATCCAAGAACTCATTTTACAGCTTGGCATGTGACGTCTTAAGCAACATGGCATATCCGAGATCGCGTAAACACGGCATCCAATCCAAGAACTCATTTTACAGCTTGGCATGTCAATAAGAAACATATTTATATTTTAATAACTAGTATGTGCTATATTGTTATCTATGAATGTCACACTAGATAACGTAATACTGTGATATATGAAATATAATCCATTGTTGGTAATAAGGATATATTTCATTAGAATCGGAGGATTATTAACTATTTAGCAAGCATTTTATGTTACACAATTATGTACGACATTGCAATTTGAACTTCATTTTCAAATGTAATTTTAATCTTTTGATGAAATGTGTTTAGAGGTAATCTCAAGAGCAGAAAAAAACAATGTTCTAACTGCTGATTGGTGGCTACATATATATACCGATTGTCATTGGTTCACCTATGTGTTCATTTAGAAACCAGTAGTGCCCTGCTGCTCCTTAAACAAATGATACAAAGAGACTGAAGCAAAATTGAGAATTTATGGAAAGAAAATTATTTTAAAATCGTATGTTATGCATAAATGAGAAAATAGATTGTGTTTCATGTCCCTTTAAATGAGAAATAATGCTACGAGATACATTATGAAAATCGGGATTGGTTATACATTATATGTTACCTATAGCTATGGTGTCCATCTTTACGCTTTAAAAAGGGACACATGAGAAATATATATGTCAGGGATGTTTTCAGATATGTTTAAAGATTTATTTGGAATAATAATAATGACACATGTATTTATCAGATGTGTCACTTATTCAAGTTGAAATATTGTCAGCCTACCTATAGCAATATATCGCTGGATCATTAAAGAGAAACAATAATAAGAGAAAGATATTAATCAGCTAAAATATGCGCATTACACACAGTGATTTCTTTTGTTAGACTACTACAATAAGATATAAGTGAAATTGGAATACATATGCTGTCAACATTCAAATAATAGTCTGTTTTAAAAATATTATATGTCTATGTTGATGTAAAAAGGACAAAAATACATTAGAAATGAATATCCATTCCTTAAGAATTGTGGTCAGCATCACTTAAAGGGACATGAAATACAAACAATTAAGTTCAGGATTCACAGAGAGGATACTATTTCCATCAAATTCATAATTTACATAGATTATCTCAGTTTAATAATCTTCGGATCATTTGTTAAAGATGCATCAATTCACGAATAGTTCAGAAATGAACACATGGATGAGCCAACAACAACCAATATATATATACAGTATATACAAACAACAATCAACATCTAGGACCTCAGTTCTCTGCTACTCATGATCTTGCAAAGATAAACCTTTCTGCAAAGTAACATAACATAGTAACATAGTAGATGAGGTTGAAAAAAGACCGAAGTCCATCGAGTTCAACCTATACAAATCTAAAATATATATACAAAAAGCTCCAGTTAAACTTAAATAATCCCACTAAAAGGTGCCCCATTTAATACTAGCAATCATATCCAGGAATTTTGTTTATAGACAGAAATGTATATCAAGAAAATGAAGCAAATTAAATAAGAGATGTAAATATTAAATGTATTGACTATTGTATTATATATCTGAATCATGAAAGAACATTTTTTGGTTTCATGTCCCTTTAAGGATTACAACGAATGAAAGAGGGACCCAGTACAACAAAAAATAAACAACAACAATGTTCAAAACAACCTGTGCAGCCGTATGGAGAAACAGTCCCAAAACCAGGTCAGGACCAGCCGAAAACAAAACAGATGCGACCCACTAACAAGCAAGCACAATGTGCTCCGCTCAGGACATGATGGCAGAGTCGGGCTGGCACACTTAAGCACTATGGATCCAATTCGGGACGAGACCTAATGGAGGACCACTCGTCTCAATTTGTCCCCGTAAGTTCCTGGCGTCTGTGCCCTCAAGCCGCTCTGTAGCGAGATCCCTCCGCCAATCCACCTGATCTGAATGGCGTGACGTCACTATGGGTCCTCCGTCGGGACCAAACTGATCTGTAGCTCCTCCTCAAAGCGTAGTACGCTGGTGTGCCGCAGCTCCACGGCAATAGGATATCCCAGGCTGCACAAGTGCACCGGTTAGATGACAGCAAATTAGGTAAGCTGGAAACTGGATAATAATATACTTGAAGAGAGAAAAAATAATCCAGCTTGCCAAAAGAACATAGATAAAAACAAGTCTTTATTCATCCATTAAAAATAGTAGTAGGAATACAGCAACAGCAAAAGAACTGATGGTGTAGAGGGCGCAGCACTGTATGGCTTACATGTTTCGGATAAACTCTGTAGTCATAGCCTACAGTGATGTGCCACACACCTGTTAAAATACCCTAAAAACAAGTGTGATAGGCTTAAAAATTAAACCCACCCTCATACTTAAACAAATCGGAATATTGCACAGCATGAACACACCAATGTATTGACCACTTTGAAAAAAATATATATAGATATTATTATGTAGTGGTAATTGCAAATCAAACAATCTTGAATGTTAAAAGTAAAATCAAGTTCAAACCCACAGCAAAAATTAACATAACAAAATTTCATTAATAGATATTAGCATGTTTAGATTTAAATATAAAGAGCCAAATAATTACCAAAAGTTAAATACTTAATTAAGTTTAACAAGCAGTTTATACAAAATAATGATAATATTTTATGTGGGATAACCTGATTAAAAGTAACACCTTAGACTAGACACAAATAAATAAACTAGTCTCATTGGAAGCAATGGTGACACACATAAACAATTATCAGTTGGCGTGACACTATTTAGCACACATAAGTAAGATCAAACTAAATAATTATAGCTGATAGAGTCAACTGTAGTCCCATGAGAGAGTTACCTCATAGTATACCAGAATTATGGGGCCATGAATTAACTGTGCATAGAGGTTAATGTTCAATAATAAGATGGTAAAACTAGTGTGGGATAATGAGAATTTGGAATCCATAAATAGAGCAAAAAATATGAAAGTGAAAAATATATATATTTTGCCAATATACCATGTATTGGAGGAATACTATGAATAGAGGGAAAGTCACTCCCATAGATTCATAACGTCGTATCTGGAATTTAGGCCTTCAAGCAATCGGGTACCCATGGTGAAAATCCAGTATGCTTCACGTCTAGCGAGAAGCTGATTAACGTCACCTCCCCTAGTGGGGGTAATGACCTTCTCAATACCACACCACTTGAAACCTCTCAGATCATTATCATGGAAGTTTCCAAAGTGTTGAACTATGGGAGTGGATGCCCTTTTGGTGGAAAAAGAAGATAAGTGTTCCCTGATACGTGAGTTAAGGTCACGGGAGGTAAGCCCTATATACTGAATTTTGCAAAGGGAACACTCAATGAGATATATGACTGACTCAGTCCTGCAATTGATGCAGGTATTGATCATGTAAGTTTTTTGGTTACTTCACTGGTGTAATCCTTGGTAATTTTGGCATATTCACATGGCTTACATTTGCGGTGCCCACATTTGTACATGCCATTGTGTTTAAGCCAAGAACCTTTCTCTTTCTTTGCAGGTCTAAGTAAGGTGGGAGAAAGCATAGAGCCAAGTGTGGGACTCTTGCGATAAGAGCATCTTATTCCCTTTCTCACAGTCTCCACTAATTTGTCTTCTGCCAATAACACTTGAAAATGCTTGCATATTATATTGCAAATTTGTGGGTACTGTGCACTATGAGTAGTCACAAAGGTGACATTTTGCTGTGCATTCTTTTCCAAAGTGTTAGTGACAAGAAGATTTTGTCTAGAAATATTCTGAACTTGATGTCTAGCCTTCTTGATTGCCTTTTTAGGATACTGCCTAGCTATAAGTCTCTTCTCAAGATCTTCAGACTCTTTTCTGAATTGATGCTCATCTGTACAGTTTCTCTTCAACCTAACAAATTCCCCCTTGGTAATAGCAAAGGGGACGTGTTTGGGATGGCAGCTTGTTCCCAAAAGAAGAGAATTACCAGAGATAGGTTTTCTATAAATGGTAGATGTAATCCTTCTAGTTATAGTACCTTCCAAAGTAAGATCCAGATAGTTGATACACTTATCCTGTAATTCATAGGTATATTTGAGGCCAACATTGTTATCATTAAGAAAATCAACAAAGGGCAAAACATTCTCAGGGCCACCAATCCAGATGAAAAGAAGATCATCTATGTATCTCCTATAAAAGGAGATACACCGCTGAAAAGGGTTTCTATCTCCAAAGATGTGGTAAAACTCCCACCATCCCAGAAACAAGTTTGCAAAGGATGGTGCGAATTTCGCTCCCATGGCGGTACCACATCTCTGGAGATAGAAAATCTCCTCAAATTTGAAAAAGTTATGCGACAAAAGAAAATCTGTGACCCTGAGATTAACCACATAAAATATAGATTTTAATAAATGACATGAATAAAGAGGACAAATAATATATTAATGACATTTTTTTTTATTATGTCATAAAACATAAAGAAATAAGATAACGTTACAAAAAGTCATATTGATAAATCAGCCCCATTGGAGCCATCTGACAAGGTGAAAGAGTGCATCACAGTCCTTGGAGGGAGTTGACAAGGGCCAACACAGCCCCATTGGAGCCATCTGACAAGTTGAAAGAGTGCATCACAGTCCTTGGAGGGAGTTGACAAGGACCAACACAACCCCTTTGGAGCCATCTGACAAGGTGAAAGAGGGCATCACAGTCCTTGGAGGGAGTTGACAAGGGCCAACACAACCCCATTGGAGCCATCTGACAAGTTGAAAGAGTGCATCACAGTCCTTGGAGGGAGTTGACAAGGGCCAACACAGCCCCATTGGAGCCATCTGACAAGTTGAAAGAGTGCATCACAGTCCTTGGAGGGAGTTGACAAGGGCCAACACAGCCCCATTGGAGCCATCTGACAAGTTGAAAGAGTGCATCACAGTCCTTGGAGGGAGTTGACCAGGGCCAACACAGACCCATTGGAGCCATCTGACAAGTTGAAATAGTGCATTACAGTCCTTGGAGGGAGTTGACAAGGGCCAACACAGCCCCATTGGAGCCATCTGACAAGGTGACAGAGTTCAACAGACACAACAAAAAAACAAAAAAGGCCAAATGGCAACAATAAATACAAACAAAGTAACATGTGGACGGAAGATTCGTATCTGCACCCTCGGAGCATCTCCGGATCCTCCACTTATGGGGCATCAACATCACCCTCATCATCCTGTGCATTACCAGCTGCGGATTCATGCATTGACTCTAAACGCAGAATGCGCTCTAGAGTCAAGCGCTGCACCCTCACCTGGGTATGCATGGTGTCGTGCATCCTTCCCAGCAACAGACTGTTCATCAGCATGGTCTGCTCTATACATGCTAGAGCATCTAGCGTTAACCATGCTGAGTCACAACCTAAACAAAAATAAAGTATGAAAATTATTGTTAATTCCAGCACATAAAAAAAAGAGAGAAAAGAGACATTGTAATAATTAAAAGATAAATCATTATTATAATTAAATATTCTATATAGAATATTTACACATTAAATATGTTCTTCATAGATAAACCATTAATGGGACAGTTTACTCAAAAATGTTATCCCCTTTAATTGGTTCACAATAATCCACTTTACCTGCTGGAGTGTATTAAATTGTTTATAAGTATTTCCATTGTCCTTACATTGGCATCTGAAATAGTTTATTTAGCCTGTGGTATCCACACCTATCCTTAAACCTTTTGGCCTCGAGGCCAAGTTGAGTAAACACAGCAAGCAGACGAAATTACACTCCCAGTGGATTATAGAAGAGATAATAAAAAGTTATTTTTCAATTGTTCTATCCAAGTATTGGTGATTGGTATATGGAGTGATATGAGATAAAGAAGCATGTATATTTCCAAAATGGGATAAAGTAATGAGATCTGATAATATCTACAAGTTCAAACCATTTTATTAGGTTGTGGCTTGAAAACACCAAAAAAAACCCCAGCTAATTCATATACACAAAGAAGCCTTAAAAAGCAAATTGCATACATTTTATACTCTGCAGCTGGTACAAAAACTAATTATAAACACATTAAGGGAAAAACTATTTTATAGCATACAGTCCCTTTAAGATCTTAACACAAATCAAAACCCTATCAGTCTTGAAAAATATATTTCTTTGGTTTATGACACACTGTGAAAAGGGCAGTGATAACAAATACAAAATATTGTCATATATACAGAATAGATATACAACATCTAGGCAATTCGAAAATCAAAATAAAGAAAAGGTTTATCAAAACTTTTAGAATTAAAAAATCAATTTATGTCTAATTATATCACTATAATGTCCCTTTAAGAACGTATGTTATAATGTGGATTTGTAATTATACTTACATCTGTGACTGGGAAGGACAATCTGACACCCAGGACAATGAAGGTGGGGACTGGGGTAAAAGTCTGGATGGGGAGGGGTGAGGGATGGGATTGGGCTGCCGCTCTGGGGTAGCCCATACAGCTGGGTAGTCAGTGGCCTGGTGAGTTGGGGGCTGGGCAGGTGGGGTAGCTGTACGGGTGGCAATACGGGGAGAGCGGCGAGGGGGGGCAAAGTGGCGTTTATTGGGAGGGACAGGATAGGAGGAATGGGAAGGGATGGGAGTGGTTTCAGGCTGGGGAGGGGCTTCTGACTGGGGAGGTGCTTGTGGCTGGGGAGGGGCTTGTGGCTGGGGAGGGACTTCTGACTGGGGAGGGGCTTGTGGCTGGGGAGGGGCAGGAGGCTGATGTCCAGAAGTGGAAGGTCCATCTGAAATATATAAAAAAATAGACATATATGATATCAATAAATATTATTATCTTGAAAGAAATAAAGATTATATATTAGTTAAAGTCTTGATTCTTGTTCTCATAAAATATTGATACAAAGTCACAATAATGACTATGTTTTAAGTTATTGATTGATTGGAATCAAATATAATTACTTAGAAGATTTAATAGATCCTTTCAATTCTGAATGTTCACTGTTATTTTTCATGTAACATTTCATAAATAGATTACAAATCATATTTATTGAAGGCAACATTATGTGCTAATATTTATGAATTGATAATATATTTAGATTTTGTATAATATTTCGGTATGCATGTATGCATTTGAGATTGAAATGCAATAGAGTTGTTTTATATACATGCAGGTGGATTGATTTCAGAATATTCAACAATTGAATAATATGGGAGTGTGTAATATTATGAAATTGAAATGGCCACTCCACCTAGCCTTTTAAACCAGGTAAACACTGATTTACATATATATTTTGGTGATTGCCTTTGTAATCTTTAATGGTCTAAATCTAAGCTTGATGCTTCAATCAATTACTCTTCAGAATATATACACAGTAGATACTACCATTCATATTATCGATTAATAATATAATCTTCTCTATCTGATTTAATTTTCTGATTAATGTTGTGAATCTCTCTTTTACATTAGGATTAAATGTGTGTCATCCCAATATTAATAGACACATTCATCAATGCATGCTTTAATTTTGTGGAATATGAATGTTTGTTGGATTGAAATGGACAGTCTACACATAAATATATTTTAAATATATTTACATCTCATACATCATGAAATTAAATCAAGAAATTTCAACATGATGATGTTTTATGTATACTTAGAAGTGGTTTACAATTTATAAACAATGATGACATAAGGATATGGTCTGCATCTAGGCACTTAGATGAATAGCAATGACTCTGTACAATCAGAAGATGATTATTGTGGTTTTGCATGGAACATGCATGTGACATCATGATGTCATTAATGACAAATCATACATAAATTTAAGAAAAATACAAACATATGTTCATGCTGCATGATATAGAAAGGGGGGCAGTAGTTTATTGTAAAAATAATGGAATAATACATTTTAAAGTGCCAAAGCTGTAGACTTTCGTTTTCTTCAAAAGAATGTTTTTTAAACAATAATACATGTTCGATACATGTTATATATATTTGACATACCATCAGACTCCAAGGGAGCCACTTCCTCCTCCATCTCAAATGCTACATCAATCTCTGTAAAACATAATATGTTGTGTACACGTTAAAATCCTATATTCTAACATATGTTACTATTGCTCAAGGACACACATCAATGTTGCATTAAAGAGATACTGAACTAAAGTTAGGAATTACATCATTTTGATGGAGCATACAAATGAAATAAGATTAGTAATTATCGATGATTAATAATTACATTTTAGTGTCTGTATTTTTAAAATATTCTTAAAAGCGGAGTACATGGAACATTTAAGAGTTCTCATGTGTGTATCACTTGATAATTGTTGTCTAAATTTTTGCTAAAAACCCCCCCATATGCTAGCCATGTTCTGAAACACAAAGGTGTAGACTAAGAAGCTTTGAGATCTTAATCTTAATATATATATATATATATATATATATAAAATCAGAGGAGTACATTATATGTTTTATTCAAATGGAATGCTTCATCAGAATCATGATCATAATATTTATTAAAAATACACCTTCAATGACATATGAATGAGTCAATGGACTTACCAGAATCCTGCAAATGCAGGTCACCATTGCTGCTAGATCCCTCTGTGTTCGCCACAACAACTACATCTATTAATGATATTAAAATATATTAGTGAACACAGTTTGGACATCACTAAATCACATTAGTATAGAATATTCCAAATAATATACTTAGAAATGGGAAGAATAGAGCTCTAATATGAACAATAAATTTATGAGTTAATCAAGGTGATTGTAAAGAAAATGATGTCTTTCACATATGTTTGATTTCTTACTATATTAGACAGCCAATTCTTCTCATATGATTCTATGGCATATCTAAATATAACTATTGATCCATGTTTTGAAAATAATACACACACACAACACTTGGAATAACAACTGGTGACAAATTGAACCTAAGCCATGTGGCACATAGATCCATTTGTGCAATGTACAGTAATCTGTTTTAGGACACAACACATATTTATCACAATGCAAAACAGAAGATATTTTCTAAAAATATGTCATCATGGTGCTGTTAGAGTATGCTTCTATATATAAAGGAAGTCCAAGAGTGAATATGTGATATAGATATCAATATTGTTTCATCAAAACAGTGTAAGGATTAATGAAGATATTTATTATTAAAGGGACACTGAACCCAAAAGTTTAATTTTGTGATTCAGATAGAGCATGCAATTTTAAGCATATTTCTAATTTACTCCTATTATCAAATTGTCCTTGTTCTCTTTCTTTCTTTCAAAAATAAGGCAGCTAAGCAATATTTGGTTTCAGAACCATGAAAAGCACTTGCTTATTGGTCAGTGAATGTATCCACCAATCATCAAGAACAACACAGGTTGTTGCCCAAAAATGGACCGGCATCTAAACTTACGTTCTTGCATTTCAAATAAAGATACAAAGAGAATGAAGAAAATTTGATTATAGGAGTAAATGAGAAAGTTTATTAATATTGCATGTTCTATCTGAATCAAAAAAGGGAAATTTAGTGTTCAGCGTCCCTTTAATATTAAATATTAAAATATCTTTATTTGACAATGTCGCTGTTAATGAATTGTCTAGTCCATATGTTGATGTAAAGAATGGGATGGAGCATGCAATTACAATCAAATATGTAATTTAAGGATATCATCAGGATTCTTTAATTATCCTTTGCTCTTAAAGGGACATGAAACTCCAAATGTGTAATTGTATTAATTTGCATGATTCAAATCCAGCCTAGGATTTTAAAAATCTTTCAAATATAGTTTTTTTCTTTCTATTTTGCTTTATTGTCTTTGAAAGATTTTTTTAAAGGAGCAACTATGCACTACTGTTATCTGAAGACATGTGTTGAACAAATGAAAATAGGCAATTTTGGGTATCAAACAATCAGCAGGTTACTCCCAGTAATGCATTGCTGATCCTGAGACTACCTAGATATGATTTTCAACTAAGGATAACAATAGACTGAAGCAAGGTAGATAAAAGAAGCAAATTTTAAAGTTTTTGAAAAACACATGTTGTGTCTAAATCATAAAAGTTAAATGTTGGTTTTCATGTCCCTTTAATGATAAGAAGAAAATATCAACGCATATGAGATGTATATTTCTCTAACCTGCACATATGCAAAAATGTGTTGATGTTGTCTAAATGTAGCCAAAAAATGTCAAGCACTACCCAGGGGCAGAATATAAAATGGGCATGACCCTAAGATTACATTAAAATGAAGATATCAAGAATCAAAGGAATATCTTCAAATACTCATAAATTGAGATTTGTATTACAATGGAATCCCAACTCTGATTAGTGATTCTTATTTTAAAATAACAAGAAAATAGAATTAGAGTATCCATATAAATATAGATCAATGTGAATGGATTATGTCCTTATGTAATGTTATGTCCAAGTTTGTAAGATAAAGGTAAAATAAAATGAGACATACCACGATGTGACGAACACGGGCTCGAGGTTCCAGCAACAACATCCATATCTATAAAATATTCAATCAGGATTGGATATCATTAATACAAATCAGACCATGGACACGAACAATCAGATTTGTATATTCTAATTGACAAAGTAAAATTATATTTGTATTCACGTGAGTTCATTGTTTCCTAAATTAATTTATAAATAAAGAGATCATGTATTCTTATTTTCAATCTTTTATGTTGTTGACTGTCGCTTTAAGTCATTTTGTGTCTTCTTGCATTGTCATCAGTTGATAGAGATTTTTTATTTTGATCTTGCTAGTATAGCTTTTCTAATATAGAATATTGTAAATAAGGATACTGTATTCTTCACATATATACTAATTAACGTATACAATTGACAAACATGTCTAAAGTTATGCCACTGTTACAGCAAACACATGTTCACGTGTGTGCACAATTATATCTTTCGTGTCATTGCGCAATGATTCAAAGCAGAATTGCGCATCTGTGATTTGACCAACATGTCTAAAGTTATGCCACTGTTACAGGAAACACATGTTCACGTGTGTTCGCAATTCTATCTTTCGTGATCATTGCACAATGATTCAAAGCGGAATTGCGCATCCGTGATTTGACCAACATGTCTAAAGTTATGCCACTGTTACAGCAAACACATGTTCACGTGTGTGCGCAATTCTATCTTTCGTGATCATTGCGCAATGATTCAAAGCGGAATTGCGCATCCGTGATTCTGAATTGATTTGGATATAGTAGTGTGATGAGTATCATTTCTAAAGACTTCAAATATATTTCCAGTTGGGTGTATTACGATCTTCCAATCGTATATTTGTAAATATTGAATGATAACAATTAACATTTAGAACTGTGGTATGATTCGATAGTCAATGTATGAAATGGCGGATGATAGGGATTTCACGGATGCGCAATTTCATTTTAGCTCTGTGACACATATTCTGGAGAGCGCAAGAAACAGCATTCAGATTTCATGTGTGACGATTCTAAATTAAGATATCTAAACATCATATGTAGCGTGTGTTGTGAGAGCTATATAGGTTGAATATATGACTATATACACATTGATTAAATATATACTCAAATATTAATATATGAAGTCTGATATTTACCTGGTTCAGCCTCTTGACGTTCTCCCAGGTCACCGGTTGGAGAAGCAGCTGCACTGGCCTCCGGGTCTGGACTTTCCGATCCAGCAGCTGGGAGGGAAGAAGAAGAAGTTGAGGAGCGAGAGGATCTAAATCTTTTGGGGACCCGGAGATTGAGGAGGGCCAATATAGTTACATCATAAGGTTGCAGGTACAGTTTCCGTGGGGGTGGATCCTGCTTTCCAACCCTCCGACTGGCTTTTACCCACTCCCATATTTGGTTGACTTTATGGCTTAGTCACAACCTCATATCCCCGAACCTCTGCATGATTTGATCCGTGGTCCTCTGGATGCCACACACCAAATTAACATCATTGGTGATAGACAACCAGAGGGCCTTCCTAATACTCTTCTTCACCAACTTCTTCTTGTTCCCAAACAGCTGCGGATAGAAGTCCTCAACGGCGTTGACCAGTGCTGCACTCTCCAACCGTGAGAACCTGGGAGACATCATGCCTGCTAGGTTTTCTAATAAAATAATATTATATTAATATATATATCTGCCAGCAGGCATTAGAGAACTGACAAAAATGGCTACGTGTAATGGACTTTTATATGGTGAAGTAAACATGATATGCACCATGGGACATGGTATCTGTACATATATGGATAAAATATTGTAATTTTGTTATCATGTCTGTGAGACCATACTGACTCAAGTTATATTTGTGTGATGAACTCTGATTGGCCGTTCCTTAATGTTTCATATCTTAGTAACTTCCATACACATACCTCCTAGGTGTGCTGTTACTACATTTTTCATGTAGAATTATTTGTAATTTATGGGACTGTTATGTGTATATGTGTGATGCAGATTTAATATACGTGATCCATTAAATATTCATTTAACATTTGATCTCTATTTGATTTTTATTAAATATAATCCTGTCACATTAGTAAATGTTTTACACATTTCGATGTTTAATATCGATCCGGTTATTTAATATAAATACATTTTATTGTAAAATAGTAAACATTGTATGTATTTATTGTTTAATAAAGAAATATTGTGACTTATTGTGAAGTATTGACATTGCTCTATTAAATGTATTTATAATGCACATCGATTGTGTGCTAGTGCGTGGCATTATACTAGTATTTTTAAAGATGCGAATCTCGTGTTGCCAGATATGTTTCCCACTCTATATTTCTGAAATGCGTAATTTGTATTTCTAATGGACGGAACTTGGATAATCTGTTTTTAAATGTTAAAATACACGTTTGTTCATTATTAGTAAATAAACCTCAAGCTTGTATTCGTCTGAACTGCTCACATATGTTATTGGGCAACGGCGTCTTTATTTTTAAAGGGACATTACACCCAAATATTTTTTTTCTTGATCCGGAGAGAGAATACAGTTTTAAAAATGTAAAATCAACTCAATCTATTTAGATTATTCTTTTGATATCCTTTACAGAAGAAATAACAATGTACCTGGTTGAGCTAATCACACAAGGCATCTCTGTGCATCCAACAATCTTCAGCTACTGAGCATATCTAGATATGGTTGTAAAGGAAAGTATATCAAAATAATGAAGGGAATTAGATAATATAAGTACATTTTAATGTTTACATCCTGAAAGAAACGCTTTTAAATTTCTGTCCCTTTAATGAGCTTATATGCAATCTTTAAATTGATCAAACTACATCTGTCTAAACATTGTAAATGTGCATTGTTGCCCACCCACAAATAAGTAGATAATTCCCAGTGATGCTTTGCTAATCATAAACCTATGCATCTCCATTTCTCAAATTTAGGATAACATGAGAATAAAGCATATTTGTATTACCTTCTGTATTGTTTGCCCCACTGTGAATGAAATATCTTCCAATGGCTGTATTTATACAGCTTTACCTTAAAGGGACATTAAGCTATATTTTCTTTCCTGATTTAGATGGATAATACAATGTTAAAAAAACCGTCTAATTTTGTCCTATTATCTCATTAGCTATCATATTTAGATAGGCTCTGTTGCTGCTGATTGGTGGTTGCACATAGATGCCTTGTGTCATTGTCTAACCCATGTGCATTGCTATTTCTTTAACAAAGGATATCTAAAGACTGAATCTAATTAGATAATAGAAGTAAATTTAAATGTTGTTTTAAAAGATTTGTATTATCTCTCTGAATAATTAAATAAAATTTTGGTTTTAATGTCCCTTTAAGGACAAAACCATTAGGAATATGTGGAGTTAACATTGTAGAAATAAACTAAACTAAAGGGGAATGGAAATACCTATAGATATGTGATATCTATCCAACAGGTAAAGAGTATAATTGCTAGAAATTATCTTTTGATATATCTATAGTTAACTGACCCTTCAAATATCTCCACTAGAGCTAAAAAGTAATCAATATGGCATACAATAACTAGCTTGGTATAAATGTGAAATGAACTTACATTTTATTTAAAGATAATTTCTAACATATTACCTTAAAAATAATTAAATCCAAATAACCTATATTTAGTGTAAGAATGTTTTTGGATACCTAAGAAAGATTATAGAGATTAGAATGTAAATCTAAAATTAAACTACACTGTCATTTTAATGTAAGTTAAACACTTTCATTTCTTAAAAGTGAAATTAACAAAGTTGTTACGTATAATTTATACTACATATCCTCGTCATAAACATTTTATGATTTTAACATCTATAAATCACACAATAAAAGCATAGATGGATGTATTTAACTCCAACTTTGTAAGATACTTGACTTTAACATTATCTGAATAAGCTGTGTTGATATTTTTCATTCAATACATTAAACAAAATTAGTATATTTGATATCAGGCATGTGCTTGTAAAATAGATGACTTTAACAGTCATGGGACTAATATTTTGTTTACATGTCAGAATATTAGATGGATATATTTCTTCTTATCCTACTGTGTTATAGATATGTCTCAAAGAATATGTATTTAAAAAAATTACATAGAAAAATATATAGTATGAAAATAAATTTATTTACAACAAAAAAGAACTAGGGAATTCATCACAAATGAAACTCTGAAAAAGAAAGAAAATAAATATTAAAAACATTAGTCATTTAGGTTATTTAATGAACACATGTCTTAACATATTCATGAAATCTAATAATTGTTAAATCATCTTGTGTCAATGCTCTAACATGTATTTTTTGTCTTGATATTAAAAACAGGTTCAGACTTGAAATCTATATCTAGCCATAATTGGAATTTAATCCCATTATATTGTCTAATCAATAGTTGAATTACACATTAGCATTTAAAATTAGACAAAATAATGCATATCAAATTTTGAAAATATTTTTAAATTTGATTTTATGAGGAACATAATTGAATGTAATATTTCATGTCCCTTCAAATAATATACCTACATATCAACTATAAAATGTATCCCTTTGCCTGATTGGTTAGAATCTGAGTCCTCTCTAGTACAAAGTAGGGGTAATGTATCTAAAATTAACAAATTCTAATATAGAACATGTATATATTCCTAATTCTTTGAACATTCTTCCTCCTATGATTCTTAAATAGCATGCATTGTGCAAACTAACCTGGATGTATGGTCTTTGAAAGGCAATTATCTTCAAAATATCAGTTTATCTTCATTAGGTGTCCTATTAATCATTTTCATAATAGAGGATTGTGAAATACCATCTAAAAAACAAATATAAAATTAAACCTAAGTGTCTCCAATAGGATGCATCCACAGTCTTGTTCCATAGAATTGTTGCCACTTACCATGTGAATGTGTCTTTGTATGGTTTTCAAGGTCAGCACATTTGAAAGACAATGCCACAGACATGATCACATTCTTCACTTTCAGTTTGGGATTCTTCACTTTCAGTCTGGGATTCTTCACTTTCAGTCTTGAATTCTTCACTTTCAGTCTTGAGATGAAGTCATCTCCCTAATGGAAGAAAAAGTGTAAATCAAATAATTAATAAAAGTGTGTGACTTAGTTCTGCATACCCCCACCATTTCTAAAACTATTTAGATCACTAGCTTACTAAGCGTGTGTAGCATCTTGTGTTATGTTCTATCAATCAAGTGTGAAGCTGAGTCATACATTATGCAGACCTAACCTCTGATGTATGACTTGGAATATGACTTGGAAGCATATAGTATTGTTAGAGGATCCCTTTCTGACTATACAAAAATCTAGTAATGTGTAAACTAAATACTACATTTTAAAATGTATGCCATATGATGGCTGATTGTGCAAAATTCCCCCCACCCACAGTCCATACATTGTTTATACTTACCATCTGATGTTGTCTTTGAAAACCAGGTGGCAAAGTCATTACAGGACCCAATGCCAGAATCATCTGATGTATAAATTACCTATGATAATAATAATATTAAATTATATATTTTTTATAATCATTTGATGAACAATCCTAACATGTTTGCACAATTCTTTACTTCTCATTTCCCTAAAATTCACACATATTCGCAATGCTCCTATATAACTTCTAGTATTTACCGTCTGAAGTGGCGGTTGATGATGTTTGCTCTGAAATTGAGCCCCTTGTCCCCGTATGGCCCCTCTAGAACAGGGTTATCCTCCTCATTTTGGAGGAGGTCTTGGGGCACCTGGATGGCCTGCAGCATCCCAGCCCGCTGAGCAATGTTATGCAGGACACTGCAGGCTATAACGATCTTCGCCACCTTCCTAGGGCTGTATTGGAGGGCTCCTCCAGACATGTCTAGGCATCATAACCACATTTTGAGGAGCCCAAACATCCTCTCCACTACAGCCCTAGTCCGCTTGTGCGCCCGATTGTAGCGCTCCTGGGCCTCGTCCGTGGGGTTACGTATAGGCGTAATGAGCCAAGGCCTGCTCATGTAACCTGAATCACCTATAAATAATGAACATAACAAAATGTCAAATATTAAAAATATAGTTCAAATTATTATATTAAAATACAATTCATTTGTGTACACGAAAATCCCCTAAAATAGACATTTGCTATAAGACAATTAGATGGTTGAAGCGCATCCTAGAGCTGCCCATTTAAGCTAGGACATGCTTCATATGCGTATTTCGCATAAACGAGACATTTGCTAAAAGAGAAAGAAATGGTTAAATTGCATCCTAGATCTGCCCATTTAAGCTAAGACATGCTACATATCTGTTTGGAGCTAAAACTAGACATTTGCAGAAAGAGAAAATTAAATGGTTAAAGCGCATTCTATATCTGCCCATTTAAGCTAGGACATGCTACATATGCGTAATTCGCATAAACAAGACATTTGCTAAAAGAGAAAGAAATGGTTAAATTGCATCCTAGAGCTGCCCATTTAAGCTAAGACATGCTACATATCTGTTTGGAGCTAAAACTAGACATTTGCGAAAAGAGAAAAAAATTGTTAAATTGCATCCTATGCTGCACATTTTGCACATTACACAAACACAACTGTTTTTGAAGACTACAGTGGCAATTGTCTAACTAATTAACCATGTTGTGCACAAGTACTCACCAACGAGCCACCCATGGGGAAACTGTCTGCCCTCAAACTGCCGCCACAGGGACGACTGTCTGAAGATGCGGGCATCATGACAAGCCCCGCCGAAATTTGCACATACCTGCATAATCCACATCTGTGCGTGGCAAACAAACTGCGCGTTCAGACTATGGTTGTGTTTGCGATTTCGGAAGGGCAAGTCATCTTCTGGAGCATGCAGCGCAATGTGGGTGCAATCTATTGCTCCCAAGACATTGGGCATTCGAGCTATTGAAAAGAATTCCCTCTTCAGGCGCCTTCAATCACCATCATTTTGAGGGAATCCTATGTTATGCTTACTGACTCGTACCATGGCGTCCAGAAAGTTGTCAAAAACCACAGAGAAGGTACCCTGAGACAGCCCATGCATGTACCCCTCTCCGGATTGAAAACTTCCGGAGGCCAGGATGTGTATGCAACTTAGCATCTTGGTCATGCCAGGGATTGCAGTTCGCATATGGCTACATGGCTCCATATGAGGTTTAAGAACATTGTAAATGCTAATGATCTGTTCGCAATTGAGCCTATACTTGTCATAAACCTCGAAGTCGCTCATGTTATCCAAGGTGGGCCTCACCCTGTGAACAGGAAGACCGCTAACCAGACAAGCCCTTTGTTTCTCTTGGAGACGCCAAGCCCACCTGATTCTATTGAACACCAGCAGCAACTAACTGCGGATCATCCATATTTGCCAAGCTAAGCAGCACAAAGCCAAACAGCAGAGCAAACACACAAGGAGTAGCAAGGTATGCAAAAACACAAAAGCGATTTGATACAATGTTGATCACAAGGGACGCTTTGGCCATGTTGTCTGGGGGATTTATAGTGCAATTAGTCCAATGGTAGCGTGTTCGTAATGATTGCTGACTGTATACACTTGATTGCGCAAATGCTTTCAAAGTGGGCTTTTTTTTAAGGTGTTTGCTGAAATTTTGTTTCCCCCCAATGAATCGTAATGTGAATGTGTAAAATATAAAATATACAGTGCATCTTCGTAATGTTTGTTCATATGCGTAATAAATACTTATTAAACGCAATGTTATAGTAAAAAGCACATGTCCACGCTAACATGAATGAAAGTGCATACTTGTGTATTATGTGTGCATAGACAAGGCATAGAATCTGATCGATCAATGATAATGCAATATTGTTTAAAAACGATAAAGTAACTGCTGACATCTGTAATCTTCTATATATAAGTGACTGGCGAGATATCAATATTTTACGTGTCCCATTGAAATCGCAATAATAATGAAGATCTTCCGGCTGAGATCTGTAGTATTGTATATGTAAGTGATTTGCGAGATGTCAATATTGTACACGTCCCATTGAAATCGCTATAATAATGAAGATCTTCCAAACTCTCGTTTACGTATATGTAGTATTGTAGTATTGAGTGAGAAACTTTTGAAAGGGGCGGTACAGTCCAAAAGCTGTAATCTGTATGGTTGAAGCTTATAATGATGTCATCATATTAGCAACCTGCCTGTCTAGTTTGCAAATCCTCATTCTTTTGTTGTATTTTACAACATTATTATTGTGTGCTGATTCAAATATAAATGTGTGCTTTGTTGTTGTGTTATGCACATCTACGTATGTATGGTGATTCTCTCCCACATATGCTGACTTATATAAAGCAGTATAACATTGTTGTTCCTTACAAAAAAGTGACAGCTGTAATATTTTCTAATTATCTGTTCTTATTGTACGTAATTCCTAATGGTATATTATGAGTGAATCGTGATGTTAAAGGGACACTAAATCCATATTTTATGTTTCATGATTCATAGAGAGAATCTAATGTTAAGCAACCTTCCAATGTAGTTGTATGATGTAAATGTGTTCATTGTTTATATGTGTTTTTTGGCCAGAATATCAATGCACATGTATGAGTCAATGACAAAAGGCATGTATGTGCATCCATCAATGATCATGTATTGAGCCTATGTAGATATGCTGTTCATCCAAGCATATGAGTTGAATAAATGAAATGTTATAATAGAGGTAATGAGACGTGTTTACAATTGGCTACTGTTTGTGAATAATGATATGTAAAAATTATTTTTCTGTCCGTTTAAATATGATGTAATTTTTCAAACCGATTTCGTATTGGTTATGGTGATTTGTAGTTGATGTAATGTAATTTCCTTTAAGATTTTGATGTTGTAGTGATGTTCACACAAGTAAAAGCCATAACTCTATAGGGAAATAGTAATTTCTTGATCTATTTGTCATAGCAGGACTAATGCATGAAAGAATGAGTTAGTTCCACAATTGTAACACTGGTATTACGAGTTTTCAAGTCTACGCATTTTACGTGCGTTAGGTAAATCTGCCTGTCGGGTGCACAAGCTCTTCTTCCCCATATAAGTCAATGGCGGAGAAAAATTTGTTGAGAAATAAAATCCAACACTTGTTTTGAGCGTAAAGTGAGTGACGTCATGTTCTTGTGTGAAAAAGTAGCTAAATCGTGTTTATTTCCTAATAAAAATCAGTTTTGTGTAGGTAATGTGCTGTATATTGTTTGTATGTTTCGATTAGTGTATGTATGTGATAATATTTGTAGTTAGATGTAGTTAGATGAGTGTATGTTCCCCTCTGTCTATGTAAGTCAATGGAAAATGGATTTGTGTGGCTTTTTTTTCAAACACCCAAGATCTCGTAACTTTGATCCGTTCTATTTTGACTTGAAACTGTAAAATCTAAAAAATAAATATTGTGTAATGTTTGTATGAGTGTAAGAGTACTTTGTGTAATGTTTTTGAAGTGATTAGTGGAATTTTTTTTGTTAGCGGTATATGATTAACTACTGGGTCTGGGTTTACGTTAATGATTTGAGCGGAGATGGTTATTTTTGTGGCGTTACGTAAACTCGTAATACCAGCGGTAGTGAAAAAGCAGCGTTTAGGAGGCTTTTTCACGCATAACGCACAACTCGTAATCTAACTGCATTATTTTTACATGATAGTTGATTTCAAGACTAGAAATGTGTAAATACTTAGGCCTAGATTTAGAGTTGGGCGATAGCCGTCAAAACCAGCGTTAGAGGCTCCTAACGCTGGTTTTAGGCTACCTCCGGTATTTAGAGTCACTCAAAAAAGGGTCTAACGCTCACTTTTCAGCCGCGACTTTTCCATACCGCAGATCCCCTTACATCAATTGCGTATCCTATCTTTTCAATGGGATTTTTCTAACTCCGGTATTTAGAGTCGTGTCTGAAGTGAGCGTTAGAAATCTAACGACAAAACTCCAGCCGCAGAAAAAAGTCAGTAGTTAAGAGCTTTCTGGGCTAACGCCGGTTCATAAAGCTCTTAACTACTGTACTCTAAAGTACACTAACACCCATAAACTACCTATGTACCCCTAAACCGAGGTCCCCCCACATCGCCGCAACTCGATTACATTTTTTTAACCCCTAATCTGCCGACCGCCACCTACGTTATCCTTATGTACCCCTAATCTGCTGCCCCTAACACCGCCGACCCATATATTATATTTATTAACCCCTAATCTGCCCCCCACAACGTCGCCGCCAGCTACCTACACTTATTAACCCCTAATCTGCCGTCCGCACGCCGCCGCCAGCTACATTATCCCTATGTACCCCTAATCTGCTGCCCTAACATCGCCGACCCCTATATTATATTTATTAACCCCTAACCTGCCCCCCCACAACGTCGCCTCCACCTTCCTACACTTATTAACCCCTAATCTGCCGAGCAGACCACACCGCTATTATTATAAAGTTATTAACCCCTAATCCGCCTCACTAAACCTATAATAAATAGTATTAACCCCTAATCTGCCCTCCCTAACATCGCCGACACCTAACTTCAACTATTAACCCCTACTCTGCCGACCGAATCTCGCCGCTATTCTAATAAATGTATTAACCCCTAAAGCTAAGTCTAACCCTAACACTACCACCCCCCTAAGTTAAATATAATTTTAATCTAACGAAATTAATTAACTCTTATTAAATAAATTATTCCTATTTAAAGCTAAATACTTACCTGTAAAATAAATCCTAATATAGCTACAACATAAATTATAATTATATTATAGCTATTTTAGGATTAATATTTATTTTACAGGTTACTTTGTATTTATTTTAACCAGGTACAATAGCTATTAAATAGTTAAGAACTATTTAATAGCTAAAATAGTTAAAATAATTACAAATTTACCTGTAAAATAAATCCTAACCTGTTACAATTAAACCTAACACTACACTATCAATAAATTAATTCAATAAAATACCTACAATTACCTACAATTAAACCTAACACTACACTATCAATAAATAAATTAAATACAATACCTGCAAATAACTACAATGAAATAAACTAACTAAAGTACAAAAAATAAAAAAGAACTAAGTTACAAAAAATAAAAAAATATTTACAAACATAAGAAAAATATTACAACAATTTTAAACTAATTACACCTACTCTAAGCCCCCTAATAAAATAACAAAGCCCCCCAAAGTAAAAAAATGCCCTACCCTATTCTAGATTACTAAAGTTCAAAGCTCTTTTACCTTACCAGCCCTGAACAGGGCCCTTTGCGGGGAATGCCCCAAGAAGTTCAGCTCTTTTGCCTGTAAAAAAAAACATACAATACCCCCCCAACATTACAACCCACCACCCACATACCCCTAATCTAACCCAAACCCCCCTTAAATAAACCTAACACTAAGCCCCTGAAGATCTCCCTACCTTGTCTTCACCTCACCGGGTTCAGCGATCGGTCCAGAAGAGGGTCCGAAGTCTTGATCCAAGCGGAGCAAGAAGAGGTCCTCCATCCGGTAGAAGTCTTCATCCAAGCGGGCAGAAGAGGTCTTCCATCCGATTGAAGTCTTCATCCAAGCGGGATCTTCTATGGTCATCCATCCGGAGCGGAGCGGCAGGATCCTGAAGACCTCCGACGCGGAACATCCATCCTGGCCGACGACTGAACTGGATCAGCCAATCGGATTGAACTTGATTCTGATTGGCTGATTCCATCAGCCAATCAGAATATTCCTACCTTAATTCCGATTGGCTGATAGAATCCTATCAGCCAATCGTAATTCGAGGGACGCCATCTTGGATGACGTCATTTAAAGGAACCGTCATTCGTCGTTCAGTCGTCGGCCAGGATGGATGTTCCGCGTCGGAGGTCTTCAGGATCCTGCTGCTCCGCTCCGGATGGATGACCATAGAAGATCCCGCTTGGATGAAGACTTCAATCGGATGGAAGACCTCTTCTGCCCCGCTTGGATGAAGACTTCTACCGGATGGAGGACCTCTTCTTGCTCCGCTTGGATCAAGACTTCGGACCCTCTTCTGGACCGATCGCTGAACCCGGTGAGGTGAAGACAAGGTAGGGAGATCTTCAGGGGCTTAGTGTTAGGTTTATTTAAGGGGGGTTTGGGTTAGATTAGGGGTATGTGGGTGGTGGGTTGTAATGTTGGGGGGGGGGTATTGTATGTTTTTTTTTACAGGCAAAAGAGCTGAACTTCTTGGGGCATGCCCCGCAAAGGGCCCTGTTCAGGGCTGATAAGGTAAAAGAGCTTTGAACTTTAGTAATCTAGAATAGGGTAGGGCATTTTTTTATTTTGGGGGGCTTTGTTATTTTATTAGGGGGCTTAGAGTAGGTGTAATTAGTTTAAAATTGTTGTAATATTTTTCTTATGTTTGTAAATATTTTTTTATTTTTTGTAATTTAGTTCTTTTTTATTTTTTGTACTTTAGTTAGTTTATTTCATTGTAGTTATTTGTAGGTATTGTATTTAATTTATTTATTGATAGTTTAGTGTTAGGTTTAATTGTAGGTAATTGTAGGTATTTTATTTAATTAATTTATTGATAGTGTAGTGTTAGGTTTAATTGTAACTTAGGTTAGGATTTATTTTACAGGTAAATTTGTAATTATTTTAACTATTTTAGCTATTAAATAGTTCTTAACTATTTAATAGCTATTGTACCTGGTTAAAATAAATACAAAGTAACCTGTAAAATAAATATTAATCCTAAAATAGCTATAATATAATTATAATTTATGTTGTAGCTATATTAGGATTTATTTTACAGGTAAGTATTTAGCTTTAAATAGGAATAATTTATTTAATAAGAGTTAATTAATTTCGTTAGATTAAAATTATATTTAATTTAGGGGGGTGTTAGTGTTAGGGTTAGACTTAGCTTTAGGGGTTAATACATTTATTAGAATAGCGGTGAGCTCAAGTCGGCAGATTAGGGGTTAATAATTGAAGTTAGGTGTCGGCGATGTTAGGGAGGGAAGATTAGGGGTTAATACTATTTATTATAGGGTTAGTGAGGCGGATTAGGGGTTAATAACTTTATAATAATAGCGGTGCGGTCCGCTCGGCAGATTAGGGGTTAATAAGTGTAGGCAGGTGGAGGCGACGTTGTGGGCGGCAGATTAGGGGTTAATAAATATAATATAGGGGTCGGCGATGTTAGGGCAGCAGATTAGGGGTACATAGGGATAATGTAAGTAGCGGAGGTTTACGAAGCGGCAGATTAGGGGTTAATAATAATATGCAGGGGTCATCGATAGCGGGGCGGCAGATTAGGGGTTAATAAGTGTAAGGTTAGGGGTGTTTAGACTCGGGGTACATGTTAAAGTGTTAGGTGCAGACGTAGGAAGTGTTTCCCCATAGCAAACAATGGGGCTGCGTTAGGAGCTGAACGCGGCTTTTTTGCAGGTGTTAGGTTTTTTTTTCATCTCAAACAGCCCCATTGTTTCCTATGGGGGAATCGTGCACGAGCACGTTTTTGAGGCTGGCCGCTTGCGTAAGCAACTCTGGTATCGAGAGTTGAAGCTGCGTTAAATATGCTCTACGCTCCTTTTTTGGAGCCTAACGCAACCTTTATGTGGACTCTCAATACCAGAGTTATTTTTATGGTGCGGCCAGAAAAAAGCCGGCGTTAGCTTTTCGTGTCGTTACCGACAAAACTCTAAATCTAGCCGTTAGTCTTGTGTTACCTATAGAAGTTTGTTTCAATTTTAATTTGAAACAGGCATACTATGGTACATTTTGTAACTTCACCTTACAGGCGAGAGATTTAACCTAGTAAGCAAGAATAATCTATCTTTTCTTTTAGCCCATTGGGAGGTATGGTTTGAAGTCTATAAATCCATCTAGATTATTTTCTTAGTAAACATCTGTCCTGGTCTCCTCCTCTTCCATTTACAATACCTTTGTCTATATCTGTGAACTTTAGTGATTCTGGATCACTCTGATGGAATTCCATAAAGTGCCTAGCAACACTGCTATCTAACTCTTTGTTTTTAATGTCATCTATATGTTCTCTAATTCAATCTTTTGAATTTTCTTTTTGGAAATACGAACAACTTCCCTGCTGTGATCCGTTTTGTCTCAGTGCCAACCCCGCTCTCTGCAGTTCTAGACTCACTCGCAAGTATCATTATTTTTATATAGAATTGTCTCTAGCTGTATATATTGATATCCAAAGTTCTGCTGGCATACACCCTGTTAGAGTGCTTACACCTGGTGAAATCTAGCTCTCCCCTTCTCTCTGTATCACACGCTTTGCCTGCTGTAACCTGATAACTCTTGATATATGGACATTGCAGACTGCAAATCAGGTACTCACTTCTAAGCTTGACTAAAAAAGACTTTGCTATATAATTCTGCTTTTCTTAAACAAGTACCTATAATTTGCTTGTTTGCTGCCTTCTATATTTAAAGACCACAATTCTTTACAAGTGTGTAAAACATACAAAGGCTACTTTTCATCTGTTTTATTCACTTTATTTTTGATTCTGTAAAGTGTTATAAAAAGAACTTATACTAATTAAATCAGCTATCTCCCTTGGTAATAACCTTTTGTATAAGCCTGTTTCACTTAAGGTTCTCTGGGAATAGCTACATTATACAAGCTTATAACAGAATTATCAAGCCTATAAAGAAATCTTCTACAATATATACATTATAAATGTAAAGCTTGTATTTAGGAAAATCATGGATCCTGCCTCAATGGCAATTGAAATAGCCTCCTTAAACCAGAAAGTTGAAATATTAGCACAAGGTTTGACTGAAGTTAAAAATGAAAACCACACACTGAAGAGGTTAATGAATGAGTTTTTTTCACGTAAAGAGGCTGATCACCCTGAACCACAGGTTAACCCTCCACGTATTTTCTCTGGTGAAAGAACACGCTTTCGTGAATTCAGAAATGTATGCATGCTGTTGTTTTCCATGAAGCCCAGGACATATTATTATGATTACAAGATCAAGGTTTGTACTACCATCTCTTATCTAACTGGAGATCCCCGTTCGTGGGCTGATACGTTTTATGAAACCGATGATCCCATTATGAATTCTATCAGTGAATTTTTTAAGGAGATGGCTGTCTTGTATGAGGATTGCAACACTCAGTTAACAGCAGAAACAAATTTGCGCAACCTGAAGCAAGGCAAACGTCCAGTTGAGGACTATCTGGCAGATTTTCAGCTCTGGGCCACAGATTCGCAGTGGAATACTGTAAGTTTAAAAAACCAATTTCGTTTAGGTCTCTCTGAACACCTTAAGGATGAGATCTCTCACATTGAACCTCCAGACACCATGGAATCCCTCATAAAGATATGCATAGCAATGGACAGACGATACAGAGAGAGGAGAGCTGAAAAACAACACCCAGAGACTTACCTCAAAAGGTTTACACCCTCTCATGTTGAAAAGACTTCCACAGCCCCTGTGCCCATGGAAATTGGGGCCATCCGTGGACCATTATCCCAAGAAGAGAAACAGAGAAGGAGGATATCAAACCTCTGTATGTACTGTGAGAATAAAGAACACAGTGTCTCATCCTGCCCTATTCTGAACCGGCAAAAAAGGGGTAAGATTCTTATAGTTAACCCAAATACTGATAACATACATGAATCACAATTAACTTTCACATTGTCTTTGCAGTGGGACCAGCATCATCTCAAGACTGAGGCGCTGATTGATTCTGGAGCTTATGGTAGCTTTATTGACAAAACCCTTGTATATACTAATAAAATACCTTGTGTGCAAAAGCAAACCCCCATCTATGTGAAGGTTATTGATGGCTCTACCTATTTAAAGGGCCCGATCACACACCATACTGTTCCCTTACTTGTCTCTTGTAACATGGGTCATACAGAATACATTACGTTTGATATCATTCCTAGCTCACTACACCCCTTAATATTGGGCTATCCTTGGTTAAGAAAATACAACCCTCATATAGACTGGTGCAGTAACACAGTAACTTTTTCTTCCCCATACTGCTTGGCTACCTGTTTTCCCTGTGTGGAAATCAAAGCTCTACACCCTCATAAACCCTTGCAGTATTCAGACTTTTCAGATGTATTTGACCTTAAGGAAGCCGAAAATCTACCCCCACACAGACCTTATGATTGTCCCATTGATACTAAACTTGGGTCTATCATACCGTTCGGCCGAATTTTTCCACTCTCTCAAAAAGAATTAAAATTCCTCAGAGAGTACCTAGATGATAATCTAAGGAAAGGTTTCATTTCTACTTCAACCTCTCCTGCAGCAGCGGGCATATTCTTTGTCACAAATAAGGATGGGACCTTACGCCCAATCATTGATTATAGAGCATTAAACTCTATTACGATTAAAAATAGGTATCCACTTCCTTTAATACCCGAATTACTTGAATGGTTAACAGATGCAACCATTTTTACCAAACTAGATTTGAAGGGAGCATACAATTTAATCAGGATAAAAAGCGGTGACGAATGGAAAACAGCATTCCGAACCCGTTATGGTCTCTTTCAATACAATGTTATGCCATTCGGATTAACTAATGCTCCGGCCACATTTCAATTTTTTATAAATGATATTTTCAAAGACTTAATGGATGTGTGTGTTGTAATATATCTAGACGATATTTTGATATACTCCAAAAATCTAACTGATCATATAAAACATGTAAGATGGGTTTTGTCTAGATTAAGAGAACATCAGCTATACGCCAAGGCTGAGAAATGTGTATTCCATGTAAAGACAATAAAATTTTTGGGTTACATAATCTCCCCCCAACGGTGTAAACATGGATCCAGAGAAGGTTACATCCATACTCAAATGGCCTGTACCTACCTCTGTAAAATCTCTTCAGAGGTTTTTAGGATTCTCTAATTTTTATAGGAGATTCATCAAAGGATTTTCATCCATTGTCCAACCTCTAACTAAGCTAACCGGTAAGAATCAACTCGTTTGGACTGAAGAAGCCCAACAAGCTTTTGAGCATTTAAAAAATTGTTTTACTTCAGCTCCTATCCTACAGCTTCCTAATCCCGAATTCCAATTTGTGTTAGAGGTTGATGCTTCTACTGTTGTTATTGGTGCTATACTCTCCCAACAACAAAACGATACTTCCGTCCTACATCCTGTAGCCTTTTACTCTCGACTCCTGTCTATAGCTGAAAGGAATTACTCCGTGGGGGACTTGGAACTTCTAGCTATCAAATGTGCTCTGGAACACTGGAGACACCTACTGGAAGGGACACTCAAACCTTTTACTGTTCTTACAGATCATAAGAATTTACAGTATCTTAGAAAGAACAAGACCTTGTCATCAAGACAAGTCCGATGGTCTCTTTTCCTAGACTGATTCAACTTTCAGATAACATATAGACCAGGTTCAAGGAACATCCAAGCTGATGCTCTTTCCCGTTCTTTTACTAAAGATAATGAAAAGGAAGAACAACAAACAGTTATACCGTCGACCAAGTTTATAGCTGTAACTTCAAGCCTACAAAAAGACATTTTATTAGCTTTGCTAAAAGACTCTACCATTCCCTCATGTTGCGTAAAGGACGCCACTTCAGGATTATACTTCTACAATGATTTATTATACGTTCCTCCTTCTGTAAGGAAGGAGATCCTACATCTACATCATACGAACCCCATGTCTGGTCATCCTGGAATCACTAAAACCCAGGATTTATTAACAATGAATTACTGGTGGCCTGGTTTAAGACAAGACGTAGTTACATTTGTGTCAGATTGTCATGTATGTGCAGCTTGCAAAAAAGAACACCACAGATCTTTTGGTTTACTAAAACCATTACCTATACCTGAAGTCCCTTGGACCATGATTGGAATGGACTTCATAGTCGAATTACCACCTTCTAATACATTTACAACCATATTAGTGGTTATAGATCATGTTACTAAACTCTCTCATTTCATACCTCTTAAGAGAATTCCAAACGCTCTCACAACAGCTAAAACATTCTTTGATCACATCGTGAAACTCCATGGATTACCGACCTCTATAGTCACTGATTGAGGGACTCAATTTACATTCAGGTTTTGAAAGGAACTATGTAAATTGTTAAGAATCTCCTCTAGAATGTCAACAGCTTTTCATCCCCAATCTAATGGCCTTACTGAAAGACTGAATCAGACTTTGGAGCAATACTTAAGGTGTTATATCTCACAGAACCAGGATGACTGGAGTGAATGGTTAAAGCTTGCAGAGTTCGCTTATAACAATTCCATCAACTCTTCTACTAAAGTTTCACCCTTCTTTGCCACTTATGGTTACCATCCAACCACCCTACCCAACTTCATCTCCACCTCAAAATCGCCTTATGCTCTGGATTATGTCTCTAATTTGAAACAAACTATGACTTCCCTAAAGATTCACTTAGAGAAATCTAAACGTAACCAAAAGAGTTATTTTGATAAAAAACATCTAACTCCACCTCAATACTCAGTTGGCGATAGAGTCTGGCTCTCAACAAAACCCCTCAAATTAAAGGTACCTAGCAAAAAACTGGCTAACCAGTTCATAGGTCCATTCAAGGTAAAAAGAATGATCAACACTAATGCAGCAATTCTTGATCTACCCGCATCTTACAGGATACACCCATCCTTCCATGTTTCCCTATTTAAACCCTATCAAGGTTCTGATGTTAATATTCCTCAAGTCATCAAGGACTCTCCTCAGCTGATAGAAGATCAAACGGAATTCGAAGTGGCATCAATTCTGGATTTGCGCCGCCGGGGTAGAACAATTGAGTATCTGGTTCATTGGAAAGGGTATGGTCATGAGGAGGATTCTTGGATACCCCTTAGGGATTTACATGCTCCCCAATTGCTCACATCCTTCCATCATCTACATCCCGACAAACCGGGTTTGGATCCGGGAAGGGGGCGCCCCTGAAAGGGGGGATCTGTCATATACCTGTAACTTTAAGTACTAAGACCAACCCACTCCTTCACCTCCTTTTAAAGGTGTGTTCAGTACACCTGTGCTTTGCTTGATAATTGAAGTTTGTAGTTCCCACTCTGCTTCAAGCTCTAAAGCTAAACTCTTCAGATCCTGCTTTTCGTACCTGTTTAAGGAAATCCTTTTGTCATCTCACCAGCTTCAAAACCGAAGAAGCATTTTTCCTGCCTCTTTACACTTAAAATAGACTTTGGCAGCAACTCAATCAAGTCTGTGTTAACTCAGCAGTCTGACCTTTCAGCCAGCTCCGTTACTGAGCGTATACCGCAACCAGGAAATACTAACAACTTCCCTGCTGTGATCCGTTTTGTCTCAGTGCCAAACCCGCTCTCTGCAGTTCTAAACTCACTCTCAAGTATCATTATTTTTATATACAATTGTCTCTAGCTGTATATATTGATATCCAAAGTTCTGCTGACATACACCCTGTTAGAGTGCTTACACCTGGTTAAATCTAGCTCTCCCCTTCTCTCTGTATCACACGCTTTGCCTGCTGTAACCTGATAACTCTTGATATATGGACATTGCAGACTGCAAATCAGGTACTCACTTCTAAGCTTGACTAAAAAAGACTTTGCTATATAATTCTGCTTTTCTTAAACAAGTACCTATAATTTGCTTGTTTGCTGCCTTCTATATTTAAAGACCACAATTCTTTACAAGTGTGTAAAACATACAAAGGCTACTTTTCATCTGTTTTATTCACTTTATTTTTGATTCTGTAAAGTGTTATAAAAAGAACTTATACTAATTAAATCAGCTATCTCCCTTGGTAATAACCTTTTGTATAAGCCTGTTTCACTTAAGGTTCTCTGGGAATAGCTACATTATACAAGCTTATAACAATTACTATCAAGAATCGTTATCCTATTCCTTTGATCACTGAACCATATGATTTGTTCCAAAATGCTTGTTACTTTACAAAGTTGGACCTATGTGGGGCGTACAATCTCATTTGTATCTTCCCGGGACATGAATGGAAGTCTGCCTTCAACACAAGATCAGGGCATTACGAATACCTTGTAATGTCTTTTGGGCTGTGTAATGCCCCTGCTGTCTTCCAAGCATTTGTCAATGATGCCTTCCGTAACCTCTTTAATCGCACTGTCATTGTCCATATTGATGACATCCTCATATTCTTCTCCACCCTTGAAGAGCATCATGAGCATGTAAAATAGGTGCTTCTTCGCCTCAGAAACAATTCTCTGGTAGCCAAACTGGAGAAATGCGAGTTTGATCAAGTTCAGATCCAGTTCATTGGCTATGTCATCTCGAAGGAAGGTTTTGCCATGGATCCTACAAAGCTAACCGCAGTTCTGGAGTGGCCGCAACCCACCTCATTAAAGAAACTACAGAGATTCGTTGGGTTCTCCAACTATCTTCACAAGTTTATAAAGAACTCCCAAATCGTGGCTTCACTCACTGAACTGACTAAACGAAACCGAGACTGCAAGAATTGGCCTCCTGTAACTGTAGATGCTTTCTCTCATCTGAAAAAAGTATTTTGTTCTGCTCCTGTGCTCCGCCATCCTGATCCTGACCTACAGTTCACTTTAGTGGTTGATGCCTCCGAGATAGGAGCTGGTGCAGTCTTAACCCAAAGGGACCCTTTAACCTCCAAGTTGCACCCTGTAGCCTTTTTCTCCAAACGCTTCACTCCTGCAGAAAGGAATTACGATGTGGGCAATCGTGAACTCTTAGCTATTAAGATGGCCTGACTGAATGGCATCATTGGCTAGAGGGTACTGTCAACCCCATTCAGATTCTTACTGACCACAAGAATCTGACGTACCTAGAGACTGCTCATCGACTTAATCCTCGACAGGCCAGGTGGGCCCTATTCTTTTCTCGTTTTAACTTTATAGTCTCTTACCTTCCTGGGACCAAGAATAAAAAGGCTGATGCCCTTTCCTGTCAGTTTCCTCAGTCTAGTGACTCTTCTGAAGCTCCTTTCGAACACATCATACCTCCCTCCTGTGTGGTTGCTCAGCTTAACACCTCTCTTCTTCAAAGACTGCAACGAACCCAGTCAAGAAAACCTTCTGAAGCCCCTGCGGCTCCAAAGATCCTTTATGTTCCTCCAAACCTTCGCTCTCTTGTACTATCCTGGGCTCATGAAAGCAAGCTGTCAGGTCATACTGGTTTAACAAGAACCTTTAAACTCCTTTCCTAACACGTGTGGTGGCCAACCATGAAGTCAGACTCTTATGTCAAAGCTTGTCAGACTTGTGCTGTTAATAAGACTCCCCATTCCCTACCACATGGCCTACTTCAACCATTGTCCATACCGAAACAACCATGAACACACATAGCCATGGATTTTGTTGTAGACCTTCCTCCTTCTGCCTCCTTCTGACCATCATACAGTCATCTGGGTTGTGGTGGATCGATTCTCCAAACTTGCTCATTTTTGTACCTTTACTTAAGTTACCTACAGCCCAAGAATTGTCCACTCTTTTTCTGTTACACGTGGTACGACTACATGGTCTACCCGTAAATATTGTCTCTGACAGAGGACCTCAATTAATTTCTACCTTCTGGAAAAGCTTTTGCAAATTGCTCTGAGCCACTGTTTCTTTGTCCTCTGGTTATCACCCTGAGACTAATGGGCAGACGGAGAGAACCAATCAGGATCTTGAAGCTTATCTCAGAGCATATGTCAATTCTCAGCATACTAATTGGTCTGGGTTGTTACCCCTAGCTGAACTGGCAAGGAACACTCATTGGCATTCGTCTCTACGATGCTCTCCCTTCCAGGCTGCAGCTGGTTATCAACCTTTCTGCTCAATCCACAGGAGTCCCTGCTGCAGAACGTCGCTTCATTGACCTCACTGCCCATTGGCAACTAATATGCTCTCAGTTACTCTCAACCATCTCCAGATATAAGAGGTTTGCCGATCATCATCGAGCTAATATTCGTGCCTTTTCTGCAGGTGATCATGTCTGGGTCTCTACCCAACATATCCGCTTATGTCAACCCTGTCACAAATTAGGACCTAGGTATATTGGTCCTTATAAAATCCTCAAAAGACTTTCTCCTGTTGCCTACAGAGTGGCCTTGCCTAAGACATTGCATATTCCCATCTTTCACATCTCCTTGCTCAAACCCTACCTCACAAACAGGTACACTCGATGCAGACGTCCTCCTCCTCCACTCCTAATTCATGGCGAACCGGAGTATGAGATTGCCAAAATCCTGGAGTCCAGGATCAGGTGCAGGTAGCTCCAATACCTTATACACTGGAAAGATTACTCTGTGGCGGACGTTCCTGGGTCCCTGGCCGAAATGTGCATGCTCCATCTTTGGTCTCCAAGTTCCATGCTACTCACCCTTCAAAGCCGACTTTGGTTCCTGGGGGGAACCCTTGAGTGGGGGGGCTATGTCACACCGCTCTGGTTCCAGCGCTTCCCTTTGTTGCCATGGCCATAGCCATGGACGAGGCGGCCGTTGCCTTGGATACGACGACCGTTGCCTTGGATGCGGTGGCTGCTTCTGGCGAGCGGCGATGATGTCATCGCCGCATGTCAAGTTACTCTGATGCCGGTCCTGATTGCAACTGGGTGCCCTCCATGGCGCGAATCCACCCCTATGTAAGTACCTCTGTTTCCTGCATTCATTGCCTAAGTGTAGATTTTACTGTGTGTGCTCCTAGGTGCTTTATTACTTGAATTGCTGGATTGCCTTATCGTTACTGAACTCTGCCTGTCTGACTACTCTGTCTGTTTAACCCTTGAATTGCTTGATTGCCTTATCATTAATGAACTCTGCCTGTCTGACTACTCTGCCTGTTTAACCCTTGAATTGCTGGACTGCCTTATCATTGCTGAACTCTGCCTGTCTGACTACTCTGCCTGGTTTCCCCCTGAACTGCTAAACTGCTGGATTACCTTTCGTTGCTGACCTCTGCCTGTTTCTGACCATTCTATTGGTCTACCCCTGAACTGCTAAACTGCTGGATTACCTTTTGTTGCTGACCTCTGCCTGTTCCTGACCATTCTATTGGTTTACTGCTGAACTGCTAAACTGCTAGATTACTTTTTGTTGCTAACCTCTGCCTGTTCCTGACCATGCTATTTGTTTACCCCTGAACTGCTATACTGCTGGATTGCCTTTCTGTTGCCGAACTCTGCCTGTCTCTGACCATTCTCTGCCTTAATGTTATTGCCGTGAAGGACTACCCTGTCTACCGTGAGCACTGCTCACCTCATTTCTTACACTCACTTGGTTCTGGGATATTTCCTTATCCTTCCACTTGACACCGGGATAAGAAGACTACTGGCAAAGTTTGGTCTGATAGGGAAATATCCCCTGAGCATTACATATATATTCCTCCCCCTGTACATCCTGGTCTATAGAAAAAAAACAGATCTAAATTCTCCTGTTCTGCCCTATTTATAACAGATGGTTGAATAGTATGTGTCATTGTTACAGTAGATGGTTTAATACTTTAAATTTCTACTTTGGACTTTCTGAGGATACTTATCCCACAAATTGACTACAGAATCTGTTTGTGTGTTAGATGCACATGAATGTGTGTTCAAATGTTTTAATATACCAGTTGGGGTAAAATTAACCTGTTCGGGGACTTCCGGTGGGAGGAGCAACGGGAGAGCAGCAAGAAATGTGAGCTCCGCTAGCAGCCTTACAAAAATCAATCTCAAGCTGCTTTCCCCGACTCCCACACGATTGCATTGTTAAAATCCAGCCTGGGGAGCATCGCCAAGCACAGATTTTGACCTGGCACTAGAGCGTGAGGGCGCAAACTCTGCCCTGATCACGGAAGCTGAACCGGAGGAGAAGAAACTCGCAGACGCCATCTTGACTGCACTGAGAACTCATGCACCACGTCAGCCAGCAATAAGTAAACGAGAGACAGGCATCAACATTGCTAGCCCAGGTCGGATGACACGATCCACTGAAGATCTGCAGAGACCGATCGTTACATGCAGGAGGAATTCTGAACACAGGAGAGGGTAACGTAACTCCGCCATATCCACCCACATGGCCAAAGTCAACCTAGTCTAGATTAGACCCTCCCGTCGTGGGAAATTATTATACAACAGCATAACTTACAACTACAAGAGACACATTGCATGGAGAACGCTCCGGGGAGTTAGATACAACTAGACCCCTGCAAAAGCTTTATCTCTTGAACGCAGGTCTGGGAGGATAGGAACACATCCCTCTGGACTATAACACTCTTATGCAAGTATACCTAAATGAAAAAGACACGCATATACTGCAGCCCCTACCTGGATACTCCAAGAACATGTGGATAAGAGACTGTAACATAAACATGATTTAGTCTGGGCTTGTTTTCTTCTAGACCCCCTCCCCCAACCGCCGGCCCATGTGAGAGGCCTATACAAGAATCTCGGCTGACCACGTTAGCTGAAGTGCCACTGATCTCCTAGAAACTTTATACTGCTATGTTATCATATATAAAAAGATACATATAGTGAACACCACTGAAAGTAATATAAGGCGGACTGTTAGACAGCTGGCGTATGCATAAATACTATAGCAGCTACCACAAGACAACTAATAAAATGACATAAAAAAACAAGGCCGCAGACAGACGCACCAAACATCACGCAGAAATACATACCATGTCCTCGGCCCCTACCGACTCTGAGGAATTACCCAACCAAGACACACATCCCATTGTGGCACAGATCTCGGCTCTGTTCCTACCTAAAATTGAGCAGCTCCAAATGGGAGTGGAATCACTTTCTACTGACTTTAAACAGTTCTCCAGACGACTTAACCACATAGAACACAGAGTCTCTGAACATGAAGACCGCCATAGAGAGATATCAAACTCTGTATCTAACCTCCAGAAACAGAATTCAGATCTTAAAGCACGTCTGGACGACCTCGAAAACAGATCATGCAGGAACAACCTGCGAATAGTAGGTCTACCAGAGTCAGTACAGAGCACTTCTCTACTACATTTTGCAGAAAATCAACTACCACAATTGCTTAAAATGGCAGACTCAGCCATGCCATGCGTTGCAGAGAGGGCTCATAGAGTGGGGCAGCCGAGGTCAGAGCAACAGAATAAAGAAACATCGCGCCATGTTTTAATTAAATACTTAAATTTTAAAGACAAGGTGGAACTGCTCAGAGCATATCGGAAGATGGGACCTATCCCCTTTGAGGGGAAAAAACTATTCCTGTTTCAAGATTATTCGACAGAGGTTACCAGGAAACAAAGGGAATTCTCTCCTTACTGTCAGCAACTACTTGAAAAAGGAAGAACAGTAGCATTGCTGTTCCCAGCCAAACTTCGCCTACAAACAACTAGTGGACCGAAATTCTTTGATACACCTGGACAACTTCAGAAATACCTCCATGCAGAAGAGGGCAGACGGCCCAATGAAGAACCGGCGCTCCAACTAGAACCAGAGTGAATATCAGACCTGGGTTAACTACTGTATTATCTGAACAGTGGTCCTTTCAGTTTTTCTGGACAAAGAACTGTCTGAGTTTCTCCGTATGAGGACTAAAAAATCTGAGAGCCATGATCACATTCTGTATAAAAGTTCTTTCATCTCCAACCAGACTTTATTTTTCTACTGGGGGAGGGGAGTTTGAATCAAGTTTGGGTCTAAATCTAAGTTTGAACTAGGGTCTAAGTTGAGACTCTAACAAAAATAGGTGGTGAATGTTACCTATTTTTTTTCACTACAGGAATGTTGTAGATTGTTATATTTGTTATTACGTTTGTTTCTTTATTAATGTCCTATTCCGATGTATTGCAGTCTTCACCAACAGCAGTGGTCACAAGAGAAAGTTTCTAGCCATGCTTCTGGAACAAGGCAGGAAGGACTTCCAAACAAGAGGGCATATCTACAGGAAAAAGATGGAGTTTGTTTCATCCACTCATAAAATGTATACTAAAGCTTCTCAAAAATAAAGGGGCAGATATCGCAGTTCTGACAGAAACACACCTTACCACAGACAAACATGCTAAGCTAAAACAGAGCTGGGTCCAGGAAGTAGTAAGCTCCTCTTTTCCAGGGAGCAGAGCCAGAGGAGTAGCGATACTGATTAAAAAAGGTCTTGCCTACAAAATATCACATAGGGACGTAGATGCAGAAGGTCGTTATGTGATACTACACATAGACTTAGGGGACATATCATTTGCATTGGTAGGGGTTTATGGCCCGATTAGCAAAAAAGACCCCTTCTGGACAAGACTGCAGTCACATCTATTAAAATCCATACATCTGCCCTTGATAATTGGGGGAGATTTTAATATTGCGCCACATATCCCGCTAGACAGGTTTAAAAACCCTGACTGCACCTCAACTAGGATACCAGTTAACACCAACTCTAATAGAGAGACAAGAATACTCAAGAAATTTCAGAGAGGATTAGGCCTAATAGACATCTGGCGCTTGCGAAACCCAGAAACTAGAGACTTCACCTGCATTGCCCCCTCTAAGCATACTCTATCCCGAATAGACTATTTTCTAGTCACTAAAACTATGACCACTTGTATCACAGAGGTGAAAAATGATGTAGTCACTCTCTCAGATCACGCCCCTGTTAAATTAACTGTTAATATCTTTCCCTACCTATTTATCTAAAGACCCTAATCTATTGAACTACCTGATAGGGGAATGGAATGCATACCGCACTATCAATGTACAACATTTATCGAACCCTATGCTGTTCTGGGAAACAGCTAAGGCAGTCCTAAGAGGGGTGGTCTCAAATTATGCTGCAGGTATTCAGAAAAGACATAGGGCACGCGAAGAACTCTTGTTTAAACAATTGATGAATGCACAAAACAGATATCTTAGAGCCCCTACCACAGAGAATAAAAATGCCTTTAAACACCTCAAAACCACTAGGGATAATCTACTACTACAAAATACGCTAAAAACCACCACTAAATTACAAGCTAAGTTCTATCGATTTGGGAACAAGACCAGCAGATCGCTGGCACTCCTGACAAAACTGACCCGACCGCCAAATATTATACAGGCCATTAGGAAATTAGACAAAATTCACGCACGCACAGAAGAGATACAAAATTTTTTCACAGATTACTACACGACTTTGTACAGCCCACAAGCAATAGAACAAACTAAGGTCCATACATTCTTAGAAGCACTGCAACTGCCTAAACTCACAGACGACCAATCACATATTTTAAATAACCCCATTTCAGTCTCCGAAGTTAATAGAGCCATACAAAATCTACCCTCAAGCAAAACCCCTGGCCCGGATGGTATGCCAGCGGAGTTTTATAAATTACTAAGAGTCGACATCTCGGAAACATTAACACTCCTATATAACTCCATACTTGAAGGACATACTATACCTAATAGTACGTTCACAGAAGCCCAGATTAGCATAATACTAAAGCCTGGAAGAGACCCATTGGCCCCAGAGTCCTACCGTCCGATTTCATTATTGAATACGGACTACAAGCTCCTAACAAAGATCTTAGCGAACAGGCTGAGTTCGGTAATGCCAACCCTGGTTAATGAAGACCAAACAGGTTTTATACAGGGATGATCATCTGTTAAAAATATTAGAAAGGTTCAATTAGTTTTATCCTATTACTGGAAACATAGAAACGACCACTCCTTATTACCTAACCCTAAAGCATGTATGATTGCTCTTGATGCCGAAAAGGCATTTGATAAAGTAATTAGGGAATACTTATTTTTAGCATTAGAAAAATTCGGTATTAGCGGTAGCTACCTACAAGCAGTTCAAAGTCTATACCAATGTCCTACGGCAGCTGTCATTGTTAATGGAAGAGTTGCCCCCTCATTTAGGCTATACAGAGGTACGAGACAGGGATGCCCGCTCTCGCCACTCCTGTTCGATTTAGCAATAGAACCCCTCGCCAAGGCAATCCGAGAGACAACTCAGGGACTGAGGATAGGAGACTCAACGCTACACCTCTCTTTATACGCGGATGACATGATCTTGTTTATCCCAGACCCTAGACAGAACCTTCCCAAGGTTCTCAGCCTCATACACAAGTTTAGCGCGTTTTCTGGATACCTCCTTAATCATGACAAATCAGAGCTGATATGGCTGACCCCACAAGGTCTCAGAGACCCTTTAGATTATAACTTCAAAGTTGTCCCCAACGACTTCAAATACCTAGGAATAAAATTGTCCCCGAACCCCGGCAACTGGTATGAGATTAACTATACTCCCCTTATTAAAAACTAGTGACTCAGCTGGAGGGCTGGAGGGGACTACCCTTGTCACTTTCGGGCAGAATAAGCCTTATCAAAATGATCACCTTCCCCAAGCTATTGTATGTATTCCAGATGCTACCGGTTTTGTTAAGGAAGACAGACTTGATGTTGATCAATACAAACATCCTAAACTTTATATGGGTAGGCAAGAAACACAGAATAAGCTCCCTAAAACTATCTAGTTCAGTACCGTCTGGAGGACTGGGTCTACCAAACCTTATGCTCTATAACTGGGCAGCAGTCTCCAAAATAGTATTAGACTGGCTAAGTCAAAAAAGTAATTTCACTTTCAAAGCTCTAGAAGAATTGATAGCGCCATATTCACTGACCGTATAACCACACTTAACGCGACAACAGGCTGGGCAACACGTAGGAGACTTACCCCCAATGACTGAACCCTTGCGCGCATGGAGAGCGATTTGCAAGTGGCTCAGAATCCCAAAAACATGCACCAGATACCTACCATTATTAGGAAACTCCAACTTCATAGCAGGTCTTACTACACAGCCTTTTAGAGACTGGCAACAGAAGGGATTACTGAATATTCAACACTTTTTAGATGATTCAGATAACATGATTAAAAGCTTCAGAACTATGCAAAACCAATACTCCTTACCTAATACACATCACTTTGCCTATTTACAGTCGAGGCATTATATCAACAGCCTAATCCAAAAAGGAGAGATTATTAAAAAGACACGCCCAATTGAGCAGATGGTTACGCTGTGCGCGCAGGGAATATCCTCAATCTCCCCAATATATAAAATGTTACTTGAGCTTAACAACACACAAACCTTGAAAAATATCTCACAGTCATGGGCTTCCTCTCTGGAAACGCCAATTGAGAAAAAACAAATTCAGATAAGCATAGAAACGTTACGAAGCAGTACCCTTTCACAAGATTTAAGAGATTCGCACATGTGATTACTACATAGAACCTACATAACCCCGAAAATGTTTCAAAAGTGGGCACCACATACAGAAAATATCTGTCCCAAATGTCAGAAACACAACCCTGACCTATCTCATCTGATTTGGCATTGCCCGAGGTTAGTGAGATACTGGCATTCCATTGCCTATTGGCTAAAAAGTAGTTGTAAAATCCAACTAAACATTAACGACGAGACTTTACTATTACTACATCTACCTAGGAGTATGAAACACCTTAGAAAGATGGTATGCACCACCATCTTATTGGCAAGGAGACTAGTCTTTGGAGCATGGAATTCGGGAACTATCCCAACCATTGTTCAACTTAAAAAGTCGCTCCTCCATCAGCTTACAGTAGAATTACACGACTCACTGGGAGACATGACACTCAGAGCCCAAACCTTTATGAAAAAGTGGGAGGTATACATATGCACCATGCCTAAACAAATGCAAACTCAGCTTCTCCACCCACTGAGAAACACAGAATATATGCTCAATGCAAGATTAAGAGGTGAATGGAATCTAAACTTTGACTGACAACCTCGATGGAGGAGAGATTGAAATATGACTCAGTTTCTATTATCTTCGGAATGTGTGACCTGCTTTATATCGGAATCCTGTTAAATTGTTTGCTTCTTTGTTGTTTAGTATTTTAGTATTAATAGTTAAGTTGTTCACTTTTAATTTTGTTTTGTTTTTTAAAAAAAAGGAGCGAACTCTAGACTAGTACTTCTTTTATTCATCTCAACTTGTAAATCATTTATCTCCTTCCTAATTTGATCTAACAATTTACTTTTATATTGAATTAGTAAGAGCTTTAGACGTAAAGAGCATTCTGACAACACATCATTCCATGCAGCAACAAAGTCCTTGCTATTAATATCCACATCAAAAGTTGAAAATTTATAGATTCTTAATCCTCTTGGAATCATGTTTGCTGTCCTATACCTATCCCAAATGTCCCACTGTAGTTTGGACTCTTTTAAGAGTAAACGTTCCATGTTTTCAAATAGAGTACTTAAAGGGATAGTAAACCCCAAAATGTTCTTTTAGGATTCAGATAGAACATACAATTTTAAACAACTTTCAAATTTACTTCTATTATCAAATTTGCTTAATTCTCTTATTATCCTTTGCTGAAGGGACAGCATTGCACTACTGGCAGCTAGCTGAAGACATCTAGTTATCCAATCACAAGAGACAAATGTGTGCAGGCACCAATTAGCAGCAGCTCCCACTAGTGTATGATATGTGCGTATTCATTTTTTAACAAGGGATACTAAGAGAACGAAGCACATTTGAAAATAGAAGTGAATTTAAAAGTGTCTTAAAATGTCATGCTCTATCTGAATCATGCAAGTTTAATTTTGACTTTCCTATCCCTTTAATGACAGTACTCCCTTATCGTCAGAGAAAATGAGTTAACATCCAGATCTAGGGAAAGCCTTTTGGATAATACCAAATCTTGCTGCAACAAATTTGGAGGAGTCACCTTTGTAATGGACACATTACACAGTATTCAGAAGTTTTTGATATTGTGCGCAAACACTTCTCCATTTTGGCCGCAGATGATAAATTGATTAATCTAGTCACACAGGGTCGAAGATGCTCATACAAAAAAAGTCCCACATTAGGATCCATTTTGTCATCTACTTTACTTAAACCTATCAATAAGGGGGAGAGCTCTTGGCTCAGACATTTAGGGATGTACAAATGTGGTCATCATAAATGCAAACCCTGTGAGTACGTACAAGTGACCAAGACATTCACTTCTATTAACACTAATAGGACATATAGGATCATGTACATCTAATTAATTGTACATCTAATTATGATGTTTTTTTTTTTATATATTGTACCCAATGTAAAGTCCAATACGTAGGATTTATGACTCGTTATGTGAACACTAGAATGAAGGAGTATTTTTCCTCATTCAAGATGAATAGATCCTCTACCCCTCTGGTCCAACACTTTGGCCTTAAACACCATGGTGATTTTAGCACCTTTTCTTGGTGTGCCATTGAAAAAGCACAGAGTCCTAAAAGAGGTGGGGATTTAGATCGTATTCTTGCTAAAAGAGAAGCATATTGGATTTTTACATTGGGGACTAGGGTTCATTTAGGCCTTAATTCCCGTTAGGTTATGTATCATTGGGAATGATCATTTATCATCTGAATGATTATTCAACCTGAAATCATCTTCCATATGTACTTATCTGTTCATATATGATATGTATCAGTCACTTATACAATTGGGACAAATCTGAGGTTTTGTTTTTTTAATTCGATAATTGTTTATTATTGGAACAACAATATGAATGTTGCATTATGTACTAGATTTGTCCCCCAGTACTGAATTAGGATTAACACACTATTAATTAACCATGATTTTTATATTCCTTGTGTCCCTTTTTCAACATTCAATTATAACCAATTGTATACATTCCTTGACTTGTTCGACATAGAGGTTTTAACTTATATCATTCTGAATGTATTAAAATTTGTTATTATGTTTCTTCTGTAATAATCATGTAAAAGATATTGCGCTTGTACTGTGTATCAAAGCATACAGGTTAAAATAATTGGCTAAAACCAATATAGGCGTAACTGATTTTAACCAATTGGATAAGTTTGGGCATCTTTTAAATGAATGCAGTGTGCTGTCACAGTAGGCCATGACTATGGCTACGAGCCAAACGCTGTTCTGTGCTGCGCCTAGTGTAATGCTCGTGGGATATTTCCCTATCAGACCAAACTTGGCCAGTAGTCTTCTTATCCTGGCGTCAAGTGGAAGGATAAGGAAATATCCCAGAACAAAGTGAGTGTAAGAAATTAAGTAAGCAGTACTCATGGTAGACAGGTGTCATGTTATACTGGATTAGTGTGCATAACTACCTACTTATGCTTTCTTGCCCTTGGTTCTGTACTGTCCTTTTAAGAATCTTACCTGCAAACAGCTATTTAAGGCAACACCTCCTCTCTCACATTGCTTGGTATTGTTAGTAGTTCTAAGCCCCTCCTTGTGAGTTGATCATTTGCCTCTGGATTGTACTTCCTGCATCCTGGTATTCAAACTCTGTCTGACTGCACCTGTGTTCTGGAAAGCTGCTGCAATGGATCTCGCCGCCTGTGACGTCACACGCCAACTTCCACAGCCACCTCTCTATCTGTGACTCCTGCTCACCGCTCAGCGCTGCAACTTTATAAAACTTATTCTAAGTTTTACAGGTACCGATCTGACTTTGAATTCTATTTTTACCTCAGTATGCTTACTTATTGTTCTTATATATTTAGCGCTTATTCCCTTAACCTATAGAGTGTTAACATCTCCATTTCTGGTAACTCTGTTCATATGGTTGTACTGCTGCACCCGTTAACCCCCGTGACCGCTCCTGCAGCAATAGGACAATTGGAACATAATTATCATTCAGTAACTGCTACGTTTGTATTATGGGTATTCACATTACTACAGGAAGTAATTAATGTGAATCCCCTCTACACACTTTGCAACATTAAACATTTTTACTGCTATTCAGTAGCTGTGGTTCATTATAGAAAACTTCTTTTACAGGCTCTGCCTGAATATCACAACAGGGTAGTCCTTCACAGCAATAAGATTAAGTCATAGAATGGTCAGCGACAAGCAGAGTTCAGCAACAGAAAGGCAATCCAGCAGTTAAGCAGTTCAGGGGTAAACCAGTAGAATGGTCAGGAACAGGCAGAGGTCAGCAACAAAAGGCAATCCAGCAGTTTAGCAGTTCAGGGGTCGACCAGTAGAATGGTCAGACAAGCAGAGTTCAGTAACAATAAGGCAATCCAGCAATTCAAGGGTTAAGCAGCAGAGTGGTTTAGACAAGCAGAGTTCAGTAACAATATGGCAATCCAGCAATTCAAGGCTTAAGCAGCAGAGTGGTCAGACAAGCAGAGTTCAGTCACAATATTGCAATCCAGCAATTCAAGGGTTAAGCAGCAGAGTGGTCAGACAAGCAGAGTTCAGTAACAATAAGGCAATCAAAGTAACAGCAGTTCAAAATAATAGCACCCAGGAAGCACAAGTCTAACCTATACTTGGGCACTGAAGGTAAGTAACGCAGGTACTTACATAGGTGCAGATTCACGCCAAGAGGACTCACAGACCGGCGTCAGAGGGAAATTACGTGTGTCGATGACGTCATCACCGCGCACCGACAGGAACCGCGGCGTCTATGGCAACGGCTATAGCAACAGGACGGGGTGGCGGGAGGAGCCGAGGCGCACCGAAGGAGTGGCATGACACAGCCCCCCTCTCAAGGGATACTTCTGGGAACCAAGAGCCGGCTTGGAGGGGTGAGCAAGATGAAACTTGGAGAACAGGGAAGGAGCATGTACATCATGGACAGGAACGATCCGCTACAGAGTAACCATTCCAGTGCACCAGGTACTGAAGCTGTCTTCGTTTATACCTGGATCTTAGCGATTTCATACTCTGGTTCACCATGAACAAAGAGCGAAGGAGGTGGAGGTCTAAATCGAGTATATATATTCATGACGTAGGGCTTGAGGAGTGAGACATGGAAGACTGGGTGGACGTGCAGGGCCCTGGGCAAGTCCACTTTGTAAGCAACAGGAGAAAGTCTTTTGAGGAACCTATAAGGACCAATATACCGAGGTCCTAATTTGTGACAAGGTTGACATAAGCGGATATGTCGGGTAGAGACCCAGACATGATCACCTGCAACAAAGGCACAAATATTAGCTTGATGATGATCGGCAAACCTCTTGTATCTGGAGGTGGTTAAGTGTAACTGAGAGCGTATTAGTTGCCAATGGTTAGTGAGGTTAGTAAAGCGATGTTCTGCAGCAGAGACCCCTGTGGATTGAGCTGAAAGAGGAAAAAGACAAGGTTGATAACCAGCTGTGGCCTGGAAAGGAGAGTATCGTAGAGAAGAATGCCAGTGAGTGTTCTTTGCCAGTTCAGCTAGGGGTAACAACCCAGACCAATTAGTATGCTGTGAATTGACATAGGCTCTGAGATAAGCTTCAAGATCCTGATTGTTTCTTTCCGTCTGCCTGTTAGTCTGGGGGTGATAACCAGAGGACAAAGAAACAGGGGTTCCAAGCAATTTGCAAAAGCTTTTCCAAAAGGTAGAATTAAATTGAGGTCCTCTGTCAGAGACGACATTCACTGGTATACCATGGAGCCGTACCACAAGTAATAGAAATAGAGTGAACAATTCTTGGGCTGTAGGTAGCTTAGGTAAAGGTACAAAATGAGCAAGTTTGGAGAATTGATCCACCACAACCCAGATGACTGTATGATGGTTTGAAGAAGGGGGGTCTACAACAAAATCCATGGCTATGTGTGTCCATGGTTGTTTAGATATGGACAATGGTTGAAGTAGGCTATGAGGTAGGGAACCGGGAGTCTTATTAACATCACAAGTCTGACAAGCCTTGACATAATCCTGAGAGTCCGACTTCATGGTAGGCAACCACACGTGTTGGGAAAGGAGTTTAAAGGTTGTTGTCAAACCAGGATGACCTGACAGTTTGCTGTTGTGAGCCCATGATAGCACAGGAGAGCGAAGGTTTGGAGGAGCATAAAGTATATTATGAGCTGCAGGGGCTTTAGGTGGTTTTCTTGACTGGGCATGTTGCAGTCTTTGAAGAAGAGAGGTGTTGAGCTGAGCAACCACACAGGAAGGAGGTATGATGTTTTTGATAGGAGCTTCAGAAGAGTTGTGAGACTGAGGAAACTGACGGGAAAGCGCATCAGCCTTTTTATTCTTTGTCCCAGGAAGGTAAGAGACTATGAAGTTAAAATGAAAAAACCAACAAGGCCCACCTGGCCTGCCGAGGATTGAGTCAATGAGCAGTCTCTAGGTACGTCAGGTTCTTGTGATCTGTGAGGATTTAAATGAGGTTGGCAGTACCCTCCAACCAATGTCGCCACTCAGTAAGGGCCATCTTAATGGCTAAGAGCTCACGATTCCCCACATCGTAGTTCCTTTCTGCAGGGGTAAAACGCTAAGAGAAAAAGGCTCCAAAATGCCGCTTGGAGGTAGAAGGGTGCCTCTGAGTCAGGACAGCACCAGATCCTATTTCAGAGGCATCAACCTCTAAAGTGAACTGCAGGTCAGGGTCAGGATGACATAGCACAGGAGCAGTACCAAAGGCCTTCTTTAGATGAGAAAAAGTGTCCACAGCTACTGGAGGCCAACTTTTGCAATCTCTTTTTCAGCTCAATGAGTGGGGCAACGATTCTGGAGATACGTTCTTTATGAACTTGCGATAATAGTTGGAAAACCCCAAGAATCTCTGTAGTTCCTTCAATGTGGGTTGAGGCCATTCTAGAACTGCGGTTAGCTTAGTAGGATCCATGGCAAAACCTTCTTTTGAGATAACATTTTCAAGGACCTGAATCTGAATTTGACTGAACTCGCACTTCTCCAACTTGGCTACCAGAGAATTGTTTCTGAGACGAAGAAGTACATGTTTCACAAGCTCATGATGCTCCTTCAGGGTGGTGGAGAATATGAGGATGTCATCCAAATAGACAATGACAGTACAATTAAGGAGGTCACGGAAGATATCATTGACATAAGCTTGAAAGACAGCAGGGGCATTGCATAGCCCAAAATGCATTACTAAATATTCATAGTGCCCAGATCTCGTGTTGAAGGCAGTTTTTCATTCATGTCCCGGGAAGATACGAATAAGATTATACGCCCCCCGAAGATCTAGTTTCGTAAAGTAACAAGCATTTTGGAGCAAATCATATAGTTCAGTGATTAAGGGAATTGGATAATGGTTCTTAATAGTTATGTTGTTTAGGGCTCTGTAGTCAATGCAGGGTCTCAAACCACCATCCTTCTTACTGACAAAAAAGAAACCAGCCCAAGCAGGAGAGGAGGAAGGGAGAACAAAGCCTTTGGCTAAGTTCTCTTGAATGTATTCCTCCATGGCCTTGGTTTCAGCCTTGGAGAGCGGATAAGTCCTTCCTTTAGGAAGTGAAGCTCCAGGAAAGAGGTCGATTTTGCCGTCATAAGGGAAGTGAGGTGGTAGCACATCAGCTTCTTTCTTTTCAAACACATCCATATATTCAGCATACACCGAGGGAAGAGTACAAGAAGTCTGAAGGTTGGCTATAGGGGTTTGATGCAGTGGAGTAACCTTAGCCAGGCAGGAGTGAAAACAGGATTTACCCCAGGAAGCCAACTGTCCCTCAGTCCAGTCGAATTGAAGATTGTGTTTGCACATCCAGGGAAGACCAAGGATAACTGGTTGTGCAGGAGAATGGATGACATTGAATTGTAACTGTTCAGAATGTAAGACTCCCACAGTCATGGGTAGAGGTGCTGATTCAAAATGGATTAAGCCTGATCCAAGGGGTGTGCCATCCAGAGTAGTTATCTTGAGACATTGGCATCTATTTATCAAGCCGTCAACCGCAAATACGCTAGAATTCTGCAGCGTATTTGTGGCGAGCCTGATTCCCCTTAGTTATCAAACCCTACAGACCGGCAAAAGTAGAATTTTGTGACGTAACATACGATCCGCCGGACTCAGTCCGACACAGATTGATCGCTTACGTCATTACAGATGTTCCGAATGCAAATTCGGCACAATCTGACTACTTTTGCTAGTTATCAAATTTCTACCAGGTACGCTCGCCACTATTCCGGCCCAGCATACCTGGTTTTCAATCCGCCGCCCTGGAGGCGGCGGATGCCATAGGAATCAATGGGAGTCTGAAAGCAGCGAAAGCTTATGTTCGCTGCTGCGCGATATCCCATTGATTCCTATGGAAACGTTTACACCTAACACCCTAACATGTACCCCGAGTCTAAACACCCCTAATCTGCCCCCCCTACACTGCCGCCACCTACATTATACTTATTAACCCCTAATCTGCCGCCCCCTACACTGCCGCCACCTGCATTATACTTATTAACCCATAATCTGCCCCCCTACACCGCCGCCATTATATTACATTTTTTAACCCCTAAACCTGATGCAATCAGCCAATAGGATTGAAGTTCAATCCTATTGGCTGATCCAATCAGCCAATAGAATGCAAGCTCAATCAGCCAATAGGATTTTTCCTACCTTAATTCCGATTGGCTGATAGAATTCTATCAGACAATCAGAATTGAAGGGACGCCATCTTGGATGACGTCACTTAAAGGAACCGTCATTGTTGAAGAAGACGTCGGATGAAGAGGATGCTCCGCATTGGATGTCTTGAAGATGGAGCCGCTCCGCGCCGGATGGATGAAGATAGAAGATGCCGTCTGAATGAAGACTTCTGCCCGTCTGGAGGACCACTTCTACCCATCTGGAGGACCACTTCTGCCGGCTTCGTTGAGGACTTCAGCCCGGTTGGGTGAAGACTTCTCATGGTAGGGTGATCTTCAAGGGGTTAGTATTAGGTTTTTTTAAGGGGGGATTGGGTGGGTTTTAGAGTAGGGTTGGTTGTGTGGGTGGTAGGTTTTAATGTTGGGGGGGTTGTATTTTTTTTTACAGGTAAAAGAGCTGATTACTTTGAGGCAATGCCCCACAAAGGCCCTTTTAAGGGCTATTTGTAATTTAGTGTAGGGTAGGGCTTTTTTTATTTTGGGGGGCCTTTTTTATTTTGTTAGGGTGATTAGATTAGGTGTAATTAGTTTAAAAATCTTGTAATTTGTTTATTATTTTCTGTAATTTAGTGTTTGTTTTTTGTACTTTAGATAATTTTATTTAATTGTATTTAGTTTAGGGAATTAATTTAATTATAGTGTAGTGTTAGGTGTAATTATAACTTAGGTTAGGTTTTATTTTACAGGCATATTTGTATTTATGTTAACTAGGAAGTTATTAAATAGTTAATAACTATTTGATAACTATTGTACCTATTTAAAATAAATACAAACTTGCCTGTAAAATAAAAATAAACCCTAAGCTAGCTACAATGTAACTATTAGTTATATTGTAGCTAGCTTAGGGTTTATTTTATAGGTAAGTATTTTGTTTTAAATAGGAATAATTTATTTAATGCTAGGAATATTTATTTAGATTTGTTTAAATTATATTTAAGTTAGGGGGTGATAGGGTTAGGGTTAGACTTAGGTTTACGGGTTAATAAATTTAATATAGTGGCGGCGACGTTGGGGGCCGCAGATTAGCGGTTAATAAATGTAGGTAGGTTGTGGCGGTGTAGGGGGGGCAGATTAGGGGTTAATAAATATAATGTAGGTGGTGGCGGTGTAGGGGGAGCAGGTTAGGGGTTAATAAATATAATGTAGGTGGCGTCGGTGTAAGGGGGGCAGATTATGGGTTAATAAGTATAATGTAGGTGGCGGCGGTGTAGGGGGGGCAGATTAGGGGTTAATAAGTATAATGTAGGTGGCGGTGGGCTCCGGGAGCGGCGGTTTAGGGGGTTAAACACTTTAGTTGCGGCGGGGTCCGTGAGCGGCGGTTTAGGGGTTAATAAATTTATTAGAGTTGCGGTGGGCTCCTGGATCGGCGGTATAAGGGGTAAAACAGTATAGTGTGGGTGTTTAGTGACAGGGTACCAATAAAGCTGTGAAAAAGCCAAAGAGCAGCGAGATCGATGACTGTTAGTTAACAACAGTCCGCTGCTCATCGCACCATACTTGGTGTGTGACTTTTTGACAGCTTTTTTGATAATTTTGGAGAACATATTCAGGTCCGCGGCAGCGATGTTAGGTGATCTTAGGCGAGCGTATTGGTGCCGTTGAATGCAAGTAAGTTGACGGATTGATAAATAGATGCCATTGTTTTCTCCAACATAGGTGTGTCCGGTCCACGGCGTCATCCTTACTTGTGGGATATTCTCTTCCCCAACAGGAAATGGCAAAGAGCCCAGCAAAGCTGGTCACATGATCCCTCCTAGGCTCCGCCTACCCCAGTCATTCTCTTTGCCGTTGTACAGGCAACATCTCCACGGAGATGGCTTAGAGTTTTTTAGTGTTTAACTGTAGTTTTTCATTATTCAATCAAGAGTTTGTTATTTTCAAATAGTGCTGGTACGTACTATTTACTCAGAAACAGAAAAGAGATGAAGAATTCTGTTTGTATGAGGAAAATGATTTTAGCAACCGTAACTAAAATCCATGGCTGTTCCACACAGGACTGTTGAGAGCAATTAACTTCAGTTGGGGGAACAGTTTGCAGTCCCTTGCTGCTTGAGGTATGACACATTCTAACAAGACGATGTAATGCTGGAAGCTGTCATTTTCCCTATGGGATCCGGTAAGCCATGTTTATTACGATTGTAAATAAGGGCTTCACAAGGGCTTATTTAAACTGTAGACTTTTTCTGGGCTAAATCGATTGATTATTAACACATATTTAGCCTTGAGGAATCATTTTATCTGGGTATTTTGATATAATAATATCGGCAGGCACTGTTTTAGACACCTTATTCTTTAGGGGCTTTCCCAAAGCATAGGCAGAGTCTCATTTTCGCGCCGGTGTTGCGCACTTGTTTTTGAGAGGCATGGCATGCAGTCGCATGTGAGAGGAGCTCTGATACTTATAAAAGACTTCTGAAGGCGTCATTTGGTATCGTATTCCCCTTTGGGTTTGGTTGGGTCTCAGCAAAGCAGATACCAGGGACTGTAAAGGGGTTTAAAGCTTAAAACGGCTCCGGTTCCGTTATTTTAAGGGTTAAAGCTTCCAAAATTGGTGTGCAATATTTTCAAGGCTTTAAGACGCTGTGGTGAAAATTTGGTGAATTTTGAACAATTCCTTCATGTTTTTTCGCAATTGCAGTAATAAAGTGTGTTCAGTTTAAAATTTAAAGTGACAGTAACGGTTTTATTTTAAAACGTTTTTTGTACTTTCTGATCAAGTTTATGCCTGTTTAACATGTCTGAACTACCAGATAGACTGTGTTCTGAATGTGGGGAAGCCAGAATTCCTATTCATTTAAATAAATGTGATTTATGTGATAATGACAATGATGCCCAAGATGATTCCTCAAGTGAGGGGAGTAAGCATAGTACTGCATCATTCCCTCCTTCGTCTACACGAGTCTTGCCCACTCAGGAGGCCCCTAGTACATCTAGCGCGCCAATACTCCTTACTATGCAACAATTAACGGCTGTAATGGATAATTCTGTCAAAAACATTTTAGCCAAAATGAACCCTTGTCAGCGTAAGCGTGGCTGCTCTGTTTTAGTTACTGAAGAGCATGACGACGCTGATATTAATATCTCTGAAGGGCCCCTAACCCAATCTGAGGGGGCCAGGGAGGTTTTGTCTGAGGGAGAAATTACTGATTTAGGGAACATTTCTCAGCAGGCTGAATCTGATGTGATTACATTTAAATTTAAATTGGAACATCTCCGCATTTTGCTTAAGGAGGTATTATCCACTCTGGATGATTGTGAAAATTTAGTCATCCCAGAGAAACTATGTAAAATGGACAAGTTCCTAGAGGTGCCGGGGCTCCCAGAAGCTTTTCCTATACCCAAGCGGGTGGCGGACATTGTTAATAAAGAATGGGAAAGGCCCGGTATTCCTTTCGTCCCTCCCCCCATATTTAAAAAATTGTTTCCTATGGTCGACCCCAGAAAGGACTTATGGCAGTCAGTCCCCAAGGTCGAGGGAGCGGTTTCTACTTTAAACAAACGCACCACTATTCCCATAGAGGATAGTTGTGCTTTCAAAGATCCTATGGATAAAAAATTAGAAGGTTTGCTTAAAAAGATGTTTGTTCAGCAGGGTTACCTTCTACAACCCATTTCATGCATTGTCCCTGTCACTACTGCCGCATATTTCTGGTTTGATGAACTGCTTAAGGTGCTCGATAGTGACTCTCCTCCTTATGAGGAGATTATGGACAGAATCAATGCTCTCAAATTGGCTAATTCTTTCACTCTAGACGCCTCTTTGCAATTGGCTAAGTTAGCGGCTAAGAACTCTGGGTTTGCTATTGTGGCGCGCAGAGCGCTTTGGTTGAAATCTTGGTCGGCTGATGCGTCTTCCAAGAACAAGCTACTAAACATTCCTTTCAAGGGGAAAACGTTGTTTGGTCCTGACTTGAAAGAGATTATCTCTGATATCACTGGGGGTAAGGGCCACGCCCTTCCTCAGGATCGGCCTTTCAAGGCAAAAAATAGACCTAATTTTCGTCCCTTTCGTAAAAACGGACCAGCCCAAGGTGCTACGTCCTCTAAGCAAGAGGGTAATACTTCTCAGGCCAAGCCAGCTTGGAGACCAATGCAAGGCTGGAACAAGGGAAAGCAGGCCAAGAAACCTGCCACTGCTACCAAGACAGCATGAAATATTGGCCCCCGATCCGGGACCGGATCTGGTGGGGGGCAGACTCTCTCTCTTCGCTCAGGCTTGGGCAAGAGATGTTCTGGATCCTTGGGCGCTAGAAATAGTCTCCCAGGGTTATCTTCTGGAATTCAAGGGACTTCCCCCAAGGGGGAGGTTCCACAGGTCGCAGTTGTCTTCAGACCACATAAAAAGACAGGCGTTCTTACATTGTGTAGAAGACCTGTTAAAAATGGGAGTGATTCATCCTGTTCCATTAAGAGAACAAGGGATGGGGTTCTACTCCAATCTGTTCATAGTTCCCAAAAAAGAGGGAACGTTCAGACCAATCCTAGATCTCAAGATCTTAAACAAATTTCTCAAGGTCCCATCGTTCAAGATGGAAACCATTCGAACTATCCTTCCTTCCATCCAGGAAGGTCAATTCATGACCACGGTGGATTTAAAGGATGCGTATCTACATATTCCTATCCACAAGGAACATCATCGGTTCCTAAGGTTTGCATTCCTGGACAAACATTACCAGTTCGTGGCGCTTCCTTTCGGATTAGCCACTGCTCCAAGGATTTTCACAAAGGTACTAGGGTCCCTTCTAGCGGTGCTAAGACCAAGGGGCATTGCAGTAGTACCTTACCTGGACGACATTCTGATTCAAGCGTCGTCCCTTCCTCAAGCAAAGGCTCACACGGACATTGTCCTGGCCTTTCTCAGATCTCACGGCTGGAAAGTGAACGTGGAAAAGAGTTCTCTATCCCCGTCAACAAGGGTTCCCTTCTTGGGAACAATTATAGACTCCTTAGAAATGAGGATCTTTCTAACAGAGGCCAGAAAAACAAAGCTTCTGGACTCTTGTCGGATACTTCATTCCGTTCCTCTTCCTTCCATAGCTCAGTGCATGGAAGTGATCGGGTTGATGGTGGCGGCGATGGACATAGTTCCTTTTGCGCGCATTCATCTAAGACCATTACAACTGTGCATGCTCAGTCAGTGGAATGGGGACTATACAGACTTGTCTCCGAAGATACAAGTAAATCAGAGGACCAGAGACTCACTCCGTTGGTGGCTGTCCCTGGACAATCTGTCTCAAGGGATGATGTTCCACAGACCAGAGTGGGTCATTGTCACGACCGACGCCAGTCTGATAGGCTGGGGCGCGGTCTGGGGATCCCTGAAAGCTCAGGGTCTTTGGTCTCGGGAAGAATCTCTTCTACCGATAAATATTCTGGAACTGAGAGCGATATTCAATGCTCTCCAGGCCTGGCCCCAGCTTGCGAGGACCAGGTTCATACGGTTTCAATCAGACAACATGACGACTGTTGCGTACATCAACCATCAGGGGGGAACAAGGAGTTCCCTAGCGATGGAAGAAGTAACCAAAATTATTCTTTGGGCGGAGTCTCACTCCTGCCACCTGTCTGCTATCCACATCCCAGGAGTGGAAAATTGGGAAGCGGATTTTCTGAGTCGACAGACATTGCATCCGGGGGAGTGGGAACTCCATCCGGAAATCTTTGCCCAAGTCACTCACCTGTGGGGCATTCCAGACATGGATCTGATGGCCTCTCGTCAGAACTTCAAAGTTCCTTGCTACGGGGCCAGATCCAGGGATCCCAAGGCGGCTCTAGTGGATGCACTAGTAGCACCTTGGACCTTCAAACTAGCTTATGTGTTCCCGCCATTTCCTCTCATCCCCAGGCTGATAGCCAGGATCAAGCAGGAGAGGGCGTCGGTGATCTTGATAGCTCCTGCGTGGCCACGCAGGACTTGGTATGCAGATCTGGTGAATATGTCATCGGCTCCACCTTGGAAGCTACCTTTGAGACGAGACCTTCTTGTTCAGGGTCCGTTCGAACATCCGAATCTGGTTTCACTCCAGCTGACTGCTTGGAGATTGAACGCTTGATTTTATCGAAGCGAGGATTCTCAGATTCTGTTATCGATACTCTTGTTCAGGCCAGAAAGCCTGTGACTAGAAAGATTTACCACAAAATTTGGAAAAAATATATCTGTTGGTGTGAATCTAAAGGATTCCCTTGGGACAAGGTTAAGATTCCTAGGATTCTATCCTTCCTTCAAGAAGGATTGGAAAAAGGATTATCTGCAAGTTCCCTGAAGGGACAGATTTCTGCCTTGTCGGTATTACTTCACAAAAAGCTGGCAGCTGTGCCAGATGTTCAAGCCTTTGTTCAGGCTCTGGTTAGAATCAAGCCTGTTTACAAACCTTTGACTCCTCCTTGGAGTCTCAATTTAGTTCTTTCAGTTCTTCAGGGGGTTCCGTTTGAACCCTTACATTCCGTTGATATTAAGTTATTATCTTGGAAAGTTTTGTTTTTAGTTGCGATTTCTTCTGCTAGAAGAGTCTCAGAATTATCTGCTCTGCAGTGTTCTCCTCCTTATCTGGTGTTCCATGCAGATAAGGTGGTTTTACGTACTAAACCTGGTTTTCTTCCAAAAGTTGTTTCTAACAAAAACATTAACCAGGAGATTATCGTACCTTCTCTGTGTCCAAAACCAGTTTCAAAGAAGGAACGTTTGTTGCACAATTTGGATGTTGTTCGCGCTCTAAAATTCTATTTAGATGCTACAAAGGATTTTAGACAAACATCTTCCTTGTTTGTTGTTTATTCAGGTAAAAGGAGAGGTCAAAAAGCAACTTCTACCTCTCTCTCTTTTTGGATTAAAAGCATCATCAGATTGGCTTACGAGACTGCCGGACGGCAGCCTCCCGAAAGAATCACAGCTCATTCCACTAGGGCTGTGGCTTCCACATGGGCCTTCAAGAACGAGGCTTCTGTTGATCAGATATGTAGGGCAGCGACTTGGTCTTCACTGCACACTTTTACCAAATTTTACAAGTTTGATACTTTTGCTTCTTCTGAGGCTATTTTTGGGAGAAAGGTTTTGCAAGCCGTGGTGCCTTCCATTTAGGTGACCTGATTTGCTCCCTCCCTTCATCCGTGTCCTAAAGCTTTGGTATTGGTTCCCACAAGTAAGGATGACGCCGTGGACCGGACACACCTATGTTGGAGAAAACAGAATTTATGTTTACCTGATAAATTTCTTTCTCCAACGGTGTGTCCGGTCCACGGCCCGCCCTGGTTTTTTTAATCAGGTCTGATATTTTATTTTCTTTAACTACAGTCACCACGGTACCATATGGTTTCTCCTATGCAAATATTCCTCCTTAACGTCGGTCGAATGACTGGGGTAGGCGGAGCCTAGGAGGGATCATGTGACCAGCTTTGCTGGGCTCTTTGCCATTTCCTGTTGGGGAAGAGAATATCCCACAAGTAAGGATGACGCCGTGGACCGGACACACCGTTGGAGAAAGAAATTTATCAGGTAAACATAAATTCTGTTTTTTCTGCAGCAGAGGCAAACCTGCTTGGATCATGAAACGGTGATCTAGGAAATTTCCAGCTGCCCCTGAATCAACAAAGGCCTATGTGTGAAAAGAATTCTGAGTATGATCGGGTTGATTGACACCCAACTGCTGGCGGGTGATTGGCCGTGAGTCTGCAGGGGGCGGCGTTGCACCAGCAGCTCTTGTGAACTGCTGGTGCAATGCTGAATACGGAGAGCGTATTGCTGATAGAAAATTAATATATACTATACTACAGGCAAAAGCAAGTTAAATTGTAGTGAAAACATTTCAGTTTAATTAGTAATTGATGCAAGCTAAACCTTTATAGCAGCCCCAGGTGTTCTCCAGTCACCTTCTCCCTCCCATGTGAAATTCTGTATCCCACATTATTTTCTATGAAATGTATCTCTTATCTCCCAGGGACTTCCAGATTATGTCCTTTTTCTTATAGAATGTAGTGAGTTCAGTCCCTGTGAAGTTGTCACTATTATTTCTCTCCAAACTAGAACATCTGGGCTTATTGGGCCCATATAAAGTAATGAAGCTCTCTAGGAAACTGAAGCTGTCAGTTTTTCAGTTTTATTTTAAATAAAAGAAAAGCAAAGTGCAATGTAATTTTTAAAAGATACACATAAATATACAAAGTATAATCTTAATTTGTTAAAGTTATACAAAAGCTGTGAAAACATAATCAAAATTTGTAAAATCACAATCCTAAATACACTGCTGTATACAAAATAAAATTCAAAATAGAAAGTGCAAAGGATAAATTTAATAAAGTTTAATCTGAAATGTAAAGTAATGTAAAATGCAAAGCACAAAGTTTAATGCAGGAGAACTGTCATGTCTTTCCTTCACATACAGAAATTCCGGGGAACGGAGAAGTATAGCAAAATCTACCTTTTAAAAATTTCACTAGGGATATTGCAGTGCTGGCGGATAATTTTAGATCATCGCAACTAAGAGGGTCTGATGATCTAAATCTCTCCGCTCAGGTAAGATGATTTAAAATGATCCTCCAGCACTGCTGATTATGCTTTCATAGTTACTGTGAAACTTTAACAAACTAGGATCATACTTTGTATATTTTGTATGCATCTTTTACAAATTACATTGCACTTTGTATTTCTTCTTTTAAAATAAAACTGAAAAACTGCCATCTTCAGTTTTACAGAGAACTTCATACTTTCTATGGGCCTGATAAACAAAGATTCTCTAGTTTGAATAGAAATTGTAATGCAGACTTCACAGCGGCTGAACTCACAGAAGATGCCTTCCATAGAAAGTTATGAATCTCTCTAGGATACAGATTTTTACTTGGGAGAGAGAAGGTAACTGGAGAACACCTGGTCCTGATATAAAGGCTTAGTTTGCATCGATTGCAAATTCAATTGTAATAATTTCACTACAATTTAACTTGTTTTTGCCTATAGTTTAGCATATATTACTTGTCTGTCAGTTAAATAAGTGTATTGTGAGTTTTCAGCAAACTTTACCTGCATAATTCAGTGAGACCAGCTTGTTTAAAATGCTTACATCATTTCACAAGACTTGTGAGAGAGCTTCAGACATTCCCTGGGCACTCCCCTGTACAACCCAGGGAACACCTCTGTTCTTCCCACTTTGTTTTATTTTACAATAGAGAAAATACAAAATGCAATGTAAATTGTAAAAGATACACAGCAATATACAAAGTATGATCCTAATTTGTTAAAGTAACACAGAACATTTCAAAGCATAATCAGAATTTGTAACGTCACTTCTGGATCTAAAGCCAAATGTATTAAAATATAAAATACAAGTTATAGATCTGTGTAACTTTTATTATGGACAATCAACCTTTCTCTCTTCAGACTCTCTCACTGAAATTATATGAGATGAACGTGAACTCAGATATACTCAGATGTACATTTATATTGGGACATTTCTCTCTAGCGGAGATGGCTGATATGTAAAGCTGTCCCTAGCTAATATTGATATTTACAGGCCAAACGCTATTTTGTAATTTGCAAAATAGGGATTTGTGTAATATTTCAAATGTTGTATAAGTATTTTCCTTAAAGGTACACTCAGGTAAAATTAAATTTTCATGATTCAGATACAACATGTAATTTTAAACAACTTTCCATTTAACTTCCATTAAAAAAAATGTGCACATTCTTTTATATTTACACTTTTTGAGTCATCAGCTCCTACTGAGCATGTGCAAGAATTCACAGACTATATGTAAATGTATTTGTGATTGGCTGATTGCTATCACATGGTACAGGGGGAGTGGAAATATACATAACTTTGAAATTTGTTATAAAAAATCTACTACTCAGTTGAAATTCAGAGTAAATGCTTTTGTATTGTCTTGTTATCTTGCATTTGTTGATTATGCAAATCTACTGGGTTTACTGGTCCTTTAATAAAAAAAATGATTTAAAACAAATATATATATATATATATATATATAAAAATACAAAATGCAAAGCTTGAATGTAATAATAGTGAAAGGACTCATTCTGAAGTAGAAAGTGATATAAAATACAATGCACAAAGTATAAGTAGCAAAACTACTGTATTATGCAGTGTTATATAGCACTGGGCTTGTCTCTCCTTCAGATACAGAAATTAGAGAAATCTTGCAGTGTTGGAGAGTTCTGCTCTTTTTCTGTGATCACTCAGTCAACCTTTAAGGTTTGCAGTAAAATTGCTCTTCAAGCAGGAGAATCTTTGATCATCATGCACTTAGAGAGAACAACTTAAAATGAACATGTTATTACTTATCTCACCTACCTCCCACTGGAAGTGTTATTTCTTCTGTTGGCTATGTTATATACATTATCTATAGCCAATACTCAAGTATTTACATTTTCAGTATAGGTGTGGATACCACAGGCAAAAGTAGTTATTTTAAATATCCAAAATAAAGGAAAAGAATCTATTTGTAAACACTTGAATACACCTAAAAGGTAAAATAGATAATTAAGAATACATTAGAGGGGGAGATTTTTTTTTTAAAGTAAACTGTCCCTTTATTAAAGGGACAGTCAAGTCCAAAAAAAAACTTTCATGATTTAGATAAGGCATGTAATTTTTAACAACTTTCCAATTTACTTTTATCACCAATTTTGCTTTGTTCTCTTGGTATTCTTTGTTGAAAGCTAAACCTAGGAAGTTCATATGTTAATTTCTTAGACCTTGAAGACTGCCTCTAATCTGAATGCATTTGACCACTAGAGGGCATTAGTTCATGTGTTTCATATAGATATTGAGCTCTTGTTTGTTAAGTTACCCTGGAGTGAGCACTGATTGGCTAAAATACAAGTCTGTCAAAAGAACTGAAATAAGGGGGCAGTCTGCAGAGGCTTAGATACACGGTAATTACAGCGGTAAAAAGTGAATTTCTATAACAGTGTTGGTTATGCAAAACTGGAGAATGGGTAATAAAGGGATTTTCTTTCTTTTTAAACAACAAAAATTCTGGTGTTGACTGTCCCTTTAAGGCTTTATATAGAAAACACATGATACAAATACAATTGTAGTAGTGCTGATAATATGATCATGCAACAATGAAACCTAAGCATGCACAATTATAAATACAGATATAGGGGCCGAATTATCAAGCTCCTTCACCGCTGCTTCATAACTTGTCTGCCTGCTCTTAGATGCGGATTTCAATCAACCTGATCCTATACGATCGGGCTGATTGACACCCCCTTCTAGCAAATCTGCAGGGGGCGGCATTGCATAAGCAGTTCACAAGTACTGCTTGTGCAATGATAAATACCGACAGCGTATGCTGTCGGCATTTATTGATGTGCGGCGGACATGATATGCTACATTGTATAATGTCTGTCCGCACTTCTAACATACTGGAAGTAAAACGCACAAGTCATGTAATCCCTTAATTTATGCTCATCTTTACAATAATATTTGTGTTAAATTACATGAATTCTGTTACAAATAACGTAAACGTTGTCTGCACTATAGATTTACAACTTGTGATATGTGCCAGTACAAGTTAGATTGCATGCCCTCTTTTTATTGGGACCCTCATTATCCTCCTAAATTACTGTTTAAAATCTTACGGCCAGATTACGAGTTTTGTGGTAGGAGCTGTGCGGTGCTAACGAGCAGTTTTTTCTCACAGCTCACTTCCCTGCAGCCCTGGTATTACGGGTTTTTACAAACCCGGCGTTAAAAGGCAAGAAGTGAGCGTAGAGCAAAATTGAGCTCCATACCGCACTTCAATACCAGCGCTGCTTAAGTCAGCGATGAGCTGGTCTTACGTGCTCATGCACGATTTCCCCATAGACATCAATGGGGAGAGCCAGCTGAGAAAAAGTCTAACACCTGCAAAAAAGCAGCGTAAATCTCAGTAACGCAGCCCTATTGATTCCTATAAGGAAACTAAAGTTATGTTTACACCTAACACCCTAACATGAACCCGAGTCTAAACACCCCTAATCTTACACTTATTAACCCCTAATCTGCCACCCCCGACATCGCTGACACCAACATTATATTTATTAACCCCTAATCTGCTGCCCCCAACGTCGCCGCTACTATAATAAAGTTATTAACCCCTAAACCTAAGTCTAACCCTAACCCTAACACTCCCTAACTTAAATATATTTTAAATAAATCTAAATAAAATTACTATCATTAGCTAAATTATTCCTATTTAAAACTAAATACTTACCTATAAAAGAAACCCTAACCTAGTTACAATATAACTAATAGTTACATTGTAGCTATCTTAGGGTTTATTTTTATTTTACAGGCAAGTTTGTATTTATTATAACTAGGTAGAATAGTTACTAAATAGTTATTAACTATTTAATAACTACCTAGCTAAAATAAATACAAATTTACCTGTAAAATAAAAATAAACCCTTAGATAGCTACAATGTAACTATTAGTTATACTGTAACTAGGTTAGGGTTTATTTTATAGGTAATATTTAGTTTTAAATAGGAATAATTTAGTTAATTATAGTAATTTTATTTAGATTTATTTAAATTATATTTAAGTTAGGGGGTGTTAGGGTTAGGGTTAGACTTAGGTTTAGGGGTTAATAATTATAATAACACCTAACACTACACTACAATTAAATCAATTCCCTAAATGAAATGCAATTAAATAAATTAAATTAAATTAGATAAATCACAAACCCCCCCCCACTAAATTACAGAAACTAAAAACAAATGACAATACCTTTAAACTAATTACACCTAATCTAAGAGCCCTATCAAAATAAAAAAGCCCCCCCAAAATAAAAAAAACCCTAGCCTAAACTAAACTACCAATAGCCCTTAAAAAGGCCTTTTGTGGGGCATTGCCCCAAAAATATCAGCTCGTTTACCTGTAAAAAAAAAATACAAACAACCCCTGCAACAGTAAAACCCACCACCCACACAACCAACCCCCCAAATAAAATCCTAACTAAAAAAACTAAGCTCCCCATTGCCCTGAAAAGGGCATTTGGATTGGCATTGCCCCCTAAAAGGGCATTTAGCTCTATTGCAGCCCAAAGCCCTAACCTAAAAAATAAACCCACCCAATACACCCTTAAAAAATCCTAACGCTAACCCCCGAAGATTCACTTACCGTGAGAAGTCTTCATCCAAGCGGCAAGATATCCTCAACGAATCCGGCAGAAGTGGTCCTCCAGAATTCTATCAGCCAATCGGAATTAAGGTAGAAAAAATCCTATTGGCTGATGCAATCAGCCAATAGGATTGAACTTCAATCCTATTGGCTGATCCAATCAGCCAATAGGATTGAGCTCACATTCTATTGGCTGATTGGAACAGCCAATAAAATGCCAGCTCAATCCTATTGGCTGATTGCATCAGCCAATAGGATTTTTTCTACCTTAATTACGATTAGCTGATAGAATTCTATCAGCCATTCGGAATCTAAGGGACGCCATCTTGGATGACGTCACTTAAAGAGATATTCATTCCGAAGAAGATGTCGTTTGAAGAGGATGCTCCGCTCCGGATGTCTTGAAGATGGAGCCGCTCTGCGTCGGAAGGATGAAGATAGAAGATGCCCTCTGGATGAAGACTTCTGTCCATCTGCAGGACCACTTCTGCCCATCTGGAGGACCACTTCTGCCGGCTTCGTTGAGGACATCTTGCCGCTTGGATGAAGACTTCTCACGGTAAGTGAATCTTCGGGGGTTAGTGTTAGCATTTTTTAAGGGTGTATTGGGTGGGTTTATTTTTTAGGTTAGGGCTTTGGGCTGCAATAGAGCTAAATGCCCTTTTAAGGGCAATGCCCATCCAAATGCCCTTTTCAGGGCAATGGGGAGCTTAGGTTTTTATAGTTAGGATTTTATTTGGGGGTTGGTTGTGTGGGTGGTGGGTTTTACTGTTGGGGGGGTTGTTTGTATTTTTTTTTACAGGTAAAAGAGCTGATTTCTTTGGGGCAATGCCCCGCAAAAGGCCCTTTTAAGGGCTATTGGTAGTTTAGTTTAGGCTAGGGTTTTTTTTTATTTTGGGGGGCTTTTTTACTTTTAAGATAGGGCTCTTAGATTAGGTGTAATTAGTTTAAATATCTTGTAATTTTTTTTATTTTCTGTAATTTGGTTTTTTTTGTGATTTAGCTAATTTAATTTAATGTATTTAATTGTATTTAATTTAGGTAAGTTATTTAATTGTAGTGTAGTGTTAGGTGTTAGTGTAACTTAGGTTAGGTTTTATTTTACAGGTAAATTTGTATTTATTTTAGCTAGGTAGTTATTAAATAGTTAATAACTATTTAGTAACTATTCTACCTAGTTAAAATAAATACAAACTTGCCTGTAAAATAAAAATAAACCCTAAGATAGCTACAATGTAACTATTAGTTATATTGTAGCTAGCTTAGGGTTTATTTTATAGGTAAGTATTTAGTTTTAAATAGGAATAATTTAGTTAATGATAGTAATTTTATTTAGATTTATTTAAATTATATTTAAGTTAGGGGGTGTTAGGGTTAGACTTAGGTTTAGGGGTTAATAAATTTAGAATAGTGGCGGCGATGTCGGGGGCGGCAGATTAAGAGTTAATAAATGTAGGTAGGTGGTGGCGATGTTGGGGGCAGCAGATTAGGGGTTAATAAATGTAGGTAGGTGGCGGCGATGTTGGGGGCAGCAGATTAGGGGTTAATAAATATAATGTAGGTTGCGGCGATGTTAGGGGCGGCAGATTAGAGGTTAATAAGTATAATGTAGGTGGCGGCGATGTCCGGAGCGGAAGATTAGGGGTTAATAAGTATAATGTAGGTGGCGGCGATGTTAGGGGTGGCAGATTAGGGGTTAATAATATTTAACTAGTGTTTGCGAGGCGGGAGTGCGGCGGTTTAGGGGTTTTATGTTTATTCTATTGGCGGCAATGTCCGGAGCGGCAGATTTGAGGTTAAAAATGTTATTATAGTGTTTGCGATGTGGGAGGGCCTTGGTTTAGGGGTTAATAGGTAGTTTATGGGTGTTAGTGTACTTTTTAGCACTTTAGTTATGAGTTTTATGCTACAGCGTTGTATGTGTAAAACTCATAACTACTGACTTTAAAATGCGTTAGGAATCTTGGAGGTAGAGGGTGTACCGCTCATAGAGAAAAGGGTTTACAAACTTTACGTAAGTCGGTTTGCGGTAAGGCCAAAAAAGTGTGCGGGGCCCCTAAACCTGCAAGACTCGTAATACCAGCGGTAGTAAAAAAACAGCGTTAGGACCTGTTAACGCTGCTTTTTCAGCTTACCGCAAAACTCGTAATCTAGCCGTTAGTAAGAAATATATTGAAATTGGTTTGTATTTTCCCTGTCCATTACTGCAAAATATATTGTTGCTTTATAATTAAAACATAAAAATAAATAAATAAATTACACTGCATGAAGATATAACACCTAATCAAAGTATAGGTGTACTTAGTGCAGAGTAATGTCAGAAAGCTGTATATAAATAATTGTATCCATACCTTCTCTTCTTCAGTATGGATCACACACACAAAAAGGATGATTTAACACTACCAGACCAATTGATGTAATAATTGCCACTTTCTTAAAAGTTACATTGGGTGCTTTATTGCTGTCTTGAGACAGTGTACAAAGACTTAGACACTATACAAACATGCAATGTATACATATCGCTGATAAGCAGTGCTGTGTATCTAAGATCTCTTGTTTCCAGTTATAATCATTGGCTTCTTTCATGGATTTGGCACTAAATGATAACACTCCCTCCTTCTCCCCATATCGTGCCTTTCCTCTATACTTATGGGGATGCAAGCTGGTCTCTCTTCGCAGCTCCAGTTGGCGGACTGGCAATGATATGTGATATAATCTTGGCACAGCTCAACATTTCCTAGGGGATGACATCCAAAGTAGGCAGAGTGCAGGGAGGGGAGCAATGCACAGCTGCTGAACCCCAGATTATTTTACACGCAGGAGGTAGGGACAGGGCTTTAATGATAATGATATGAAATAGAATTGAGTTGCGAAAACAAAAACAATCAGTTTCAAGAAGTGTGTTTTACATGGAGGAACCAAACATCAGGTTTATTTGTAAGGATCTGTAATTGTATAGATGTATCCATATTTTATTTATATTGACTTATTTATTGTTGTACATATATGTATATCATGATGTATCAATATTTCTTCTGTTATGTGTGATCAGTCCACGGGTCATCATTACTTCTGGGATATAACTCCTCCCCAACAGGAAATGCAAGAGGATTCACCCAGCAGAGCTGCATATAGCTCCTCCCCTCTACGTCAGTCCCAGTCATTCTCTTGCACCCAACGACTAGATAGGATGTGTGAGAGGACTATGGTGATTATACTTAGTTTTTATGACTTCAATCAAAAGTTTGTTATTTTAAAATAGCACCGGAGCGTGTTATTACTTCTCTGGCAGAGTTTGAGGAAGAATCTGACAGAGATTTTTTACTATGATTTTAACCGGAGTCGTTAAGATCATATTGCTGTTCTCGACCATCTGAGGGAGGTAAAGGCTTCAGATCAGGGGACAGCGGGCAGATGAATCTGCATTGAGGTATGTGGCAGTTTTTATTTTCTGAATGGAATTGATGAGAAAAGCCTGCCATACCGTTAAGATGACATGTATGTATACACTTCAGTATTCTGGGGATGGTATTTCACCGGAACTACTGTGTTAAGGTCACTAATCCTTTTAATAACTATTCTCATGTTAAACGTTTTTGCTGGAATGTAGAATCGTTTACATTGCTGAGGTACTGTGTGAATAAATGTTTGGGCATTATTTTCCACTTGGCAGTTTTTTGCTTTAATTGTGACAGTTTCGTTTCTCTTCACTGCTGTGTGGGAGAGGGAGGGGCCGTTTTTGGCGCTCTTTGCTACGCATCAAAAAATTCCAGTCAGCTACTTTTATATGTCCTGCATGATCCGGTTCATTTCTGACAGATCTCAGGGGTCTTCAAACTTCTTTGAAGGGAGGTAAATTCTCTCAGCAGAGCTGTGAGAATTCTTATAGTGACTGTGTATAAAAAACGTTGTTTTGTTTTCTTATGTACAAATTTAATTAGTGTTGTTTTTTACTAATGGGAACAAACCTTTGCTAAAAGTTGTGTTGTTTTAAAATTTGATGCAATAACTGTTTTTCAGTTCATTATTTCAACTGTCATTTAATCGTTAGTACCTCTTTGAGGCACAGTACGTTTTTTGCTAAAAAAGATTATAACCAAGTTGTAAGTTTTTTGCTAGTGTGTTAAACATGTCTGACTCAGAGGAAGATATCTGTGTCATTTGTTCCAATGCCAAGGTGGAGCCCAATAGAAATTTATGTACTAACTGTATTGATGCTACTTTAAATAAAAGTCAATCTGTACAATGTGAACAAATTTCACCAAACAGCGAGGGGAGAGTTATGCCGACTAACTCGCCTCACGCGACAGTACCTGCATCTCCCGCCCGGGAGGTGCGTGATATTTTGGCGCCTAGTACATCTGGGCGGCCATTACAGATAACATTACAAGATATGGCTACTGTTATGACTGAAGTTTTGTCTAAATTACCTGAACTAAGAGGCAAGCGTGATCACTCTGGGGTGAGAACAGAGTGCGCTGACAATGCTAGGGCCATGTCTGATACTGCGTCACAGCTCGCAGAGCATGAGGACGGAGAGCTTCATTCTGTGGGTGACGGTTCTGATCCAAACAGATTGGACTCAGATATTTCAAATTTTAAATTTAAATTGGAGAACCTCCGTGTACTACTAGGGGAGGTCTTAGCAGCTCTCAACGATTGTAACACTGTTGCAATACCAGAGAAACTGTGTAGGTTGGATAAATACTTTGCGGTACCGGCGAGTACTGACGTTTTTCCTATACCTAAGAGACTAACTGAAATTGTTACTAAGGAGTGGGATAGACCCGGTGTGCCGTTCTCACCCCCTCCAATATTTAGAAAGATGTTTCCAATAGACGCCACCACTCGGGACTTATGGCAAACGGTCCCCAAGGTGGAGGGAGCAGTTTCTACTTTAGCTAAGCGTACCACTATCCCGGTGGAGGATAGCTGTGCTTTCTCAGATCCAATGGATAAAAAATTAGAGGGTTACCTTAAGAAAATGTTTGTTCAACAAGGTTTTATATTACAACCCCTTGCATGTATCGCGCCGATTACGGCTGCGGCAGCATTTTGGATTGAGTCGCTGGAAGAGAACCTTAGTTCCTCTACGCTAGACGACATTACGGACAGGCTTAGAGTCCTTAAACTAGCTAATTCTTTCATTTCGGAGGCCGTAGTACATTTAACCAAACTTACGGCTAAGAACTCAGGATTCGCCATACAGGCACGCAGGGCACTGTGGCTAAAATCCTGGTCAGCTGATGTTACTTCTAAGTCCAAATTACTTAATATACCTTTCAAGGGGCAGTCCTTATTCGGGCCCGGTTTGAAAGAAATTATCGCTGACATTACGGGAGGTAAGGGCCACGCCCTACCTCAAGACAAGGCCAAAGCTAAGGCTAGACAGTCTAATTTTCGTCCCTTTCGGAATTTCAAAACAGGAGCAGCATCAACCTCCACTGCACCAAAACAGGAAGGAGCTGTTGCTCGTTACAGGCAAGGCTGGAAGCCTAACCAGTCCTGGAACAAAAGCAAGCAGGCCAGGAAACCTGCTGCTGCCCCAAAGACAGCATGAACCGAGAGCCCCCGATCCGGGACCGGATCTAGTAGGGGGCAGACTCTCTCTCTTCGCCCAGGCCTGGGCAAGAGATGTTCAGGATCCCTGGGCACTAGAGATCATATCTCAGGGATACCTTCTAGACTTCAAATTATCTCCCCCAAGAGGGAGATTTCATCTGTCAAGGTTGTCAACAAACCAGATAAAGAAAGAAGCGTTTCTACGCTGCGTACAAGATCTGTTAACAATGGGAGTGATCCATCCGGTTCCGTGGTCGGAACAAGGACAAGGGTTCTACTCAAACCTGTTTGTGGTTCCCAAAAAAGAGGGAACTTTCAGGCCAATCTTAGATTTAAAGACTCTAAACAAATTCCTAAGAGTTCCATCGTTCAAAATGGAAACTATTCGGACTATTTTACCCATGATCCAAGAGGGTCAGTTCATGACCACAGTGGATTTAAAGGATGCTTACCTTCACATACCGATCCACAAAGATCATCACCGGTATCTAAGGTTTGCCTTCTTAGACAGGCACTACCAGTTTGTAGCTCTTCCATTCGGATTGGCTACGGCTCCAAGAATCTTCACAAAGGTTCTGGGTGCCCTTCTAGCGGTACTAAGACCGCGAGGGATTTCGGTAGCTCCGTACCTAGACGACATTCTAATACAAGCTTCAAGCTTTCAAACTGCCAAGTCTCATACAGAGTTAGTTCTGGCATTTCTAAGGTCGCATGGATGGAAAGTGAACGAAAAGAAGAGTTCTCTCTTTCCTCTCACAAGAGTTCCATTCTTGGGGACTCTTATAGATTCTGTAGAAATGAAGATTTACCTGACAGAAGACAGGTTAACAAAACTTCAAAATGCATGCCGCGTCCTTCATTCCATTCAACACCCGTCAGTAGCTCAATGCATGGAGGTGATCGGCTTAATGGTAGCGGCAATGGACATAGTACCTTTTGCACGCCTACACCTCAGACCGCTGCAACTATGCATGCTAAGTCAGTGGAATGGGGATTACTCAGATTTGTCCCCTACTCTGAATCTGAATCAAGAGACCAGAAATTCTCTTCTATGGTGGCTTCATCGGCCACACCTGTCCAGGGGAATGCCATTCAGCAGGCCAGACTGGACAATTGTAACAACAGACGCCAGCCTACTAGGTTGGGGCGCTGTCTGGAATTCTCTGAAGGCTCAGGGACTATGGAATCAGGAGGAGAGTCTCCTTCCAATAAACATTCTGGAATTGAGAGCAGTTCTCAATGCCCTTCTGGCTTGGCCCCAGTTAATAACTCGGGGGTTCATCAGGTTTCAGTCGGACAACATCACGACTGTAGCTTACATCAACCATCAGGGAGGGACAAGAAGCTCCCTAGCAATGATGGAAGTATCAAAGATAATTCGCTGGGCAGAGTCTCACTCTTGCCACCTGTCAGCAATCCACATCCCGGGAGTGGAGAACTGGGAGGCGGATTTCTTGAGTCGCCAGACTCTTCATCCGGGGGAGTGGGAACTTCATCCGGAGGTCTTTGCCCAAATACTTCGACGTTGGGGCAAACCAGAGATAGATCTCATGGCGTCTCGCCAGAACGCCAAACTTCCTCGCTACGGGTCCAGATCCAGGGATCCGGGAGCAGTTCTGATAGATGCTTTGACAGCACCTTGGAACTTCAGGATGGCTTATGTGTTTCCACCCTTCCCGCTGCTTCCTCGATTGATTGCCAAAATCAAACAGGAGAGAGCATCAGTAATTCTAATAGCACCTGCTTGGCCACGCAGGACTTGGTATGCAGATCTAGTGGACATGTCATCCTGTCCGCCTTGGTCTCTACCTCTGAGACAGGACCTTCTGATACAGGGTCCATTCAAACATCAAAATCTAACTTCTCTGAAGCTGACTGCTTGGAAATTGAACGCTTGATTTTATCAAAACGTGGTTTTTCTGAGTCGGTTATTGATACCCTGATTCAGGCTAGGAAGCCTGTTACCAGAAGGATTTACCATAAAATATGGCGGAAATACCTATACTGGTGCGAATCCAAAGGTTACTCCTGGAGTAAGGTTAGGATCGCTAGGATATTGTCTTTTCTACAAGAAGGTTTAGAAAAGGGTTTATCAGCTAGTTCATTAAAGGGACAGATTTCAGCTCTGTCCATCTTGTTACACAGACGTCTGTCAGAAAATCCAGACGTCCAGTCCTTTTGTCAGGCTTTAGCTAGGATCAAGCCTGTGTTTAAAGCTGTTGCTCCACCATGGAGTTTAAACTTAGTTCTTAACGTTTTACAGGGTGTTCCGTTTGAACCCCTTCATTCCATTGATATAAAAATGTTATCTTGGAAAGTTCTGTTTTTAATGGCTATTTCCTCGGCTCGAAGAGTCTCTGAGTTATCAGCCTTACATTGTGATTCCCCTTATCTGATTTTTCACTCAGACAAGGTAGTTCTGCGTACTAAACCTGGGTTCTTACCTAAGGTAGTCACTAACAGGAACATCAATCAAGAGATTGTTGTCCCATCCTTGTGTCCAAATCCTTCTTCAAAGAAGGAACGTCTTTTACACAATCTGGATGTAGTTCGTGCCCTCAAGTTCTACTTGCAGGCAACTAAAGATTTTCGCCAAACTTCTTCCTTGTTTGTCGTTTACTCTGGACAGAGGAGAGGTCAAAAAGCTTCTGCTACCTCTCTCTCTTTTTGGCTTCGTAGCATAATACGTTTAGCCTATGAGACTGCTGGACAGCAGCCTCCTGAAAGAATTACAGCTCACTCCACTAGAGCTGTGGCTTCCACTTGGGCCTTTAAGAATGAGGCCTCTGTTGAACAGATTTGCAAGGCTGCAACTTGGTCTTCGCTTCATACTTTTTCCAAATTTTACAAATTTGACACTTTTGCTTCTTCGGAGGCTATTTTTGGGAGAAAGGTTCTTCAGGCAGTGGTTCCTTCTGTATAATGAGCCTGCCTATCCCTCCCGTCATCCGTGTACTTTTGCTTTGGTATTGGTATCCCAGAAGTAATGATGACCCGTGGACTGATCACACATAACAGAAGAAAACATAATTTATGCTTACCTGATAAATTCCTTTCTTCTGTTGTGTGATCAGTCCACGGCCCCGCCCTGTTTTAAGGCAGGTAAATATCTTTTAAATTATACTCCAGTCACCACTTCACCCTTGGTTACTCCTTTCTCGTTGTTTCTTGGTCGAATGACTGGGACTGACGTAGAGGGGAGGAGCTATATGCAGCTCTGCTGGGTGAATCCTCTTGCATTTCCTGTTGGGGAGGAGTTATATCCCAGAAGTAATGATGACCCGTGGACTGATCACACAACAGAAGAAAGGAATTTATCAGGTAAGCATAAATTATGTTTTTTCTCTCTATCTGTAAATGTAAAAACTGTGAACATATGGTAAGTACATTTAAAGAAAATTAAAGGAAAATGTTTAATAGTTTAAAGTTCATACTTTGTAAACAGTATTCACTTCTGTATACATAGCCAATACATTCTGTGCAAAATATATCTAAGCATGGATGTGCAGTCATAAATTCCCACTGAATCCCTAAGCTAAAGCATGCACAGATTCCCATAAACATAGTTAAAAATAAATTGTATCTTAAAGGAACATTCCAGCCAAAATTGGAATCCACAAGATATAACTGTTTTAAAAGTGTATTTAAGTATGCACCATGCGCCAGCATTTTAAGCAAAGCACTTGCTCACAGAGCCTAAGGTGCTTGTACCATCTGATAATGACTCAATTTGTTAATTTCTTACATGATACAAGCCCCACTGGCACTCTGAGCAGCTACAGTATTCTGTTGCACTAAGAATATCTAACTATGTTTCACATGCGCATGCAGACAAAAAATGTTAACAATAAAACAGTGATAACTGTTTTTTGGAAAATGGACAGGGGACACTGCTGTAGACCACAAGGCGGAGATACTCTACGGAGCTTTTGTCTTAGGGAGTTCTTGGCCCGTCATAACCAACCAGAGCACGCCCAAGCTACCGATCCTTCCAGCCTGCAGCCATGATCCTGACCACCCGCCACAAGAGACAGACCTGCAAATTAAACGGTTCAGACTCTTGCCGCCACCACACTACACCCTTAGGAATAATGCCTGCCTGATCTTCTGAAGGAACAGATCTACTCCTGCTGGTTCTAAATGAACCCCATCCTGCCTATATAACTCCTTATGGGCTGCTGAGATGTTCCCATGCTCTATTATTGTCAGGGTGCCAGGAATCAGATTGAGATGAGAAGTGCAAAAATAATCACACCTTTATAAATAGCAAAAAATAATAAAAAGTCCACAAGTCAAATAACAAGCCAGGAGTCAAAACCAGAGCTGGTAGTCAGACGAGCCGAGTCAGGAGCCAAAGCGAATAGTCAGACGAGCCGGAATCAGGAACAAGGAAAACAGCAGAGTCAGGAACAAGCCAGGGATCAGGAACCAGGAAGGACGTCAGGCAGCCAGGTAATACACAGGAACTCTCACAAACAGGTCTGAGACAACACAAAGGCAAAGCATACTGAACAGAGGCCCTTTAAATAATAAGTGATGACATCACAATTCTGAGACTGCATCCTGTCTCACATGGATGATGCACACCAGTCTGGCCATAAAAGGAAGTGCAGGAAATGAGCAGCATCCCCCACAATGCACCATAGTCAGGAAGAGAGGTGAGTAAAATGGCTGCCAACAGCACATGGTAAACACAACAGGGGAAAAACCCTGACAATTATAAAACCCTCAATGTCCCTAACTTGCTTCCTCAGGTCCCTATTGATATTTTTCCCGACCTTAAAAAACAACTTTGTGACACAACATGTGCCTCCACCTCAACCTAGGGATCACACCACCCGATTCGTACACCTGGAAACCAGAGTTTAAACTGTCGCAGATCCACCTGAATTGCTCTGATTAAATCCAATGTAGGGATGGCCCCCACATTGTTGCCGCCTGCATGCAAAATCAAAATGTGGGGCTTTTCCCACCTTCTTGCAATATCTTGCAACAATGCAGGCAGATCTGCCCAGGACAAACCCCTGCACCTTAACCAATGCAACACAGTCGTGGACAATAGGAATCCTAGCTGTTGTCCTCCTGGCATAGCCGCAGTTCGAATTGCAGCCCAGTGCACATACGAATGGCCAATGATCCACCCCCGAATAGGACCTGGACGTGTGCCTGAAAAAGAAACAACAATTAGCTTGCAACCATATTGGACCTGACCTCAAGCTTACATGGTCAGACCCCCTAACCACCATTCCAAAACCATACCACATGGGGACCCCCGTTCTAACACTTGAGGTGGAGGCAACATGTGCCTCCACCTCAGCCTAGGGATCACATTCGACCACCCGATTCAGACACCTGGAAATCAGAGTTTAAACTGTCGCAGATCCGCCTGCATTGCTCTGATTAAATCTAATGTAGGGATGGCCCCCACATTGTTGCCGCCGGCATGCAAAATCAAAATGTGGGGCTTTTCCCACCTTCTTGCAACATCTTGCAACAATGCAGGAAGATCTGCCCAGGACAAACCCCTGCACCCTAACCAATGCAACATAGCCGTGGATGATAGGAATCCTAGCTGTTGTCCTCCTGGCATAGCCGCAGCTCGAATTGCCGCCCAGTGCACATACGAATGGCCAATGATCCACACCCGAACAGGACCTGGACGTGTGCCTGAAAAAGAAACAACAATTAGCTTGCAACCATATTGGACCTGACCTCAAGCTTACATGGTCAGACCCCCTAACCACCATTCCAAAACCATACCACATGGGGACCCCCGTTCTAACACTTGAGGTGGAGGCAACATGTGCCTCCACCTCAGCCTAAGGATCACATTCGACCACCCGATTCAGACACCTGGAAATCAGAGTTTAAACTGTCGCATATCCGCCTGCATTGCTCTGATTAAATCTAACACTTATTCACTATGCATACATCGGTCTGACGTAGGATCTGTACCGCTGTGATCTCCAGCGCCCCAATGAGCGAATACGGTCAGAGGACCAGCCCAATTCTGCTGACGTCGTGGCCGCCCCCACTCTGAATGACTGTGGTGCAATACGCGAACAATCAAGACCAGCCCTCTGCGCTACTGAACCCAATATTTTCCTGAATTGGTATTGTGTCAACGGATCCCTGTGTGTGTGAATAAGAAACCTGAAAGATCCTCCTGGTGGCACTACCAAGTATGAAGATACCAACTGCAACGGGCAACAGGTGACACCTGGTTGCCCCGGTAGAGAAAGCCAGGCTCTCCGGCCTTCTTGGTCCGTCTTAGACCTGGGAATAAAAAGAAGCACCAAATCATCCATCACCCTAACATGATTGTGCATGATCCCCCTGGTTACAGCTGCCTTAGAAGGTCGAAACTAACTCCCCCACTCTCAGCGCGCCATGGAATGCCAGCCTGAAGGCCGCCCCAAAAAGCTTGACCTCAAAAGGCAAGGAACAAATTGCTGGCAGTACTTCCAACAATTTTACCAGCCGATCCACTGTGATTGGTTCCCTGGCATCTCTTCACGGGATCTCCAAGTGCCCCCAACCCCGAATGATCTGTTTCCTGAGAGAGGAGTATGACACATCATGAAACGCATACAGCCTGCAGAAGAAGGCGACTGCAGAAAGCCTGGACACCACTGCCCCCTTTTTTACCTGCTTACCTCTCAGCTTGGATAGCCACTGTAGTAGGAAGAGCTGCTCACCCTCGCAAGGGTCGCAAAAACTCACCCATTCGCTCCAGTACCTCACATAAGCTGCCAAAGTAGTGGGTGCCAGGGATGCACAGATTAGAGGAATCAGCCGCTGCAGTCCATTGCCATCTGCCACAAAAAGGAAGGGCAAGGAAGACCATTAGCAGCCGTGGCCCTGAACGCCTCCCACCGGAAGCGAGACAATGCATCTTGAACTATATTCTGCACCCAGGTACATGGCAAACTCTGAAGTCGATATTTAACTGCAGGCATCTCAACACCAAGTGCCGCAGGTAATGCACCACCACAGGCGATGAGGCTGAAAGTCTGTTGATGGCGAAAACCACACTGAGATTGTCCGTCCAGCATTAAACAGAGCTACTATGTTCAGCAATGTTCAAGGACTGCTAAAAATATGTTAAGAAAATCATGCACCCATGCTGATTTACTGCATTATAAATTCATCCTTAGATCATACTGCTCTTTCCTGATACATTCAAACATGCGTCAATCACAGCAACAACAAAAAAAGAACCCCTTCTAAATATTAGCAAGTCTCTTTAATTCCCTTTTGCCTCCAAATAATTGGACTAGTCTATAATTGCCTAACTCTATTTCTCTCAACTACTCCTTCCTAATTCTTCTGTATCTATCTGCTACTTTTGGCACAGGTGACCATCCTCTTCTCTATCATTCTTTTGGCTTCCTATCTCTCAAACCGCTCATTTACAATTTCCTTTAACAGCATATACTCTGATCCTTTGCCTCTCTCAGTAGGAGTACCGCAAGGCCCTTACACATTCAAATAGATCAAAGTCCAAGCACCAACATTTCTTTGCCATGTATTGATAAACACCTGTGGAAGGTGTGTCAACCTGATATACAAATAACACCTTAATTCATAGATCTTCTATACTTTGTGCGATCTTTGTTATAGTGTAAAATTTCAGATTTCATCTGTACAATGATATTGCAAATCAACAGTTCGATAAGGGAAAGGTAGATTACGTCTTTCCCCTGCTCCGTCTGGTCTCAATGCTGGATTATGTTTCCCTGTCTGTTAATAGGGGTCAGTCCACAAGAGCTGTACAGGCTATAGTGCCTGCTCCCTCCTCGATCCCTCTATTCGTGACTAGTGTGTGCACAATGTCTGCATAGAATACACCTTCACAAAGTTTATCTGACCAACACACCTGAACACGTAGATGCAAGGGAGGAGAGACAAGATATAGTTAACCAATCAGAGAGTCAGCATACCGGCTTTTAGAACCAATCAGAACATGGTGGGGATTTTAAATGAATGCCTTATTTGTAAATTTCTCATGCTATGACTACGGCTTATGCCGAAACGCGTAAGCAAGAGAAATGCTGAACTTTCTGTAAATATGTCTATTCAACTGATACAATTTTAAACATGCCAGTGGGCCGAATAAAAGCTAAGTTTTATCCTTGTTAATCTGCCTGGTGCTCCTCATTGAACTGTGTTTGTACCACAAGGCCCTGCCTTGTGTTCCTTGCTTTTCTCTTTTCATCCTCACTTGGAAAACTGATATCCTCCTTTGGGTTCCAGTACCACGTATAAGCTGACGATACCTAAATCTATCTTTCCTCCTCTTTCCACAATAGGCCGAAATGTACATCTGGGGTTTTGCTGTTTCTCTCGTTCAGAGAGGGATTGCCTGGTATTTCGGGTCTGGACTGTACTGTACAGGATCAGACTGATATGCTTCAGGAAAGTTCTTCTCTGTGAAAGGCACATGTTGAGCAAAAAGAGGCTGCTTCTTGGGTGGTAACTAGCCATAGAACAAGCTATTATGCTATTGTTCGTTCCCAGGTTGAGCACTTCTCTCTTTTTATTTATGCAAATTATGACACTTAGGGAAGTCTCCCTAAGTGTGATGCAGGAATCCAGATGTGGACCCGTTGCTCAGTGTGCCTAGAGGGATATGGCTGCACCTCACTGACGAGGCCCACAATAGGCCAAAATGTACGTCTGGGGTTTTGCTGTTTCTCTCATTCTGAGAGGGATTGCCTGGTATTTCGGGGCTGGACTGTACTGTGAAGTCAGGATCAGACTGATATGCTTCAGGAAAGTTCTTCTCCGTGAAAAACACATGTTGAGCAACAAGAGGCTGCTTCTTGGGTAGTAACTAGCCATTGAACAAGCTATTATGCAATTGTTCGTTCCCAGGTTGAGTGCTTCTCTATTTTTATTTATGCAAATAATGACACTTAGGGAAGTCTCCCTAAGTGTAATGCGGGGATCCAGACGTGGACCCGTTGCTCAGTGTGTCTAGAGGGATATGGCTGCACCTCACTGATGAGGCCCACAATAGGCAAAAATGTACGTCTGGGGTTTTGCTGTTTCTCTCGTTCAGAGAGGGATTGCCTGGTATTTTGGGGCTGGACTGTACTGTGAAGTCAGGATCAGACTGATATGCTTCAGGAAAGTTCTTCTCTGTAAAAGGTACATGTTAAGCAAAAAGAGGCTGATTCTTGGGTGGTAACTAGCCATAGAACAAGCTATTATGCTATTGTTCGTTCCCAGGTTGAGCGCTTCTCGCTTTTCATTTATGCAAATTATGACACTTAGGGAAGTCTCCCTAAGTGTGATGCGGGGATCCAGACGTGGACCCGTTGCTCAGTGTGCCTAGAGGGATATGGCTGCACCTCACTGACGAGGCCCACAATAGGCCGAAACGTACGTCTGGGGTTTTGCTGTTTCTCTCGTTCAGAGAGGGTTTGCCTGGTATTTCGGGGCTGGACTGTACTGTGAAGTCAGGATCAGACTGATATGCTTCAGGAAAGTTCTTCTCTGTGAAAGGCACATGTTGAGCAAAAAGAGGCTGCTTCTTGGGTGGTAACTAGCCATTGAACAAGCTATTATGCTATTGTTCGTTCCCAGGTTGAGCGCTTCTCTTTTTTTATTTACTAGAGGTGTGCATTTGCTTGTGGCCGCTGTCTTTTTTCAGACCCGGATTTATTCTTGTGACAGTGCAAAACACTAAGATCTATGCAAATTCAGATCTTATTGTGTCGAACTTTCAGAAGAATAAATGCGGCTCTGAAAGTAGCCTTAGTCTACAAGAGCCCACCTTCTTCCACATTCGGCAGCTAACAAAGCTGCCGAATACACAGATCTATTCTTTACTCAACACAAATACCAACTGTCTCTGTGCAATTTCCTCTTGTATGTCATTACACTATTTTCAACTCAATCTGTCTAAAACTGAGCTGCTTCTTATCCCCCCCCCCCTCTCCAAGGCATCCAATTTATCTTGCAGTTGGAGACCCTATTCTCAACACCTTACCCTAGGTCTGACTTGGGGTCACACTTGATTATGAAATCCCATTCCCTCCACATATTCAAGCTCTTACCTAATCATGCCATGCTCACATATGAAACAATTCCATAATTCAATCTTTCCTTATTCAAGAAACTACAAAAATACTCATTCATCAGTTGCTCTGCTCTGCCAGTCTCTACACTGGCTCCCCATACACTCAAGAATACAATTCAAAGTAGGGAGCCCTTTCCACTCAAATACATTTACACCTGAAGATAAGAAAAAACTATTTTATTCAATGTTGATATTCAATAATTTACTGTGCATTTACTGTACATTTTTTACATTCCAATGTTCTTCACATGGGGGAAATATATATATATATATTTAAAAATGAAAAGAACATTTCCTTCTATGTGAAGAACATTGGAATGTAAAATATGCATAGCTACCTTCGGATTAAAGAAAACAAATCGAAAGAAGGCACCCATAGCGTAGTATAGTCAAGGAAGATGAAACCAACAAACAATGGATGAAAATTCACTCACTTTTGTTGAAGCACTACCAAGTGCTATACGTGCAGGCCAGATATTCAAGAGTAGTCTGGCTAACTCGCCTCTCGTGTCAGGAACTGGATGGTAAATCTTCTTCCCAAAGGCAAACAATAAGAACTGGATCCCAAGGTCTAGTGTGATGCCAGTTAATGTACCTGCATTAGTCCCAAATCCAATAAATGTGCAAAAAATTCTTGAATATAAAAACGTGTTTAATGTATCAAACACATCAACAGCGACGCGATTTAAAGTATCACACTGTTTCTTTGGATTAAGCACACTTGGTCTAACGTGGTATTGGGTAAGCGCGTAAGTAATAAGTGTTAGTTTTTTTTCAGCAGTGCGTTCCATTATGGGGAGAAGTTAACGCAGTCACAGGGGTCAATTTATTAATGTGTGAACGGACATGATATGACGTAGCGTATCATGTCCGCTGCACATCGATAGCATACGCTGTTGGCATTTTTCATTGCACTGTGAACTGCTGGTGCAATACCGCCCCCAGATTCGCAGCCAATCAGCTAGCAGGGGGTGTCAATCAACCCGATCGTATTCGATCGGGTTGATTTCTGTCCGCCGCCTCAAAGCAGGCGGACAGGTTATGGAGCAGCGGTCTTAAGACCACTGCTTCATAACTTTTGTTTCCATACGGAGCTTGATAAATTGACCCCACACTATCCGAAGTCCTGAAGATAGTGTGCTTTAGGTGTCAACTTCTAAAATGTGCGCTAAGCCGCACACATTAAAAGTTTACTTCTGGCGGTGTTTGTGTGCAAGCAAAAGCGCTAAATAGCACGCCACTTGTAATCAAGCCCATAATGTACCGAAGAGGTCTAATAAGGCCAAAAAAACAGCAACAGTTCAAATGTGATTTATCTTGATGTATTTCTATCCCTGCTATGTTTAAAAGAAATCTGTGTTTAAAATGAATATGTGGAGCAAAAAAGGTGAAGGATCTCCTTTGCATATTGTTACTCAGAATCTTGGACCTACTGACCCCTAAAAGCTGCTTTTTCTCTTTGCTACTGGTTCCAGCCACAAAATCAAGTAATTTCATTTTTTCCTTAGACAGACAATAATTCTAGCTATCATTATATCATTTTAATTTTCACATTAAATGTATTAAAAGGGACACAACACCCAAATAGTTTCTTTCAAGATTCAGATAGAGAATGCACTTTTAAACATCTTTCCAATGTATGTTGGTTATCAAAATGTCTTCATTCTCTATGTATCCTTTGTTGAAGGAACAGCAATGCACGACTGTGACCTAGCTGAGCAGACAGGGTGAGCCAAAGATAAGAGGCATACATGTGCAGCCACCAATCAACAATTAGCTCCCAGTCATGCATTGCTGCTCCTGAGCTTACCTAGGTATTCTTTTCAACAAAGGATAACAAGAGAATTAAACAAATTAGATAATAGACGTAAATTCAAAAGCTGTATAAAATTGCTTGCTCTATCTAAATCATAAAAGTTTAAATTTGACTTTACTGTCCCTTTAAGGCAACCTTTCAGAATGACACTCAGCAGGTTTTCTCAAAATATTTTTTTTTTTTAAGAAAACCTCTTAAATGGCTATACACCATTACAAACATTCACACTCAAAGCACTGGTGCCAAAAGCAAAATGAAAATTGTATCTGTAATGAACCTGTTTTTACAGTGATACTTTTTTTATGCAACTTAAAACAAGCTTTCCCTTTCTTTTCTCATTCTGATAATCACGGAATATATTTTTTATTATTTTCCAGCTGTATATATCATTCAGAGTAGATAAAAGCAGTGTCACACCAGCTGTGCCTACACACAGACCTGGCTCAAGGTCAAATAATGCCATTTGTGAAATCCTCAGCTGGCACACCATTGGCCCCTCCTAGGTGGGATCAAGTACTTTATCCCTATGTGCCATCAACACACAGATTTGTCATTGTACCCCCTTGGATGCCAATAACTCTAAAAGCAATGACTGAATCATTTTGTATCAGTGACACAAACAAATCAGTTAACTTACCAACACTTATAACCCAGTACCCCTCACAGAGCAATGATTTCCTCCACTTAGAGCAATAAACACATGAATCAGTTATTTTACCCCTTGGTGCCAGTAATACACATAGGTTTCCATTCCAATTCATAAAAAATTTCATGTGATGTGGCATGGGTGGCTGTTTACATTGTTTTCAAATGTGATGCTATTAGGACTGGACAGTTCAGTATTTTAGCAGGCTGTCCAGTGAAATCTGTACAAAAATACTGGGCACTTGTCCAGAATTTTTAAAGTCCCCTCAGTGTCTGCTAAATGTAAAAGGTATTCTATGCCTCTGCCAGTGGCGTATTTAGGTTTTGTGCTGCCTTAGGCGCTCAGAATTCTGCTGTCCCCCCTTCCCCTGCTTTTGGCCATAATATATTTTTCTCAGGGATTAACGTCTTTTTTTTATTTTCAAGGCATTTCTAAAGTAAATGTTCACCCGGGCTTGCAAAACATTTGCACACACACATACACAGGAACACAAACACATAAACAAACACACACATACACAGGAACACAAACACATAAACAAACACACACAGACACATACACATAGTCTCAGACACATACACACACAGAGGTATGCACATACACACTGTAACGCACATGCACACACTCATCTCTATCTATTGCTGCAATATATACTGTATATATTAAAAAAAACAGATTTATTGAAACAATACTTCCACAAACATAATACTAAGTGCTGAAAGCCGACAAAACTAAAGGCAATAGCTAGCGGAATAAAATAAAGGTTCAGAGTTACCTTTAAACTGTAAGCTCCATGTGCAGTCTCGTGTTATTCCCCCCTAGAATGTAAGTTCCATGGACAAAATCTCCCATTATATACCTGTATAATACTTAAAAAAAATAACTGCAATCGTCTTATAAATAAAGCCACATAAACTGTGCTGCCGCCCCCTACAATCTGCTGCCCTAGGCAAGTGGCTTGTTTGCCTAGGCCAAAATACGCCCCTGGCCTCTGCTTTATAGAATTTACACTCTGCATTATACATGTTAATGGCAGCCAAGGGGACGTTAAATCATTGCTGTGTGTGTGCTTCTGGCAGTCAAGGGGTCAAATCACTACCATGTACATGAGTTACTGGCAACTAAAAATGTAAAATTATTGAAGTGTATGTTACTGGCAACTAAGGAGATAAAAGGGTGAGGCCTAAGTTTGAGCTTTTGGCGGTGCCCACGTACCACCTGTGCTCTGTCACCTTTAGGCTGTTTGTTTATGGAGCACAAATGGCAACCCTAGAAGCAATTCCAATCGATTTGAAAAGCCTGCAACAGCACTTTTATCACATATTTTTTTAATGCATTTTTGGAACAATAACTCCCCTATACTGTACTTTGAGTAGGAATAAATCAATGTGCCAGAAAACACTTTTCTAGTAGCTTTTCACAGAATCCTCCCCCCCCCCCAAATGCTACAGTTTTTGCCCATTGAAACCCTATTTACAGTAGTTTAGTTTTACACTGTTTTAACAAAATGGTTAAAATATTGCTCAGGTCCCACTTTTAAATTATGAAATTTCTGTGAAATATATCATAAAGCATTTTGTATTGATTTAAAGTGTCATAATTACAGTTTATCAACATTATATCTAAAACATGGCTAGATTACGAGTTTTGCGTTAGAGGCTATGCGGGGGTGCTAACGAGCAGTTTTGTCTCACCACTCACTTACATACAGAGCTGGTATTACGAGTTTTCTGAAATACCAAGCTGGGCGAAGTGGTCCTCCAGACTGACAGAAGTCTTCCTCCAGATGGCATCTTCTATCCTCATCCATCCGGCGCGGAGCGGGTCCATCTTCAAGACATCCGACACGGAACATCCTCTTCATCCGACGACTAACACGGAATGAAGGTACCTTTAAGTGACGTCATCCAAGATGGCGTCCCTTAGATTCCGATTGGCTGATAGAATTCTATCAGCCAATCGGAATTAAGGTAGAAAAAATCCTATTGGCTGATGCAATCAGCCAATAGGATTGAGCTCGCATTCTATTGGCTGATTGGAACAGCCAATAGAATGCAAGCTCAATCCTATTGGCTGATTGAATCAGCCAATAGGATTGAACTTCAATCCTATTGGCTGATTGTATCAGCCAATAGGATTTTTTCTACCTTAATTCCGATTGGCTGATAGAATTCTATCAGCCAATCGGAATCTAAGGGACGCCATCTTGGATGACGTCACTTAAAGGTACCTTCATTCATCATTAGTCGTCGGATGAAGAGTATGCTCCGCGCCGGATGTCTTGAAGATGGACCCGCTCCGCGCCGGATGGATGAAGATAGAAGATGCCGTCTGGATGAAGACTTCTGCCCGTCTGGAGGACCACTTCTGCCCAGCTTGGATGAAGACTTCTGCCCATCTGGAGGACCACTTCGCCCGGCTTGGATGAAGACGTCTCCCGGTAAGTCGATCTTCAGGGGGTTAGTGCTAGGTTTTTTTAAGGGTGTATTGGGTGGGTTTTATTTTTAGGTTAGGGACTTTGGGCGGCAAAAGAGCTAACTGCCCTTTTAAGGGCAATGCCCATCCAAATGCCCTTTTCAGGGCAATGGGGAGCTTAGGTTTTTTTTAGATAGTATTTTATTTGGGGGGTTGGTTGTGTGGGTGGTGGATTTTACTCTTGGGGGGTTGTTTGTATTTTTTTTTACAGGTAAAAGAGCTGATTACTTTGGGGCAATGCACCGCAAAAGGCCCTTTTAAGGGCTTTTGGTAGTTTAGTTTAGGCTAGGGTTTTTTTTTTATTTTGGGGGGGCTTTTTTTATTTTAATAGGGCTATTAGATTAGTTGTAATTAGTTTAAATATCTGTAATTTGTTTATTATTTTCTGTAATTTAGTGGTTTTGTTTTGTACTTTAGCTAATTTAATTTAATTTAGGTAATTGTATGTAATTTATTTAATTGTATTTAATTTAGTTAATTTATTTAATTTAGTTAATTTATTTAATTATAGTGTAGTGTTAGGTGTAATTGTAACTTAGGTTAGGTTTTATTTTACAGGTACTTTTGTATTTATTTTAGCTAGGTAGTTATTAAATAGTTAATAACTATTTAGTAACTATTCTACCTAGTTAAAATAAATACAAACTTGCCTGTAAAATAAAAATAACCCCTAAGCTAGCTACAATGTAACTATTAGTTATATTGTAGCTATTTTAGGGTTTATTTTATAGGTATTTAGTTTTAAATAGGAATAATTTAGTTAATGATAGGAATTTTTAGTTAGATTTCTTTTAATTATATTTAAGTTAGGGGGTGTTAGGGTTAGGGTTAGACTTAGATTTAGTGGTTAATAACTTTAATATAGTGGCGGCGACGTTGGGGGTGGCAGATTAGTGATTAATAAATGTAGGTAGGTGGTGGCGATGTTAGGGATGGCAGATTAGGGGTTAATAATATTTAACTAGTGTTTGCGAGGCTAGAGTGCTGCGGTTTAGGGGTTAATATATTTATTATAGTGGCGGCGATGTCCGGTTTGGCAGATTAGGGGTTTAGCACTTTAGTGAAGAGTTTTATGCTACGGCGTTGTAGTGTAAAACTCTTAACTACTGACTTTAAAATGCGGTACCAGTCTTGACAGGAGAGGGTCTACCGCTCACTTTTTGGCAGACTTGTAATACCGGCGCTATGCAAGTCCCATTGAAAAAAGAGGATACGCAATTTACATAAGTGGATTTGCGGTATTTCCAAGTCTGGCCAAAAAAGTGAGCGGTACACCTGTACCTGCAAAACTTGTAATACCAGCGGGTGTTAAAAAGCAGTGTTAGGACCGGCTAATGCTGCTTTTTAAGCCTAACGAAAAACTCGTAATCTAGCCGTTAGTATTTTTTTTAAAAAAGCACTTAGTAGTTAGTTCTGACCACTGATCCCAAACAAATTAACAGGTGGCAACTACTGGTAAGCCATATGTGTGTTTAGTAAATGCTGGCATTTGGAAAGAACTAGTAAGCAAATACATTTTTTGTTATGTTTCTAGAACACACAAAAAAATCAAGTCAAATATCTTACATTTGAATGCAATCTCTCTCACCAGTCATTCTTTGTAACCAGTTGCTATTATAAAGAAATTCTAGAAGATGATCAGATTGAAAAATGGGCATAGCTTGTCATTATGTTAACACTCTCTCCTCACACTCTCGCATAGCTTGAGAAATCTTATCCTAGTAACAACAAGACAAATGTATTGCAAGGCATGTCAGGAGAATTTGTCTTACCCTCCTAGTATCTTGTTCACAAGAAAAAAAAAATTATGTTGGAAAATATAATTTGCCGAAAAGCTTTCATTTTTTGTACCTTACAGCTAGTGAGTCTACCTCAGAAGTTTAAAGGGACATGAGGGATAAAAATTAAGTTTCATGGTTCAGATAAAGCTTATTTTATTTCATGTTTTAACACCAATTTAGTTTTGTTATCAAATTAACTTTATTCTTTTTATATTCTTTGTTGAAACCTCTCTTTTCCAAAAAGAGTGCACCTAGGTATTCTGTCAATAAAAGGAGCTAAGCTAAGACAAAGGAAGCTACATTGTACACTCTATCTGAATTATAAAAAATCTAATATTGATTGCAATATCCCTTTAACATTTGCTGCCCAATATAGTTTTATTCAATGCTTTAAAGTGCTATTCATCTGATCTGTTTCAACGTTTGTTTATATCAAGTTGTTATTAAACAGATCCTTGCACTGTGTTTGCCAGTGTTGTACATTGCTGAGCATGCCATGCTCTCAATCTATCCCTCTTCTTGCGAGCGTGGGGGGGGGGGGGAGTGAGAGCAGGTGGTTATTACATGGGTGGGGGTGCATTATTTGTCTTGCACATGGCGCTAGTGAAATCCAAAATCTTTTCCCATCCTTGAAGCGGTCACAGCTGTGGGATCAGTTACAGGTTTGTGCTGCTAGCAGAGGTCATGGTTACTTACTGTAACAGGGGGACTAACTCATAACAGATGTGCTGCAATACACAGACTGTGGGCTTATGCAGAATATGATACACAGGGACATAATGTGGCAAGGGCTATGTGTGTGTGCTAGGCGGGTATACATTTATCTGCCAAAGTAGAACATGAATCACGCTGTGTGGCAACCTCATTAGTCCAACTGAAAAAGCACAAACATTCTGAAATGCAATTTAATAAATAAACCTAATACATAAAAATATAGGTACTGATATTAGAATGTATATATATATATATATATATATATATAAAATTAGTATCATTGTATCAATTGTACCCATGGACAGAGCTGTGGAATTTGTTGGCACTTTATAAATAAAGTATAATAATAGTAATAATAATGATATATATATATATATATATATATATATATATATATATATATATATATATATATATATATATATAACATGGAAGGGGTCCGCACTCTCAGCGGCTGAATTATCAAGCTCCAAATGGAACTTGATGCCCCTGTTTCCACGCGAGCCTTTAGGCTCACCGGAAACAGCAGCTATGAAGCAGTGGTCTTCAGACCACTGCTCCATAACTGGTCCGTTTGCTCTGAGGCTGCGGACATCAATCCGCCTGATCCTATACGATTGGGCTGATTGACACCCCCTGCAGGGGGCGGCATTGCACAAGCAGTTCACAATAACTGCTTGTGCAATGATAAATGCCAACAGCGTATACTGTCGGCATTCATCGATGTCTGTCGGACATGATCCGCTGAGCGGATCATGTCGGACAGACCAATGATAAATCGGCCCCATAGACTGGACTGGGTACACAACTCATGACCCTGCAACATGCACAGCCCTGGGTGCTCAATAGCACTCTCAGGTAGCTGTACCATCCCCAAAGTCCCAGGCAGTTAACCCCAGACAAGTCTGGGTGCAAGGCCCATAAAGAAATTACAAAACAAATTAACCCAACATACAGAGAAAGTCAAGCACTCACTTGCAAGCACTCAGCTAAGATTAAAAGCAAAAATGGAAGAGTTAGTTACCACATCTGGCCAAATGGGACAAGCCCAGGTACCACGTCAAGGTCTCTCCCAAACCTGGGTCCCTAATACAGCCAAACAATGCAAGCTCTCAAATAACTCCATTTTCCATTTCCATTTTTGCTTTTAATCTTAGCTGAGTGCTAGACGTCCTCTGTGTGTTGTGTTAATTTGTTTTGTAATTTTGCACCCAGGCTTGTCTGGGGTTAACTGCCTGGGACACTGGGGACAGCACAGCTTCCTGAGAGTGCTATTGAGCACCCAGGGCTGAGCATGTTGCAGGGTAATGGGATATTTACCCAGTCCAGTCTGAGAGTGCATTCCCCTTCCGTGTTTTGTATATGTCTAGGGTGATTACATAAGCCTATGCACCCTTCACTTATTCACAGTTTGTTATATTGAGAGATTGCATTGTTTAGCTGTATTAGGGACCCAGGTTTGGGAGAGACCTTGACGTGGGCTTGTCCCATTTGGTCAGATGCGGTAACTAACTCTTCCATTTTTGCTTTTAATCTTAGCTGAGTGCTTGCAAGTGAGTGCTAGACTTCCTCTGTTTATTATGTATGTATATATATATATATATATATATATATATATACATAATATATGTGTGTGTGTAAATACTGTTTTACATTTAAATTGAGACTAATGTGGCACACCTCTGTAAGCCTCTGCAAGAAAACATTGGATTATTCAGAACAAGTACATACATTTATTTACAAAAACTGTAAAATATTTTGAAATGATCTTTGTTAGATGAAAAAACAAAACAGCTAGACTGTTAAATATGATTGTTTTCGAAGTCAAACAATATAGGCGTTCAGGGCCGTCTTTAATATTGACTGGACCCTGGGAAAACATTTTCTTGGACCCCGCCCATGCAATTTCGCTCTCCACCCTAACATCCCAAAAAAACAACTAAATCAATTTTTTTTTTTAAATGATTAGCCCAGCAGTGGATCATCCACTATTGGGCTAATCATTTAAAAAAAAATGAAATAAATTGCAATATGTGAAAGTGGACCTAAGCAGTACTAATAAGTAAATAAATATATAAATTCCTTCACTGTGGATTAATTTAATATATTTACTCATTAATTAATTAATTAAATGTTGGTTTATAATTTATTTATATATTTTTTAAAGTACATAAATATTTAATGCAATGCACGGCATCGCTTAGTAAGAATCAGTGGCGGTCTACAGGGCCCCGGTGCAATAATTTATTTTGGGCCCCCCCTTAAAGCATCTCACCAGTTTTGGGATATTCACTACATATTTATTGTTTAGACAGCCACTGTACAGAAAAATTTCCACTTTCATGAATACCAAGGGAATGCCTAACATAACAAACTCCCCTAACCCATATACACACACACTCTCCAGAGCATACACATACACATGAATACACAATCACACACTCTCCAGAGCATACACATATACATGTACACACAAACACACACTCTCCAGAGCATACACATACACATGTACACACAAACACACACTCTCTAGAGCATACACATGTACACACAAACACACACTCTCCAGAGCATACACACACACATGTACACACAAACACACACTCTCCAGAGCATACACATACACATGTACACACAAGCGCACACTCTCCAGAGCCTACACATGTACACACAAACACACACTCTCCAGAGCATACACATATACATGTACACACAAGCGCACACTCTCCAGAGCATACACATACACATGTACACACAAACACACACTCTCTAGAGCATACACATATACATGTACACACAAACACACACTCTCTAGAGCATACACATATAAATGTACACACAAACACACACTCTCCAGAGCATACACACACACATGTACACACAAACACACACTCTCCAGAGCATACACATATACATGTACACACAAGCGCACACTCTCCAGAGCATACACATACACAAATTCACACACACACACTCTCCAGAGCATACACATGTACACAAAAATGCACACTCTCCAGAGCATACACATATACATGTACACACAAACACACACTCTCCAGAACATACACATATACATAAACACACACTCTTCAGAGCATACACATGCACACACAAACACACACTCTCTAGAGCATACACAAACACACACTCTCCAGAGCATACTCATGTACACACAAACACACACTCTCCAGAGCATACACATATACACACAAACACACACTCTCCAGGGCCATACACATGTACACACAAACGCACACTCTCCAGAGCATACACATACACACACAAACACACACTCTCCAGAGCATACACATATACATGTATACACAAACACATACTCTCCAGAGCATACACATGCACACACAAACACACACTCTCCAGAGCAAACACATATACATGTACACACAAACACACACTCTCCAGAGCATACACATACACATATACACACAAACACACACTCTCCAGAGCATGCACATACACATATACACACAAACACACACTCTCCAGAGCATACACATACACATGTACACACAAACACACACTCTCCAGAGCATACACATACACATATACACACAAACACACACTCTCCAGAGCATACACATATACATGTACACACAAACACACACTCTCCAGAGCATACACATATACATGTACACACAAGCGCACACTCTCCAGAGCATACACATACACATGTACACACAAACACACACTCTCTAGAGCATACACATATACATGTACACACAAACACACACTCTCTAGAGCATACACATATAAATGTACACACAAACACACACTCTCCAGAGCATACACACACACATGTACACACAAACACACACTCTCCAGAGCATACACATATACATGTACACACAAGCGCACACTCTCCAGAGCATACACATACACAAATTCACACAAACACACTCTCCAGAGCATACACATGTACACAAAAATGCACACTCTCCAGAGCATACACATATACATGTACACACAAACACACACTCTCCAGAGCATACACATATACATAAACACACACTCTTCAGAGCATACACATACACACACAAACACACACTCTCTAGAGCATACACAAACACACACTTTCCAGAGCATACTCATGTACACACAAACACACACTCTCCAGAGCATACACATATACACACAAACACACACTCTCCAGGGCCATACACATGTACACACAAACGCACACTCTCCAGAGCATACACATACACACACAAACACACACTCTCCAGAGCATACACATATACATGTACACACAAACACATACTCTCCAGAGCATACACATGCACACACAAACACACACTCTCCAGAGCATACACATACACATATACACACAAACACACACTCTCCAGAGCATACACATATACACACAAACACACACTCTCCAGAGCATACACATATACATGTACACACAAACACACACTCTCCAGAGCATACACATACACATATACACACAAACACACACTCTTCAGAGCATACACATGTACATACAAACACACACTCTTCAGATCATACACATAAACACACACTGTCCAGAGCATACACATGTACACACAAACACACACTCTCCAGAGCATACATGTACACACAAACACACACTACAGAGCACACACAAATGTATGTACACACTCTATATAATCCGATATTAAAAATACAAAGTATGTGTGCACTGTGCAGTATACTGAGGTGTGTCTGACCTGTTAGGGGGAATCCTGACATTTGGGGAGAACAAGATCAGCTATGGATCGTCTAATCAATCAAGCTGATGCTTTTCAATGTGATTCTGGTGTGAGGTTAGCTAGTTATATAGATTTAGGGCTGGTTAAAGAGATTTAGGGCAACCAACAGGAGCAAAGCAAGGCAAAGACTGAGGAGGAAGCATGGAGGTGCAGACAAATATAAGTTTACTGACTGGAACAGCAGAACTACTATGGGAAGCAGTAAAATCTGAGACAGAGAGAAAAAAAATCTATAAAAATAAACCTTACCTTAATGTGTGAAGTATCAGCATGTCACTATACTTCAGCCATAGAAGCACATGTCACTTCCCTCTCACCCTGCACTAGACGATGCTGCATGGGGAGGGGAGTGTGTGCACTTATTTTTCCCACTGATACCTTTCTACAAAGCACTGTTCCCCTAACAAGCTTCAATATGTTGATCTGAGGGCCACAGCAGAAAGAGCAGGGCTAAGCAGACTGGATGTTGTCTGACCAAGGCTGCAGGGATACAGTGTGAGGTGAGTCACACAGCATCAAGACTGAAGAGAGTATTGTCTGCAGCTGCACAGAAGTTCAAATCCTCACGTGCCTGCCGCTCCAGCTTTCTGCTGCATGCGCCTACAGTCAGCACTACCCTGAACAATCCCTACCACCAGAGCAGTAACCTGGTAACAGTGGTAACCCTAGTAGGACCTTTTATGATGCAGTGGAATTGGCTGGATGCGGAGTTAGGGCTTAACATTCAGTGCTACACAGTGCACACCGGTCTGACACAGTTTCTCACACAAATACATATAAGCAGAGATTTTTTGACTGTGACAGTATTAGGACTGACTGTGTGTGCTAAGACTCTTGGGTCCCACAACAAAGATTGGGCCCTGGGCAGCTGCCCCTTTTGCCCTGTGTTAAAGACGGCCCTGTAGGTGTTAAGACAGTATCACAGCACCTGGCTGGGGATGTCATAGAGAATTATTGCTAGAGGTGATGGGTGAGAGAACTGGTTGTGGAAATGTTTTTTAAAAGGAACATGTTATGCCCAATACAGAGTAATGTGTTAGTTGTGCTAGCTTAATTTATGTTTAACCCCTTAAGGCAAAGGTTTTTCCAAGTTTGCTTAAATGACAGGCAGTTTTGGCATTTTCCTTCTGTATTGGTTTCACAGTAATTATCCGCTCTTTTGTTAAGTGCACCCATACATATTATAAACTGTTTTTTTTAACAGACAAACAGGCTTTCCTTGTGATACCCTATATGGATATATAAAATAAAAATAAATAGGAATGAAAAAATTATTTTTTTTGCAGTTTCTTTATAACCCTTTCTACAAAAAATAGTGTAGCCAAAGAAAAATACCTCAAAATAGATTTATTATTTTGCCCTGATTTTAGAAGCATGTTGTATGTGTAGGTTTCCATGCAGGTAGTTTATAGCAAATATGGGCCAGATATTGCTTGGATGGGATAAGAAAACAACACTTTATTAAAATAAAATTGTAAACACAACACTTTATTAACATACATTTTAACACTGTTTGACATGGTGATGACAGGTAGAGAAGGGAAGGGGTCAGAACAATTGTTTACAAACAGTGGCTTGTCATTTTTGACCTGTGATCATTTTTTGACATTTTTGACCTGTGATCACTGTGAGCAAGGGGACAATTTATTTAACATCACTGAACTGCTTCACTCTTGGCATCCAGTTATACCCCATCAAGCCTGATACCAGCATGAATTGCAGCATGACAGCATTTAGGCTCTATGTTAAGTACACAATAACTATGACTGGCTGTTACAGTGATTGTTTATACAGTAATACTGTAGTCAAACTTTACTGCACTGTTGCTGGATAGCCTCACATGCAGGCATTCAGAAACAGCATGAGATACACACTGATCTCAGAGTGTGGGGCCGATTTATCAAGAGCCAAATGGCCCCTGCTGCCCATGTTTCCGCATGAGCCTTCAGGCTCGCCGGAAACAGCAGTTATGAAGCAGCAGTTTTAAGATCGTTGCTCCTTAACTGGTCCGCTGCCTCTGAGGTGGCGGACATCAATCCGTCCGATCCTATACAATCGGTTGATTGACACCCCCTGCTAGCGGCCGCGATTCTGCAGGGGGCGGCATTGCACAAGCAGTTTGCCAGAACTGCTTGTGCAATGTTAAATTCCGACAGCGTATGCTGTCGGCATTCAGCAATGTCCGCCAGACATTGGTAAATCAGCCCCTAAACCTCATCATGTAATAGAGGTACCCCACTGCATGCGATCACTGGGACAACCTGTCTCTGCAATCACTTGCCTGGGATGACCTTCAGAGTGCTATTTTTGTGTAGCCTCACTACTGATGCATATAGAAATAACACGGTTTCACTGCTGTTGGCGAGACCTGCACTACCCCAGCCCAGGAGGCACATCGCCTGTCCTTAAGGACCTAAAGATGGACAGTATATTCTGCACGTCATCCGTTGTTAAGCGGTTAACTGCTTAACACCATTAGGACATTCCATGCCATCCTAACAGCGCTGGGCTTTAACGCTGTTAGGACGGCATAGAAGGTCCTACATTTTTTGGTGTTCTGCACCCTCCTCCTTTAATTCAATAGGAAATCTGACCGGGGGCTTGCCTAGCATCGTAGGCAGTCCCCCATGATACGATCCCGGCCTTGAAATCATGTGATCGCATCGACGATCACGTAATTTCATTTTTCAAACAAGTGTTTAGCTCGATGTTAATCACTTGCATGAAGGGGTTCAACAACATAAGTCGTACATTTTTCATTGGCTAATATTTAATTTACTTTTATAATATACACATAAGAAAGGGACATGGTAATGCAAATATGATATGCTGTAATTCATAAGAGCATGTACATTTTTGCATCAGTGATTCAAGCTTTCTATTTGATTGACTTCTGAAAAGCAGTTAAACACATAGGCAAAGCCTCACTCAGGAGTCATGAGCATTGCACCTCCTGATCAGGACATAAGCCGTTAGCTAATAAGGAGTAGCATTTGCATAACCCTGCCCTGGCAATGTCTGGGCAAGGCTCCTGATCAAAACTTTACCTAAGCAGTGTTCAAAACAAAATAAGTTTGAGCCCAAATGGGGCATGTACTTTTTCCATAAGTATGTCCCTTTCAAACATGACATACTCAAGGCAAAACACTGGTTGTTCACACATCTAAGAATATTATATATAAAAAAACATAAATATGTATATAGTCAAAAAAATTACTTTTTTTTTTTACTATTTGATTTTAATACATTAAACAAAACATATTAATCTTTTTTACTATGGTTTCTTGTTTTCACACCATTCTGAAATCATGGAGATTATCTTGTGTAATTAATATTCTATAGAATATTACAATCCACTTGAACCAGTACAGATACTCAAGTCTTTCTCTTTGTGATATTTTGTGACCAGCATGCAGGATGATGGATTGGTCCCATTTCTCAAGCTGTTAAATACCAGATACGCTATTACAGGAAGCAGAGGTCATACATGTAGCTTTTGCATTTGACAAATATGAAGCTATAAGTCATGTGGAGACATGCTATAATTGTTCCAGTTATGTGAAAGCATTGCAATAGTATGTACTTTATTATCCCAGGTTACAGTTATTTAAAAATCAATAACCTACAAAAATGATAGCTCATAACAACATCCTGTTTTTACACAGCCACGATTGTAAAATCACAACAAACAAGCTTTGGTTGGCATGGGTATTTGTTATGGTTTAGTTCTGCCCTAATAATAAGAGTGATCTGCCTCCGTCAGCCCATCCCAACAATTTCATATATAGGGCTACTATTTTTGCACTCATATTACAAGTACAAAGTTATGTAATATCCTTTGAATGATAGTCTAGTATGCAATAACATCTGCATATCAGATAAATCATGTGTGCTAAATCTCTCACATAATAGATTTCTATGGGGAGAACACAGTAAAATTGCTAGGGTGCTAAGCAGATGGTGCGATAAGCAGATAGTGCACAGGTAGTTGAGATCTTCATGTAGCTCTGGGCTATAATATTATAATAATGGTGTATTTCAGGTCTCAAAAAGCTCAAGCACAACACTCAAGCTGCCACTTGTTATAGGCTAGATTACAAGTGGATCGCTAATTTATCGCTCTCCCGCAAATGGCATATTCGCCTGTTTACGGGTGCACAAAATATAACCAGCTGGTTAGTTATTGCTACTGCAAGCTTGCGGTAGCAATTAGCACTCCAAAAATTAACCAGAGGTCTAACCTCCGTTTAATTTTTAAAATATCCCCCAATTGCCCCCAAAATGCAGTTTGCTTCCTTTTTTTATAAAAAAAATGTACCATCTTTATTTTTGTTTTAAAAATAAATGCACAAAGCAGTTTTTAGGGGTTAAAGTGTGCGGGTCTGGGGTGTTAGAAAAAAAAAACAGTACTGAAAAGTGCCTTTACATAGCGGTCTATGGAGACTGTGTGTTCTCTGTAAATGCTTGCATACATCTATATTTATGTGTTAATATGTGTATATAAACACATAAATATATACTGTATGTATATATTCATATTCATATATATATTTCAACTTTGCTGCCCATCACTGTGCCACTTACCCCTTCGCTGCGCTAGGTTCTCAGCCGTGTCTGGCAACATTAGAACGAGGCTCCCATTGGAGCCTATGGAAGCACACTCTCGTGAGCACAAAGCTTCCATGCAATGCAAACATAAGGTTGCATTCACATTGTGCTTAACTTGTAATACCAGTTCCCATTTGCTGGGTGGAGCGCAAATATTGCATTTGCATAATCGATATTTAGTGCTTTACTCGTAATCTGAGCCAATATGGGCACAAAGAGAGAGCTAATAGTTCTCCCTGCTCTTTCCATTTAAAGTATAGGTTGCGCTACAAAAGTGCAGACTATGTTATGATGCTCTGGGTAAAACGTACAACAATCCAATTGTATTACCAGACAGGGAGCAAGATAAAGCACCCTGCACTAAGGACTGTGATCCACTTGTAATCTAGCCCATAGTAATGTATCCTTTAATCAGTCACATATAGCTGTGATGAAAGCAATACATACAAAATTCTAATGAATCCTGTCAACTAATTCTCTACAATTTATTTGCAACTCTTTTTATTTTGTTTGTGTGAAATCAACTTGTTTTATATAAGACAAGTTGTGCACCAGCTTCTCCCTCAAGTATCTCACTGATGAACTGTGTCAGACACATAGAGTAGTTATTAACCCTGTGTGTTGAGCTTATACTGCAATAGGCACAAGCCATTTCTGCCTGTTCTTCAGTATGTCCATGCTTCCTAATATTTAATAGTTGTACCTCCTCTCTAACTTTTAAAGGGACATGAATCCCAAAATGTTTTGTGATTCATACAGAGCATACATTTTTAAACAACTTTCCAATTTACTTCTATTTTCTGTTTTGCTTCATTGTTTTCATATCCTTTTTTAAAGAAGCAGCAAAACACTACTGGGAGCTAGCTGAACACATCGGAAAGCAAGTGAGACATATATGTACAGCCACCAATCAGCAGAAGCTCCTGAGCCTACCTAGGTATGATTTTCAAAGATACCAAAAGTACTAAGCACGTTAGATAATAGAAGTAAAATAGAAAGTTGTTTAAAATTTCATGCTCTGAATCATGAAAGAAAATTTTTGAATTTCATGTCCCTTTAATTACGGCTTGCTCTGTGTCAGTGTTTTCAAACTTACTTTAAAAATTCATATGAAACCTTTAATTGATATTCTATATCTGCATGAAGCAGCTTATCGACTTAGTGAATGCTATACAATGTCTTAAATATTACATTTAAATAGATGACCAATATTTCAAAATGTGTTCCTAAAATCCTTCAAGACTTTTATACTCAGCTTTATTTATAACCCCACATAGAAGAGCGCTGACAGGCCAGTTACATATAAGGTGTATAACAACGTGTCCTTATTTAAAGGGACTTTGTACACTAGATTTTTCTTTGCATTCATGTTTTGTAGATGATCCATTAATATAGCCCATCTGGTAGTATTTTTATAAAAATGTATAGTTTTGCTTATTTTTTAAGAACATTGTGCTGATATTCAGACTCATAACCAAGCCCCACAGTGTCAGATGTATACACGCATTTACAGGCTGTTTATGTTATCTGTCTTTTCATATGCAGGGAAGGGGGGAGGTGGGGAGTGTCTGCTCTTTTTGTTTACCCAGCCCCTTTTAGTGGGTGTCCCAGACTACCTCATCACCAGTACTAAACTGGGAGCTTCTAAGTAAGTGTTTAAAAGGTTTTATACTGGATTTTTATATCAGCATCTGTGCATATTCTTCTTTATAGTAGTGTCTATTACATGCAGTTATATAAAAATTAGTGTATACTGTCCCTTTAACTTAAAATCCAATTAAGGGATCTCATAAAACTATTAGTAGTAATTGCCAATGTCTTAATCTTTATAATATATTTACTGTATATGGGTACAGGGGTTCAAATGAACCCTTTCCCTTAAAAACAGTATATGACACACATACAAACTAAACCTCATATGAAATGCGGGTTGATTATTTATGCTCAGTGCTGTGCATGTTTTAAAACCTTTATTAATGTGTAAACAAAAAAAATTGCCATATGTCATTACAACATTACTCAAACATTATTTATACAAATGTACTAAGGTTTAAACCATCTATTCCGTCCTGTCTAATACCTTATCTAGTAAATAAGACACAACACCACTTGTTTGGGAGAAAGAACCGTTCACGGTTCACGTTTATTAAATAAACGCTTTAACTTGTGCCTAAGCGTCATTCAAATTACCCTTAGGCACTTGATCAACCTATCAACGAAACTTGGCAACAAGTTTGTGATCCTAAACGTTGGCGGCATCTCACCCTAACCTAGCCCCTACTAGCAGATGGTCAAGGCCCCTTTCGATACCTGCAGAGTGATACCCGGCTGTCACGCCCCATGGCACTCAGAGAGAGCTGTGATGTTTAGAGGTCTTCGGCATAACCCCTCCCTTTTCCAGGACCGTCACTCTTCTCTCCTTGTGCCCGCTCCCCAGGGCATTGACCACCCGCCAGCTGAGGCATTTCCAACCAGCCTGGTAAGGCACCCCCTGCCAGCCGAATCGTACAACTCAACCGCAGGGGTGGATGGCTACATTAAAGGCTCGGTCTTACTGCGGGCTAGCTCAATTAAACCCACCCCTGCCGAGCCAACTCACCCTACACAGCCGCATTGTAGCCGCCAATCTCTTCATCCAGGGACGGGTGGGCTGGGAAACCATTTCCTTGAAGTCTGGAAACCGAAAGAGGCTGATCTCACTGTTGCAGGACCCTATAAAGGTAAGAAACAGACACCTATAACACTTTTTAATTTTTTACTTTGCCCTGTTACGGTGGGTTTTCAGTATTTAAAATTTGAAATACACATGGCAGACTTTATACGCCTAACTCTGTCACATGTTTATCACTAATTGGCTTCTAAAATGGAGGCTTCTGAATAAATAAGTGATGGGAATTTATAAAGCAAAAGCATGTGTGTATGTATCACTTTTAAATAAAAAAATCACCCATACCCTCTTAAAAACAGGGCTGGACCAAAAAAAAAGTCTGAGCATTTAAAGGCAGAATAATCCACTCCTCCCCCTTTTGTTATTTATCTATACCCCGATACTGACAAGCAAAATCGCCTCTATAATTGGACTAGCTGGGGACCATGGGACCCAGGCAGCATTTGACAGGGACAACACATAGTAAAAAAATATTGTTTTTATATGGGAAATGTATATCATATGATGCCCATCTGCATATTCTCATGTGAAATTTCAATCTGCTGAACTTTAATCTTTGAGACAACTGACTTGGACAGTAGTGGGCAGAGAGTTGAGGGGCTTTATTTCATTCTTGGCTCCTGAAATTAAAATCCTTTGCCGCTTAGCGTGAGATATTCTAAGAAGTCTCATTGGTACAGTGAGCTCCTTAAACTAAATTTAGAAACACAAGTTTTATCTTGACAAATGTTTATGTTGCTATGTTGTGTTCTTTATGTGAAACAGACTCCTACATTACAATACAAGGTCGGCGAGGTTTTGATTATCAGGCCATTGGACCCAGGCAGCACAATGTCTTGAGCCTGGCTTGCTGACAAGTGTAAAATACCAGTTTGTTTTGCAAAAACATTTAAAGTTTGTAACACCCTTCTGCCCCTGTATTTTACAATAGTACAAAAAGGGATGCAATGTAAAATGAACTATTAAAGTCCACATTAAAAAATAAATTATAATCGCTTATGGCTCATCATGCTGTTTCACAGACACTGAAAATAACAGGCACCTGAGCACTTGATATCACACATAAGCTGCCCCACACAACAAGAGAAATAACACACAGAGACATAAACAGGCACTATCAAGAGGAGGTGCTGCGGCAGATAAGAACCATAGGCCCTGGCCCAACAGGCCGGCCCATCATTCCTGTAAAGTATAAGCCTAATGAATCCGTAGGAATAGGGTAGCCTTATGCTTTTCCAAATCATTAAGGAAACTAAACTGACATGAGTAATTGGGGTAATTGGGGGGAAATGTGTTGCTGTCCTGCATGTCTGCTTAAAAATGTATATTAAATAAAATAAAATTGTTAAATTATGCTCCCTAGAGAGGTCAAAAAAGCAAATTCTGTAACCTTCGTTGCCTAAAGGTTTTTTTTTTTGCTACAGAATAACAAAATTAAATACAAATGTAAATAAATTACAATCAGTGCTGTAAAACAATCTTCATATTTTAATACCTATGTGGTAATAGGTTCCTTTCTGACCTCAACTGCTACAATATTATAGTATTACTTATATTAAATTGTGTTCCAGCCCTTTCACCCCAACTGTGACCTCCTCCTACCTCAATAAATTTGAACCACAAACCTTTCTCAGCAGAATTTCTTCTATGAACTTGTTCCAGCAGAACTAAATATAACTGCAGCTGACCGACACCCAAAGCAATCCCCAAACTGCAACAACCCCCCATAAAAATCTGTTCTTAGTACTGTTGTTTTCCTTACACTTAAAGGAACAGTAAACTTAATTTCTTCCCTATAATTGTGCAGTATGTGTACAATATGTTTTTACAGTGACTCTCCTTACATTCAGGTAGATTACGAGTTGTGCGTTCGTCTTTTAATGCTGAAAAAAATTGTAATTTCAGCGTTAAAACAGCAACGCAGCCATTACAAGTCTTGTCGGTGTAGCTGTACCGCAAGCCTTTTAGCCTGTAACGCAACGTCAGTCCCGCACTCGTAAAAATGACGTTTTATCATGAGACTTCCATAGTGCTGACATTACGAGTTTTGTGGTGAGGCTAAACAGCTTGCGTTACACCCTGTAACGACAAGATCCGTACTGCCATCTGAGAGCAGTAGTTATGAGTTTTACGCAACAAAACTGTTACACAAAACTCATAACTAAACTGTTACAAAGTACACTAAACACCCAAAAACTACCTATTAACCCCTAAACCGAGGCCATCCCGCATCGCAAATACTATATTAAACTAATAAAACCCTAATCTGCCGCTCCCGACTTCGCCGCCACTAATAAAATGTATTAACCCCTATTCCGCCGCTCCCGACATCGTCACCACTATAATAAAGTTATTAACCCCTAAATCGCCACCCTCCCCGCATCGCAAACACTATTTAAATATTATTAACCCCTAATTTGCTGTCTGCCCACATAGCCCCCACTATACTATTGGCTATTCAAATCAGCTAATAGAATTTCAGTAGCTCTCATCCTATTGGCTGATTTGAACAACCAATAGGATTTCAGTAGCTCTCATCCTATTGGCTGATTTAAATTTCAAAAATCAAGTCAGCCAAGAGGAATGCAAAGGACGCCATTTTGAAAAGGCTTCTTTGCATTGAAGATTCAGTATACAGCGGCGACCGTATGAAGAGGATGCTCCGTGCTTGATGTCTTCAGGATGGATCTGCTCCGCGCCGCCAGGATGAAGATAGAAGATGCCACCGGGAGGAAGATAGAAGATGCCATCTGGATGAAGATAGAAGATGCTGCCTGGGTGGATGAAGACCTCGCCGCCTGGATGAAGACCTCTCGCCGCCTGGATGTCCGGTCTTCAGGAAGTGTAAGTGGATTTTCGGAGGTTAGTGTTTTTGGGTGGTATTTTTTTTAGATTAGGGTTTGGGCTATGTTAAAAGATAGCTGGATGCCCTTCTAAGGGCAATGCCCATACAAATGTCCTTTTCAGGGCAATGGGTAGCTTAAGTTTTTGTTAGAGTTAGGTTTATTATTTTGGGGGGTTGGTTGGGTGGTGGGTTTTACTGTTGGGGGGGTCTTTGTGTTTTTTTTACAGGTAAAAGAGCTGATTTCTTTAGGGCAATGCCCCACAAAAGGCCCTTTTAAGAGCTATTGGTAGTTTATTGTAGGCTAGGTTTTTTTTTATTTTGGGTGGGCTTTTTTATTTTTATAGGGCTATTAGATTAGGTGTAATTCTTTTTTATTTTTGATAATTTCGTTTGTTATTTTTCGTAATTAAGTGTTTGTTATTTTTTTTTAATTTAGCATTTTTTATTTTTTGTAATTAGATACTTTGTCATTTTTATAGTAGTGTTAGGATTTTTTTAATGTGTATCTTAGTTTTCTTTAATTGGTAGTTAGTTTAGTTTTAGTTTAATAGTTATATTAGTTTAATTATTAGTTTAAGCTAAGTTTTTTTAATTTGACAGGTAAGTTTTAATTTAATTTAAGATAGGGAAATTGTAATTGTAATATAAAGTTAGGGGACGTTAGGTTTAGTTGTTACTAGTTTAAATTAGTTTATTGCAATGTGGGGGCTTTCGGTTTAGGGGTTAATAGTTTAATTTAGTATATTTCATTGTGGGGGGCTTGCGGTTTAGGTGTTAATAGGTTTATTATAGTGGTGTTGGTGTCTGGGAGCAGCAGAATAGGGGTTAATAACTTTATTATAATGGGGGCAATATGTGTGGGGGGCAGATTAGGGGTTAATAATATTTAAATAGTGTTTGCGATGCGGGAGGGCGGCGGTTTAGGGGTTAATAACTTTATTATAGGGGTGATGATATAGGGAGCAGCAGATTAGGGGTTAATAAATTTATTTTGTGGCGGTGATGTGGGGAGCGGCAGATTAGGTGTTAATAACATTATGTAAGTATTGGCGATGTCGGGGGCGGCAGATTAGGGGTGTTTAGACGTGGGCTTTATGTTAGGGTGTTAGGTTTAAATGTAACTTTTTTTTCCCCATAGACATCAATGGGGCTGTATTATGGAGCTTTTCATTCCGCGATCACAGGTGTTAGTTTTTTTTCTAACACCCTCTCCCTATTGATATCTATGGGGAAAGTGTGCACAAGCAAAACAGCGCCTGTATTTTGTGCGGTATGGAGCTCAACACAACCATAACGCACGCACAAACCGGCTGTTTGAAAACTTGTAATGGCAGCGTTATGGAGGGTGAAATAACACAACTTTTGTTGTGTTCGCTATATACTATCGCGCATAACTTGTAATCTACCTGATTGTAAAAGTAAAGATTTATTCATATTGCTCCTCTGATGTGGTGTTTTTTTGTTTTTTTTTCTCTCTTTTTTATCGAGTGCAGGAACACGATACATTGAAGTGAATGTCACAATCAAGCAGGTTGTGATTGAACAAAAGCCCTGTGACATTTTTTTTAAAAAACGCAGTGCCAAGAAAGAGGCTATTGAGGCTAACAACAGAGGACTTTTGAGAGCAGTAATATAAATATTTCATTATTTTTGCAAGGTAAGGGGAATCATTGCAGTAGCTGATTGTGCACATGCTGCACAATTATAGAAAAGCATTTTTTAAACAGAAATACAACACAAATTATCTTTCACGCAATTTAGAGCATGCAATTTTAAACATTTTTATAATTTACTTCTATTATTTACTTTGCTTTTGTCCTTCTGGCATCCTTTGTTGAAAATCATATCTAGGTAGGCTCAGGAGCATGAATGTACTGCTGGTAACAAGCTACAGAGTTATTGAAAATCATGAAGGAAACATTTGGGGGTTTATTTCCCTATAATAAACTGCTTGCAACCTTCTACTACAGTAATCTCCCTGCACTTAAAGGGACATTAAACACCTCTTGGTTTTTGTGAAATAAATTTGTGCTTTTTCTCACACTACGTAGAAAGGCCCAAAAGCAAAAGGTTTTCAAGATGCTTAAAATCATCTACACCAGTTTAATCTGCAGCATTTGTAGGTTATAGAAGTTGCTTTTTTGCTTTGTTGTCCTTTTAATTAACCCCTTATATATGTGCCCCTTTGCAAGATACACCCCTCACTTTTAGGGTCGGAGTTGTATTGTATAAGTCTCTCCTTTACATCTAGAACCCAGCTTAGTGAGATAAACAGCTCTCTTTGTGGAACCTTGCCATACTGACAAGACTTCTTAGGTAATCTCACCAGACCAGAATGAAAGCTTTAGAGAATTGGGCCATAAGTATCCGCACATAATTTTCTTCACTCACTGGTAAATGCCCCACATAGTTCACTTGCCCAAAATGAAAAATACCACCTTAAAAACAAAACAAAAACACACAGTTCTAAAACCCCAAATCCACTTAAATTAAAGGGACAGTCTACTCCAGATTTTTTATTGTTTAAAGAGAATTCCTTTATTACCAATACCCCAGTTTTGTGTAACCAACACTGTTATAATAGCATACTTTTTACCACTGTAATTACCTTATATCTAAGCCTCTGCAGACTGCCCCTTTTTTTAGTTCTTTTGACAGACATGCATTTTAGCTAATCAGTGTTATCTATATGGTATACATGAACTAGCGCTATCTATGTTTGAAAAACAGTCAAACTGCACTGAGATAAGACGCCTTAGAAATTAGCATATGTGCCTACCTAGCTTTTGCTTTCAACAAAGAATACCAAGAGAAGAAAGCAAATTTAAAGATAAAAGTCAATTGGAAAGTTGTTTAAAATTCCATGTCCTATCTGAATCATGAAAGTTTAATTTTGACTAGACTGTCCCTTTAAAGGGAAATGGAAGTTAAAATAAATCTTCCATGATTCCAATATAGCATACAATTTATTAAAAAAATATTCTTATCTGATAAATTAATTTCTTTATTGGTGGGGAGTGGTTAGAGTCCATGAGTCCTTACTCTTGGGAAGTACATTACCTGGCCACTAGCAGGAGGCAATGACACCCTACACCAGAGTTTTAAGTATCCCTCCTACTTCCTTACCCTCCCATATTATATATTTCCAAGGATAGGAGGAGGAAAGCAAGAAAGATAGTAGGGTAAAGAGGTGCAAACTATAAAATGACATTGAAAAATGGGCGGGTTTGTGGATTCTCACTACCAAGAAAGAAATGAATTTATCAGGTAAGAATACATTTTGTTTTCTTTCTTAAAGGTAGTGAGAGTCCACGGGTCCTTACTCTTGGAAAACTAATCTCAAAACAGTGGAGTCCACTAAAAAATGGGTGGGACGGAAAAGGCACCTGTTTTTCAGGAACCACCGCCTGAAGAACTTTCCTGTCAAAAGCTGCCTTTGCTGAGGCAAAACACATCAAAATGATAACATTTGGTGAAAGTGTGTAAAGATGACCAAATTGCAGCTTTGCAAATTTGTTCTACGGAAATCTCATTCTTGAAAGCCCAGGAAGAAGAAAAATAACAAGTTGGATGAGCTATGATTCTTAAGGGTGGCAATTTTCCCACCTCCAAGTAATCTTTGTGAATCAAACTTTTTAACCAAGAAACTAAAGAAATTTAGGCCTAGATTTGGAGTTTGGCGTTAGCCGTGAAAACCAGCGTTAGAGGCTCCTAACGCTGGTTTTAGGCTACCTCCAGTATTTGGAGTCACTCAAAATAGGGTCTAACGCTCACTTTTCAGCCGCGACTTTTCCATACCGCAGATCCCCTTACGTAAATTGCGTATCCTATCTTTTCAATGGGATTTTTCTAACTCCGGTATTTAGAGTCGTGTCTGAAGTGAGCATTAGAACTCTAACGACAAAACTTCAGCCGCAGGAAAAAAGTCAGTAGTTAAGAGCTTTCTGGGCTAACGCCGGTTTATAAAGCTCTTAACTACTGTACTCTAAAGTACACTAACACCCATAAACTACCTATGTACCCCTAAACCGAGGTCCCCCCACATCCCCGACACTCGATTACATTTTTTTAACCCCTAATCTGCCGACCACCGTCTACTTTATACTTATGTACCCCTAATCTGCTGCCCCTAACACCGCCAACCCCTATATTATATTTATTAACCCCTAACCTGCCCCCCACAACGTCGCAGCCAGCTACCTACAATAATTAACCCCTAATCTGCCAACCGCAAAGCGCCGCCACCTACGTTATATTTATGTACCACTAATCTGCTGCCCCTAACACCGCCGACCCCTATATTATATTTATTAACCCCTAATCTGCCCCCTCAACGTCGCCTCCACCTGCCTACACTTATTAACCCCTAATCTGCCGAGTGGACCGCACCGCTATTATTATAAAGTTATTAACCCCTAATCCGCCTCACTAACCCTATAATAAATAGTATTAACCCCTAATCTGCCCTCCCTAACATCGCCGACACCTAACTTCAAACATTAACCCCTAATCTGCCGACTGGAGCTCACCGCTATTCTAATAAATGTATTAACCCCTAAAGCTAAGTCTAACCCTAACACTAACACCCCCCTAAGTTAAATATAATTTAAATCTAACGAAATAAATTAACTCTTATTAAATAAATTATTCCTATTTAAAGCTAAATACTTACCTGTAAAATAAATCCTAATATAGCTACAATATAAATTATAATTATATTATAGCTATTTTAGGATTTATATTTATTTTACAGGTAACTTTGTATTTATTTTAACCAGGTACAATAGCTATTAAATAGTTAAGAACTATTTAATAGCTAAAATAGTTAAAATAATTACAAAATTACCTGTAAAATAAATCCTAAGCTAAGTTACAATTAAACCTAACACTACACTATCAATAAATTAATTAAATAAACTACCTACAATTACCTACAATTAACCTAACACTACACTATCAATAAATTAATTAAATACAATTCCTACAAATAAATACAATTAAATAAACTTGCTAAAGTACAAAAAATAAAAAAGAACTAAGTTACAAAAAATAAAAAAATATTTACAAACATAAGAAAAATATTACAACAATTTTAAACTAATTACACCTACTCTAAGCCCCCTAATAAAATAACAAAGCCCCCCAAAATAAAAAAATGCCCTACCCTATTCTAAATTACTAAAGTTCAAAGCTCTTTTACCTTACCAGCCCTGAACAGGGACCTTTGCGGGGCATGCCCCAAGAAGTTCAGCTCTTTTGCCTGTAAAAAAAAAAACATACAATACCCAAGCCCCCCAACATTACAACCCACCACCCACATAATGTTGGGGGGAGTCAGCCAATCAGAATCAAGTTAAATCCGATTGGCTGATCCGATCAGCCAATCAGATTGAGCTTGCATTCTATTGGCTGATCGGAACAGCCAATAGAATGCGAGCTCAATCTGATTGGCTGATTGGATCAGCCAATCGGATTGAACTTGATTCTGATTGGCTGATTCCCCCCAACATTATGTGGGTGGTGGTTGTAATGTTGGGGGGCTTGGGTATTGTATGTTTTTTTTTACAGGCAAAAGAGCTGAACTTCTTGGGGCATGCCCCGCAAAGGGCCCTGTTCAGGGCTGGTAAGGTAAAAGAGCTTTGAACTTTAGTAATTTAGAATAGGGTAGGGCATTTTTTTATTTTGGGGGGCTTTGTTATTTTATTAGGGGCTTAGAGTAGGTGTAATTAGTTTAAAATTGTTGTAATATTTTTCTTATGTTTGTAAATATTTTTTTATTTTTTGTAACTTAGTTCTTTTTTATTTTTTGTACTTTAGCAAGTTTATTTAATTGTATTTATTTGTAGGAATTGTATTTAATTAATTTATTGATAGTGTAGTGTTAGGTTAATTGTAGGTAATTGTAGGTAGTTTATTTAATTAATTTATGATAGTGTAGTGTTAGGTTTAATTGTAACTTAGCTTAGGATTTATTTTACAGGTAATTTTGTAATTATTTTAACTATTTTAGCTATTAAATAGTTCTTAACTATTTAATAGCTATTGTACCTGGTTAAAATAAATACAAAGTTACCTGTAAAATAAATATAAATCCTAAAATAGCTATAATAAATTATAATTTATATTATAGCTATTTTAGGATTTATTTTACAGGTAAGTATTTAGCTTTAAATAGGAATAATTTTTTAATAAGAGTTAATTTATTTCGTTAGATTTAAATTATTTTAACTTAGGGGGGTGTTAGTGTTAGGGTTAGACTTAGCTTTAGGGGTTAATACATTTATTAGAATAGCGGTGAGCTCCAGTCGGCAGATTAGGGGTTAATGTTTGAAGTTAGGTGTCGGCGATGTTAGGGAGGGCAGATTAGGGTTAATACTATTTATTATAGGGTTAGTGAGGCGGATTAGGGGTTAATAACTTTATAATAATAGCGGTGCGGTCCACTCGGCAGATTAGGGGTTAATAAGTGTAGGCAGGTGGAGGCGACGTTGAGGGGGCAGATTAGGGGTTAATAAATATAATATAGGGGTCGGCGGTGTTAGGGGCAGCAGATTAGTGGTACATAAATATAACGTAGGTGGCGGCGCTTTGCGGTTGGCAGATTAGGGGTTAATTATTGTAGGTAGCTGGCTGCGACGTTGTGGGGGGCAGGTTAGGGTTAATAAATATAATATAGGGGTTGGCGGTGTTAGGGGCAGCAGATTAGGGGTACATAAGTATAAAGTAGACGGTGGTCGGCAGATTAGGGGTTAAAAAAATGTAATCGAGTGTCGGGGATGTGGGGGACCTCGGTTTAGGGGTACATAGGTAGTTTATGGGTGTTAGTGTACTATAGAGTACAGTAGTTAAGAGCTTTATAAACCGGCGTTAGCCCAGAAAGCTCTTAACTACTGACTTTTTTCCTGCGGCTGAAGTTTTGTCGTTAGAGTTCTAATGCTCACTTCAGACACGACTCTAAATACCGGAGTTAGAAAAATCCCATTGAAAAGATAGGATACGCAATTTACGTAAGGGGATCTGCGGTATGGAAAAGTCGCGGCTGAAAAGTGAGCGTTAGACCCTATTTTGAGTGACTCCAAATACTGGAGGTAGCCTAAAACCAGCGTTAGGAGCCTCTAACGCTGGTTTTCACGGCTAACGCCAAACTCCAAATCTAGGCCTAAATTTCTTTAGTTTCTTGGTTAAAAAGTTTGATTCACAAAGATTACTTGGAGGTGGGAAAATTGCCACCCTTAAGAATCATAGCTCATCCAACTTGTTATTTTTCTTCTTCCTGGGCTTTCAAGAATGAGATTTCCGTAGAACAAATTTGCAAAGCTGCAATTTGGTCATCTTTACACACTTTCACCAAATGTTATCATTTTTGTGTTTTGCCTCAGCAAAGGCAGCTTTTGACAGGAAAGTTCTTCAGGCGGTGGTTCCTGAAAAACAGGTGCCTTTTCCGTCCCACCCATTTTTTAGTGGACTCCACTGTTTTGAGATTAGTTTTCCAAGAGTAAGGACCCGTGGACTCTCACTACCTTTAAGAAAGAAAACAAAATGTATTCTTACCTGATAAATTCATTTCTTTCTTGGTAGTGAGAATCCACAAACCCGCCCATTTTTCAATGTCATTTTATAGTTTGCACCTCTTTACCCTACTATCTTTCTTGCTTTCCTCCTCCTATCCTTGGAAATATATAATATGGGAGGGTAAGGAAGTAGGAGAGGATACTTAAAACTCTGGTGTAGGGTGTCATTGCCTCCTGCTAGTGGCCAGGTAATGTACTTCCCAAGAGTAAGGACTCATGGACTCTAACCACTCCCCACCAATAAAGAAATTAATTTATCAGATAAGAATATTTTTTTAATAAATTGTATGCTATATTGGAATCATGGAAGATTTATTTTAACTTCCATTTCCCTTTAAAGGGACAGTCTAGTCAAAATTAAACTTTCATGATTCAGATAGGACATGGAATTTTAAACAACTTTCCAATTGACTTTTATCTTTAAATTTGCTTTCTTCTCTTGGTATTCTTTGTTGAAAGCAAAAGCTAGGTAGGCACATATGCTAATTTCTAAGGCGTCTTATCTCAGTGCAGTTTGACTGTTTTTCAAACATAGATAGCGCTAGTTCATGTATACCATATAGATAACACTGATTAGCTAAAATGCATGTCTGTCAAAAGAACTAAAAAAAGGGGCAGTCTGCAGAGGCTTAGATATAAGGTAATTACAGTGTAAAAAGTATGCTATTATAACAGTGTTGGTTACACAAAACTGGGGTATTGGTAATAAAGGAATTCTCTTTAAACAATAAAAAATCTGGAGTAGACTGTCCCTTTAATTTAAGTGGATTTGGGGTTTTAGAACTGTGTGTTTTTGTTTTGTTTTTAAGGTGGTATTTTTCATTTTGGGCAAGTGAACTATGTGGGGCATTTACCAGTGAGTGAAGAAAATTATGTGCGGATACTTATGGCCCAATTCTCTAAAGCTTTCATTCTGGTCTGGTGAGATTACCTAAGAAGTCTTGTCAGTATGGCAAGGTTCCACAAAGAGAGCTGTTTATCTCACTAAGCTGGGTTCTAGATGTAAAGGAGAGACTTATACAATACAACTCCGACCCTAAAAGTGAGGGGTGTATCTTGCAAAGGGGCACATATATAAGGGGTTAATTAAAAGGACAACAAAGCAAAAAAGCAACTTCTATAACCTACAAATGCTGCAGATTAAACTGGTGTAGATGATTTTAAGCATCTTGAAAACCTTTTGCTTTTGGGCCTTTCTACGTAGTGTGAGAAAAAGCACAAATTTATTTCACAAAAACCAAGAGGTGTTTAATGTCCCTTTAAGTGCAGGGAGATTACTGTAGTAGAAGGTTGCAAGCAGTTTATTATAGGGAAATAAACCCCCAAATGTTTCCTTCATGATTTTCAATAACTCTGTAGCTTGTTACCAGCAGTACATTCATGCTCCTGAGCCTACCTAGATATGATTTTCAACAAAGGATGCCAGAAGGACAAAAGCAAAGTAAATAATAGAAGTAAATTATAAAAATGTTTAAAATTGCATGCTCTAAATTGCGTGAAAGATAATTTGTGTTGTATTTCTGTTTAAAAAATGCTTTTCTATAATTGTGCAGCATGTGCACAATCAGCTACTGCAATGATTCCCCTTACCTTGCAAAAATAATGAAATATTTATATTACTGCTCTCAAAAGTCCTCTGTTGTTAGCCTCAATAGCCTCTTTCTTGGCACTGCGTTTTTTAAAAAAAATGTCACAGGGCTTTTGTTCAATCACAACCTGCTTGATTGTGACATTCACTTCAATGTATCGTGTTCCTGCACTCGATAAAAAAGAGAGAAAAAAAACAAAAAAACACCACATCAGAGGAGCAATATGAATAAATCTTTACTTTTACAATCAGGTAGATTACAAGTTATGCGCGATAGTATATAGCGAACACAACAAAAGTTGTGTTATTTCACCCTCCATAACGCTGCCATTACAAGTTTTCAAACAGCCGGTTTGTGCGTGCGTTATGGTTGTGTTGAGCTCCATACCGCACAAAATACAGGCGCTGTTTTGCTTGTGCACACTTTCCCCATAGATATCAATAGGGAGAGGGTGTTAGAAAAAAAACTAACACCTGTGATCGCGGAATGAAAAGCTCCATAATACAGCCCCATTGATGTCTATGGGGAAAAAAAAGTTACATTTAAACCTAACACCCTAACATAAAGCCCACGTCTAAACACCCCTAATCTGCCGCCCCCGACATCGCCAATACTTACATAATGTTATTAACACCTAATCTGCCGCTCCCCACATCACCGCCACAAAATAAATTTATTAACCCCTAATCTGCTGCTCCCTATATCATCACCCCTATAATAAAGTTATTAACCCCTAAACCGCCGCCCTCCCGCATCGCAAACACTATTTAAATATTATTAACCCCTAAATCTGCCCCCCACACATATTGCCCCCATTATAATAAAGTTATTAACCCCTATTCTGCTGCTCCCAGACACCAACACCACTATAATAAACCTATTAACACCTAAACCGCAAGCCCCCACAATGAAATATACTAAATTAAACTATTAACCCCTAAACCGAAAGCCCCCACATTGCAATAAACTAATTTAAACTAGTAACAACTAAACCTAACGTCCCCTAACTTTATATTACAATTACAATTTCCCTATCTTAAATTAAATTAAAACTTACCTGTCAAATTAAAAAAACTTAGCTTAAACTAATAATTAAACTAATATAACTATTAAACTAAAACTAAACTAACTACCAATTAAAGAAAACTAAGATACACATTAAAAAAATCCTAACACTACTATAAAAATGACAAAGTATCTAATTACAAAAAATAAAAAATGCTAAATTAAAAAAAAATAACAAACACTTAATTACGAAAAATAACAAACGAAATTATCAAAAAAAAAAAGAATTACACCTAATCTAATAGCCCTATAAAAATAAAAAAGCCCACCCAAAATAAAAAAAAACCTAGCCTACAATAAACTACCAATAGCTCTTAAAAGGGCCTTTTGTGGGGCATTGCCCTAAAGAAATCAGCTCTTTTACCTGTAAAAAAAAACACAAAGACCCCCCCAACAGTAAAACCCACCACCCAACCAACCCCCCAAAATAATAAACCTAACTCTAACAAAAACTTAAGCTACCCATTGCCCTGAAAAGGACATTGTATGGGCATTGCCCTTAGAAGGGCATCCAGCTATCTTTTAACATAGCCCAAACCCTAATCTAAAAAAAATACCACCCAAAAACACTAACCTCCGAAAATCCACTTACACTTCCTGAAGACCGGACATCCAGGCGGCGAGAGGTCTTCATCCAGGCGGCGAGGTCTTCATCCACCCAGGCAGCATCTTCTATCTTCATCCAGATGGCATCTTCTATCTTCCTCCGGTGGCATCTTCTATCTTCATCCTGGCGGCGCGGAGCAGATCCATCCTGAAGACATCAAGCACGGAGCATCCTCTTCATACGGTCGCGCTGTATACTGAATCTTCAATGCAAAGAAGCCTTTTCAAAATGGCGTCCTTTGCATTCCTCTTGGCTGACTTGATTTTTGAAATTTAAATCAGCCAATAGGATGAGAGCTACTGAAATCCTATTGGTTGTTCAAATCAGCCAATAGGTGAGAGAGCTACTGAAATTCTATTAGCTGATTTGAATAGCCAATAGTATAGTGGGGGCTATGTGGGCAGACAGCAAATTAGGGTTAATAATATTTAAATAGTGTTTGCGATGCGGGAGGGTGGCGATTTAGGGGTTAATAACTTTATTATAGTGGTGACGATGTCGGGAGCGGCGGAATAGGGGTTAATACATTTTATTAGTGGCGGCGAAGTCGGGAGCGGCAGATTAGGGTTTTATTAGTTTAATATAGTATTTGCGATGCGGGATGGCCTCGGTTTAGGGGTTAATAGGTAGTTTTTGGGTGTTTAGTGTACTTTGTAACAGTTTAGTTATGAGTTTTGTGTAACAGTTTTGTTGCGTAAAACTCATAACTACTGCTCTCAGATGGCAGTACGGATCTTGTCGTTACAGGGTGTAACGCAAGCTGTTTAGCCTCACCACAAAACTCGTAATGTCAGCACTATGGAAGTCTCATGATAAAACGTCATTTTTACGAGTGCGGGACTGACGTTGCGTTACAGGCTAAAAGGCTTGCGGTACAGCTACACCGACAAGACTTGTAATGGCTGCGTTGCTGTTTTAACGCTGAAATTACAATTTTTTTCAGCATTAAAAGACGAACGCACTCACGTAATCTACCTGAATGTAAGGAGAGTCACTGTAAAAACATATTGTACACATACTGCACAATTATAGGGAAGAAATTAAGTTTACTGTTCCTTTAAGTGTAAGGAAAACAACAGTACTAAGAACAGATTTTTATGGGGGGTTGTTGCAGTTTGGGGATTGCTTTGGTGTCGGTCAGCTGCAGTTATATTTAGTTCTGCTGGAACAAGTTCATAGAAGAAATTCTGCTGAGAAAGGTTTGTGGTTCAAATTTATTGAGGTAGGAGGAGGTCACAGTTGGGGTGAAAGGGCTGGAACACAATTTAATATAAGTAATACTATAATATTGTAGCAGTTGAGGTCAGAAAGGAACCTATTACCACATAGGTATTAAAATATGAAGATTGTTTTACAGCACTGATTGTAATTTATTTACATTTGTATTTAATTTTGTTATTCTGTAGCAAAAAAAAAAACCTTTAGGCAACGAAGGTTACAGAATTTGCTTTTTTGACCTCTCTAGGGAGCATAATTTAACAATTTTATTTTATTTAATATACATTTTTAAGCAGACATGCAGGACAGCAACACATTTCCCCCCAATTACCCCAATTACTCATGTCAGTTTAGTTTCCTTAATGATTTGGAAAAAGCATAAGGCTACCCTATTCCTACGGATTCATTAGGCTTATACTTTACAGGAATGATGGGCCGGCCTGTTGGGCCAGGGCCTATGGTTCTTATCTGCCGCAGCACCTCCTCTTGATAGTGCCTGTTTATGTCTCTGTGTGTTATTTCTCTTGTTGTGGGGCAGCTTATGTGTGATATCAAGTGCTCAGGTGCCTGTTATTTTCAGTGTCTGTGAAACAGCATGATGAGCCATAAGCGATTATAATTTATTTTTTAATGTGGACTTTAATAGTTCATTTTACATTGCATCCCTTTTTGTACTATTGTAAAATACAGGGGCAGAAGGGTGTTACAAACTTTAAATGTTTTTTGCAAAACAAACTGGTATTTTACACTTGTCAGCAAGCCAGGCTCAAGACATTGTGCTGCCTGGGTCCAATGGCCTGATAATCAAAACCTCGCCGACCTTGTATTGTAATGTAGGAGTCTGTTTCACATAAAGAACACAACATAGCAACATAAACATTTCAAGATAAAACTTGTGTTTCTAAATTTAGTTTAAGGAGCTCACTGTACCAATGAGACTTCTTAGAATATCTCACGCTAAGCGGCAAAGGATTTTAATTTCAGGAGCCAAGAATGAAATAAAGCCCCTCAACTCTCTGCCCACTACTGTCCAAGTCAGTTGTCTCAAAGATTAAAGTTCAGCAGATTGAAATTTCACATGAGAATATGCAGATGGGCATCATATGATATACATTTCCCATATAAAAACAATATTTTTTTACTATGTGTTGTCCCTGTCAAATGCTGCCTGGGTCCCATGGTCCCCAGCTAGTCCAATTATAGAGGCGATTTTGCTTGTCAGTATCGGGGTATAGATAAATAACAAAAGGGGGAGGAGTGGATTATTCTGCCTTTAAATGCTCAGACTTTTTTTTTGGTCCAGCCCTGTTTTTAAGAGGGTATGGGTGATTTTTTTATTTAAAAGTGATACATACACACATGCTTTTGCTTTATAAATTCCCATCACTTATTTATTCAGAAGCCTCCATTTTAGAAGCCAATTAGTGATAAACATGTGACAGAGTTAGGCGTATAAAGTCTGCCATGTGTATTTCAAATTTTAAATACTGAAAACCCACCGTAACAGGGCAAAGTAAAAAATTAAAAAGTGTTATAGGTGTCTGTTTCTTACCTTTATAGGGTCCTGCAACAGTGAGATCAGCCTCTTTCGGTTTCCAGACTTCAAGGAAATGGTTTCCCAGCCCACCCGTCCCTGGATGAAGAGATTGGCGGCTACAATGCGGCTGTGTAGGGTGAGTTGGCTCGGCAGGGGTGGGTTTAATTGAGCTAGCCCGCAGTAAGACCGAGCCTTTAATGTAGCCATCCACCCCTGCGGTTGAGTTGTACGATTCGGCTGGCAGGGGGTGCCTTACCAGGCTGGTTGGAAATGCCTCAGCTGGCGGGTGGTCAATGCCCTGGGGAGCGGGCACAAGGAGAGAAGAGTGACGGTCCTGGAAAAGGGAGGGGTTATGCCGAAGACCTCTAAACATCACAGCTCTCTCTGAGTGCCATGGGGCGTGACAGCCGGGTATCACTCTGCAGGTATCGAAAGGGGCCTTGACCATCTGCTAGTAGGGGCTAGGTTAGGGTGAGATGCCGCCAACGTTTAGGATCACAAACTTGTTGCCAAGTTTCGTTGATAGGTTGATCAAGTGCCTAAGGGTAATTTGAATGACGCTTAGGCACAAGTTAAAGCGTTTATTTAATAAACGTGAACCGTGAACGGTTCTTTCTCCCAAACAAGTGGTGTTGTGTCTTATTTACTAGATAAGGTATTAGACAGGACGGAATAGATGGTTTAAACCTTAGTACATTTGTATAAATAATGTTTGAGTAATGTTGTAATGACATATGGCAATTTTTTTTGTTTACACATTAATAAAGGTTTTAAAACATGCACAGCACTGAGCATAAATAATCAACCCGCATTTCATATGAGGTTTAGTTTGTATGTGTGTCATATACTGTTTTTAAGGGAAAGGGTTCATTTGAACCCCTGTACCCATATACAGTAAATATATTATAAAGATTAAGACATTGGCAATTACTACTAATAGTTTTATGAGATCCCTTAATTGGATTTTAAGTTAAAGGGACAGTATACACTAATTTTTATATAACTGCATGTAATAGACACTACTATAAAGAAGAATATGCACAGATGCTGATATAAAAATCCAGTATAAAACCTTTTAAACACTTACTTAGAAGCTCCCAGTTTAGTACTGGTGATGAGGTAGTCTGGGACACCCACTAAAAGGGGCTGGGTAAACAAAAAGAGCAGACACTCCCCACCTCCCCCCTTCCCTGCATATGAAAAGACAGATAACATAAACAGCCTGTAAATGCGTGTATACATCTGACACTGTGGGGCTTGGTTATGAGTCTGAATATCAGCACAATGTTCTTAAAAAATAAGCAAAACTATACATTTTTATAAAAATACTACCAGATGGGCTATATTAATGGATCATCTACAAAACATGAATGCAAAGAAAAATCTAGTGTACAAAGTCCCTTTAAATAAGGACACGTTGTTATACACCTTATATGTAACTGGCCTGTCAGCGCTCTTCTATGTGGGGTTATAAATAAAGCTGAGTATAAAAGTCTTGAAGGATTTTAGGAACACATTTTGAAATATTGGTCATCTATTTAAATGTAATATTTAAGACATTGTATAGCATTCACTAAGTCGATAAGCTGCTTCATGCAGATATAGAATATCAATTAAAGGTTTCATATGAATTTTTAAAGTAAGTTTGAAAACACTGACACAGAGCAAGCCGTAATTAAAGGGACATGAAATTCAAAAATTTTCTTTCATGATTCAGAGCATGAAATTTTAAACAACTTTCTATTTTACTTCTATTATCTAACGTGCTTAGTACTTTTGGTATCTTTGAAAATCATACCTAGGTAGGCTCAGGAGCTTCTGCTGATTGGTGGCTGTACATATATGTCTCACTTGCTTTCCGATGTGTTCAGCTAGCTCCCAGTAGTGTTTTGCTGCTTCTTTAAAAAAGGATATGAAAACAATGAAGCAAAACAGAAAATAGAAGTAAATTGGAAAGTTGTTTAAAAATGTATGCTCTGTATGAATCACAAAACATTTTGGGATTCATGTCCCTTTAAAAGTTAGAGAGGAGGTACAACTATTAAATATTAGGAAGCATGGACATACTGAAGAACAGGCAGAAATGGCTTGTGCCTATTGCAGTATAAGCTCAACACACAGGGTTAATAACTACTCTATGTGTCTGACACAGTTCATCAGTGAGATACTTGAGGGAGAAGCTGGTGCACAACTTGTCTTATATAAAACAAGTTGATTTCACACAAACAAAATAAAAAGAGTTGCAAATAAATTGTAGAGAATTAGTTGACAGGATTCATTAGAATTTTGTATGTATTGCTTTCATCACAGCTATATGTGACTGATTAAAGGATACATTACTATGGGCTAGATTACAAGTGGATCACAGTCCTTAGTGCAGGGTGCTTTATCTTGCTCCCTGTCTGGTAATACAATTGGATTGTTGTACGTTTTACCCAGAGCATCATAACATAGTCTGCACTTTTGTAGCGCAACCTATACTTTAAATGGAAAGAGCAGGGAGAACTATTAGCTCTCTCTTTGTGCCCATATTGGCTCAGATTACGAGTAAAGCACTAAATATCGATTATGCAAATGCAATATTTGCGCTCCACCCAGCAAATGGGAACTGGTATTACAAGTTAAGCACAATGTGAATGCAACCTTATGTTTGCATTGCATGGAAGCTTTGTGCTCACGAGAGTGTGCTTCCATAGGCTCCAATGGGAGCCTCGTTCTAATGTTGCCAGACACGGCTGAGAACCTAGCGCAGCGAAGGGGTAAGTGGCACAGTGATGGGCAGCAAAGTTGAAATATATATATGAATATGAATATATACATACAGTATATATTATGTGTTTATATACACATATTAACACATAAATATAGATGTATGCAAGCATTTACAGAGAACACACAGTCTCCATAGACCGCTATGTAAAGGCACTTTTCAGTACTGTTTTTTTTTTTCTAACACCTCACACCCACACACTTTAACCCCTAAAAACTGCTTTGTGAAGCTTTTTAAAACAAAAATAAAGACGCTACATTTTTTTTTTATTAAAAAAGGAAACAAACGCTTTATTTTGGGGGCAATTGGGGAATATATTTAAAAATTAAACGGAGGTTAGACCTCTGGTTAATTTTTGGAGTGCTAATTGCTACCGCAAGCTTGCAGTAGCAATAACTAACCAGCTGGTTATATTTTGTGCACCCGTAAACAGGCGAATATGCCATTTGCGGGAGAGCGATAAATTAGCGATCCACTTGTAATCTAGCCTATAACAAGTGGCAGCTTGAGTGTTGTGCTTGAGCTTTTTGAGACCTGAAATACACCATTATTATAATATTATAGCCCAGAGCTACATGAAGATCTCAACTACCTGTGCACTATCTGCTTATCGCACCATCTGCTTAGCACCCTAGCAATTTTACTGTGTTCTCCCCATAGAAATCTATTATGTGAGAGATTTAGCACACATGATTTATCTGATATGCAGATGTTATTGCATACTAGACTATCATTCAAAGGATATTACATAACTTTGTACTTGTAATAAGTGCAAAAATAGTAGCCCTATATATGAAATTGTTGGGATGGCTGACGGAGGCAGATCACTCTTATTATTAGGGCAGAACTAAACCATAACAAATACCCATGCCAACCAAAGCTTGTTTGTTGTGATTTTACAATCGTGGCTGTGTAAAAACAGGATGTTGTTATGAGCTATCATTTTTGTAGGTTATTGATTTTTAAATAACTGTAACCTGGGATAATAAAGTACATACTATTGCAATGCTTTCACATAACTGGAACAATTTAGCATGTCTCCACATGACTTATAGCTTCATATTTGTCAAATGCAAAAGCTACATGTATGACCTCTGCTTCCTGTAATAGCGTATCTGGTATTTAACAGCTTGAGAAATGGGACCAATCCATCATCCTGCATGCTGGTCACAAAATATCACAAAGAGAAAGACTTGAGTATCTGTACTGGTTCAAGTGGATTGTAATATTCTATAGAATATTAATTACACAAGATAATCTCCATGATTTCAGAATGGTGTGAAAACAAGAAACCATAGTAAAAAAGATTAATATGTTTTGTTTAATGTATTAAAATCAAATAGTAAAAAAAAAAAAGTAATTTTTTTGACTATATACATATTTATGTTTTTTTATATAATATATTCTTAGATGTGTGAACAACCAGTGTTTTGCCTTGAGTATGTCATGTTTGAAAGGGACATACTTATGGAAAAAGTACATGCCCCATTTGGGCTCAAACTTATTTTGTTTTGAACACTGCTTAGGTAAAGTTTTGATCAGGAGCCTTGCCCAGACATTGCCAGGGCAGGGTTATGCAAATGCTACTCCTTATTAGCTAACGGCTTATGTCCTGATCAGGAGGTGCAATGCTCATGACTCCTGAGTGAGGCTTTGCCTATGTGTTTAACTGCTTTTCAGAAGTCAATCAAATAGAAAGCTTGAATCACTGATGCAAAAATGTACATGCTCTTATGAATTACAGCATATCATATTTGCATTACCATGTCCCTTTCTTATTGTATATTATAAAAGTAAATTAAATATTAGCCAATGAAAAATGTACGACTTGTTGTTGAACCCCTTCATGCAAGTGATTAACATCGAGCTAAACACTTGTTTGAAAAATGAAATTACGTGATCGTCGATGCGATCACATGATTTCAAGGCCGGGATCGTATCATGGGGGACTGCCTACGATGCTAGGCAAGCCCCCGGTCAGATTTCCTATTGAATTAAAGGAGGAGGGTGCAGAACACCAAAAAATGTAGGACCTTCTATGCCGTCCTAACAGCGTTAAAGCCCAGCGCTGTTAGGATGGCATGGAATGTCCTAATGGTTTAAGCAGTTAACCGCTTAACAACGGATGACGTGCAGAATATACTGTCCATCTTTAGGTCCTTAAGGACAGGCGATGTGCCTCCTGGGCTGGGGTAGTGCAGGTCTCGCCAACAGCAGTGAAACCGTGTTATTTCTATATGCATCAGTAGTGAGGCTACACAAAAATAGCACTCTGAAGGTCATCCCAGGCAAGTGATTGCAGAGACAGGTTGTCCCAGTGATCGCATGCAGTGGGGTACCTCTATTACATGATGAGGTTTAAGGGGCTGATTTACCAATGTCTGGCGGACATTGCTGAATGCCGACAGCATACGCTGTCGGAATTTAACATTGCACAAGCAGTTCTGGCAAACTGCTTGTGCAATGCCGCCCCCTGCAGAATCGCGGCCGCTAGCAGGGGGTGTCAATCAACCGATTGTATAGGATCGGACGGATTGATGTCCGCCACCTCAGAGGCAGCGGACCAGTTAAGGAGCAACGATCTTAAAACTGCTGCTTCATAACTGCTGTTTCCGGCGAGCCTGAAGGCTCATGCGGAAACATGGGCAGCAGGGGCCATTTGGCTCTTGATAAATCGGCCCCACACTCTGAGATCAGTGTGTATCTCATGCTGTTTCTGAATGCCTGCATGTGAGGCTATCCAGCAACAGTGCAGTAAAGTTTGACTACAGTATTACTGTATAAACAATCACTGTAACAGCCAGTCATAGTTATTGTGTACTTAACATAGAGCCTAAATGCTGTCATGCTGCAATTCATGCTGGTATCAGGCTTGATGGGGTATAACTGGATGCCAAGAGTGAAGCAGTTCAGTGATGTTAAATAAATTGTCCCCTTGCTCACAGTGATCACAGGTCAAAAATGTCAAAAAATGATCACAGGTCAAAAATGACAAGCCACTGTTTGTAAACAATTGTTCTGACCCCTTCCCTTCTCTACCTGTCATCACCATGTCAAACAGTGTTAAAATGTATGTTAATAAAGTGTTGTGTTTACAATTTTATTTTAATAAAGTGTTGTTTTCTTATCCCATCCAAGCAATATCTGGCCCATATTTGCTATAAACTACCTGCATGGAAACCTACACATACAACATGCTTCTAAAATCAGGCAAAATAATAAATCTATTTTGAGGTATTTTTCTTTGGCTACACTATTTTTTGTAGAAAGGGTTATAAAGAAACTGCAAAAAAAATAATTTTTTCATTCCTATTTATTTTTATTTTATATATCCATATAGGGTATCACAAGGAAAGCCTGTTTGTCTGTTAAAAAAAACAGTTTATAATATGTATGGGTGCACTTAACAAAAGAGCGGATAATTACTGTGAAACCAATACAGAAGGAAAATGCCAAAACTGCCTGTCATTTAAGCAAACTTGGAAAAACCTTTGCCTTAAGGGGTTAAACATAAATTAAGCTAGCACAAAACACATTACTCTGTATTGGGCATAACATGTTCCTTTTAAAAAACATTTCCACAACCAGTTCTCTCACCCATCACCTCTAGCAATAATTCTCTATGACATCCCCAGCCAGGTGCTGTGATACTGTCTTAACACCTACAGGGCCGTCTTTAACACAGGGCAAAAGGGGCAGCTGCCCAGGGCCCAATCTTTGTTGTGGGACCCAAGAGTCTTAGCACACACAGTCAGTCCTAATACTGTCACAGTCAAAAAATCTCTGCTTATATGTATTTGTGTGAGAAACTGTGTCAGACCGGTGTGCACTGTGTAGCACTGAATGTTAAGCCCTAACTCCGCATCCAGCCAATTCCACTGCATCATAAAAGGTCCTACTAGGGTTACCACTGTTACCAGGTTACTGCTCTGGTGGTAGGGATTGTTCAGGGTAGTGCTGACTGTAGGCGCATGCAGCAGAAAGCTGGAGCGGCAGGCACGTGAGGATTTGAACTTCTGTGCAGCTGCAGACAATACTCTCTTCAGTCTTGATGCTGTGTGACTCACCTCACACTGTATCCCTGCAGCCTTGGTCAGACAACATCCAGTCTGCTTAGCCCTGCTCTTTCTGCTGTGGCCCTCAGATCAACATATTGAAGCTTGTTAGGGGAACAGTGCTTTGTAGAAAGGTATCAGTGGGAAAAATAAGTGCACACACTCCCCTCCCCATGCAGCATCGTCTAGTGCAGGGTGAGAGGGAAGTGACATGTGCTTCTATGGCTGAAGTATAGTGACATGCTGATACTTCACACATTAAGGTAAGGTTTATTTTTATAGATTTTTTTTCTCTCTGTCTCAGATTTTACTGCTTCCCATAGTAGTTCTGCTGTTCCAGTCAGTAAACTTATATTTGTCTGCACCTCCATGCTTCCTCCTCAGTCTTTGCCTTGCTTTGCTCCTGTTGGTTGCCCTAAATCTCTTTAACCAGCCCTAAATCTATATAACTAGCTAACCTCACACCAGAATCACATTGAAAAGCATCAGCTTGATTGATTAGACGATCCATAGCTGATCTTGTTCTCCCCAAATGTCAGGATTCCCCTAACAGGTCAGACACACCTCAGTATACTGCACAGTGCACAATACTTTGTATTTTTAATATCGGATTATATAGAGTGTGTACATACATTTGTGTGTGCTCTGTAGTGTGTGTTTGTGTGTACATGTATGCTCTGGAGAGTGTGTGTTTGTGTGTACATGTGTATGCTCTGGACAGTGTGTGTTTATGTGTATGATCTGAAGAGTGTGTGTTTGTATGTACATGTGTATGCTCTGAAGAGTGTGTGTTTGTGTGTATATGTGTATGTGTATGCTCTGGAGAGTGTGTGTTTGTGTGTACATGTATATGTGTATGCTCTGGAGAGTGTGTGTTTGTGTGTATATGTGTATGCTCTGGAGAGTGTGTGTTTGGTGTATATGTGTATGTGTATGCTCTGGAGTGTGTGTGTTTGTGTGTGCATGTGTATGCTCTGGAGAGTGTGTGTTTGTGTGTACATGTATATGTGTATGCTCTGGAGAGTGTGTGTTTGTGTGTGTATGTGTATGCTCTGGAGAGTGTGCGTTTGTGTGTACATGTGTATGGCCCTGGAGAGTGTGTGTTTGTGTGTATATGTGTATGCTCTGGAGGTGTGTGTTTGTGTGTACATGAGTATGCTCTGGAAAGTGTGTGTTTGTGTATGCTCTAGAGAGTGTGTGTTTGTGTGTGTATGTGTATGCTCTGAAGAGTGTGTGTTTATGTATATGTGTATGCTCTGGAGAGTGTGTGTTTGTGTGTACATGTATATGTGTATGCTCTGGAGAGTGTGCATTTTTGTGTACATGTGTATGCTCTGGAGAGTGTGTTTGTGTGAATTTGTGTATGTGTATGCTCTGGAGAGTGTGCGCTTGTGTGTACATGTATATGTGTATGCTCTGGAGAGTGTGTGTTTGTGTGTACATGTGTGTGTGTATGCTCTGGAGAGTGTGTGTTTGTGTGTACATTTATATGTGTATGCTCTAGAGAGTGTGTGTTTGTGTGTACATGTATATGTGTATGCTCTAGAGAGTGTGTGTTTGTGTGTACATGTGTATGTGTATGCTCTGGAGAGTGTGCGCTTGTGGGTACATGTATATGTGTATGCTCTGGAGAGTGTGTGTTTGTGTGTACATGTATATGTGTATGCTCTGGAGAGTGTGTGTTTGTGTGTATATGTGTATGTGTATGCTCTGGAGAGTGTGTGTTTGTGTGTACATGTGTATGTGTATGCTCTGGAGAGTGTGTGTTTGTGTGTATATGTGTATGTGCATGCTCTGGAGAGTGTGTGTTTGTGTGTATATGTGTATGTGTATGCTCTGGAGAGTGTGTGTTTGTGTGTACATGTATATGTGTTTGCTCTGGAGAGTGTGTGTTTGTGTGTGCATGTGTATGCTCTGGAGAGTGTGTGTTTGTGTATACATGTATATGTGTATGCTCTGGAGTGTGTGTTTGTGTGTGTATGTGTATGCTCTGGAGAGTGTGCGTTTGTGTGTACATGTGTATGGCCCTGGAGAGTGTGTGTTTGTGTGTATATGTGTATGCTCTGGAGAGTGTGTGTTTGTGTGTACATGAGTATGCTCTGGAGAGTGTGTGTTTGTGTATGCTCTAGAGAGTGTGTGTTTGTGTGTGCATGTGTATGCTCTGAAGAGTGTGTGTTTATGTATATGTGTATGTTCTGGAGAGTGTGTGTTTGTGTGTACATGTATATGTGTATGCTCTGGAGAGTGTGCATTTTTGTGTACATGTGTATGCTCTGGAGAGTGTGTGTGTGTGAATTTGTGTATGTGTATGCTCTGGAGAGTGTGCGCTTGTGTGTACATGTATATGTGTATGCTCTGGAGAGTGTGTGTTTGTGTGTACATGTGTGTGTGTATGCTCTGGAGAGTGTGTGTTTGTGTGTACATTTATATGTGTATGCTCTAGAGAGTGTGTGTTTGTGTGTACATGTATATGTGTATGCTCTAGAGAGTGTGTGTTTGTGTGTACATGTATATGTGTATGCTCTGGAGAGTGTGCGCTTGTGTGTACATGTATATGTGTATGCTCTGGAGAGTGTCTGGAGAGTGTGCGCTTGTGTGTACATGTGTATGTGTATGCTCTGGAGAGTGTGTGTTTGTGTGTACATGTATATGTGTATGCTCTGGAGAGTGTGTGTTTGTGTGTACATGTGTATGCTCTAGAGAGTGTGTGTTTGTGTTACATGTGTGTGTGTATGCTCTGGAGAGTGTGTGTTTGTGTGTACATGTATATGTGTATGCTCTGGAGAGTGTGTGATTGTGTATTCATGTGTATGTGTATGCTCTGGAGAGTGTGTGTGTATATGGGTTAGGGGAGTTTGTTATGTTAGGCATTCCCTTGGTATTCATGAAAGTGGAAATTTTTCTGTACAGTGGCTGTCTAAACAATAAATATGTAGTGAATATCCCAAAACTGGTGAGATGCTTTAAGGGGGGCCCAAAATAAATTATTGCACCGGGGCCCTGTAGACCGCCACTGATTCTTACTAAGCGATGCCGTGCATTGCATTAAATATTTATGTACTTTAAAAAATATATAAATAAATTATAAACCAACATTTAATTAATTAATTAATGAGTAAATATATTAAATTAATCCACAGTGAAGGAATTTATATATTTATTTACTTATTAGTACTGCTTAGGTCCACTTTCACATATTGCAATTTATTTCATTTTTTTTTAAATGATTAGCCCAATAGTGGATGATCCACTGCTGGGCTAATCATTTAAAAAAAAAAATTGATTTAGTTGTTTTTTTGGGATGTTGGGTGGAGAGCGAAATTGCATGGGCGGGGTCCAAGAAAATGTTTTCCCAGGGTCCAGTCAATATTAAAGACGGCCCTGAACGCCTATATTGTTTGACTTCGAAAACAATCATATTTAACAGTCTAGCTGTTTTGTTTTTTCATCTAACAAAGATCATTTCAAATATTTTACAGTTTTTGTAAATAAATGTATGTACTTGTTCTGAATAATCCAATGTTTTCTTGCAGAGGCTTACAGAGGTGTGCCACATTAGTCTCAATTTAAATGTAAAACAGTATTTACACACACACATATATTATGTATATATATATATATATATATATATATATATACATACATAATAAACAGAGGAAGTCTAGCACTCACTTGCAAGCACTCAGCTAAGATTAAAAGCAAAAATGGAAGAGTTAGTTACCGCATCTGACCAAATGGGACAAGCCCACGTCAAGGTCTCTCCCAAACCTGGGTCCCTAATACAGCTAAACAATGCAATCTCTCAATATAACAAACTGTGAATAAGTGAAGGGTGCATAGGCTTATGTAATCACCCTAGACATATACAAAACACGGAAGGGGAATGCACTCTCAGACTGGACTGGGTAAATATCCCATTACCCTGCAACATGCTCAGCCCTGGGTGCTCAATAGCACTCTCAGGAAGCTGTGCTGTCCCCAGTGTCCCAGGCAGTTAACCCCAGACAAGCCTGGGTGCAAAATTACAAAACAAATTAACACAACACACAGAGGACGTCTAGCACTCAGCTAAGATTAAAAGCAAAAATGGAAATGGAAAATGGAGTTATTTGAGAGCTTGCATTGTTTGGCTGTATTAGGGACCCAGGTTTGGGAGAGACCTTGACGTGGTACCTGGGCTTGTCCCATTTGGCCAGATGTGGTAACTAACTCTTCCATTTTTGCTTTTAATCTTAGCTGAGTGCTTGCAAGTGAGTGCTTGACTTTCTCTGTATGTTGGGTTAATTTGTTTTGTAATTTCTTTATGGGCCTTGCACCCAGACTTGTCTGGGGTTAACTGCCTGGGACTTTGGGATGGTACAGCTACCTGAGAGTGCTATTGAGCACCCAGGGCTGTGCATGTTGCAGGGTCATGAGTTGTGTACCCAGTCCAGTCTATGGGGCCGATTTATCATTGGTCTGTCCGACATGATCCGCTCAGCGGATCATGTCCGACAGACATCGATGAATGCCGACAGTATACGCTGTTGGCATTTATCATTGCACAAGCAGTTATTGTGAACTGCTTGTGCAATGCCGCCCCCTGCAGGGGGTGTCAATCAGCCCAATCGTATAGGATCAGGCGGATTGATGTCCGCAGCCTCAGAGCAAACGGACCAGTTATGGAGCAGTGGTCTGAAGACCACTGCTTCATAGCTGCTGTTTCCGGTGAGCCTAAAGGCTCGCGTGGAAACAGGGGCATCAAGTTCCATTTGGAGCTTGATAATTCAGCCGCTGAGAGTGCGGACCCCTTCCATGTTATATATATATATATATATATATATATATATATATATATATATATATATATATATCATTATTATTACTATTATTATACTTTATTTATAAAGTGCCAACAAATTCCACAGCTCTGTCCATGGGTACAATTGATACAATGATACTAATTTTATATATATATATATATATATATATATACATTCTAATATCAGTACCTATATTTTTATGTATTAGGTTTATTTATTAAATTGCATTTCAGAATGTTTGTGCTTTTTCAGTTGGACTAATGAGGTTGCCACACAGCGTGATTCATGTTCTACTTTGGCAGATAAATGTATACCCGCCTAGCACACACACATAGCCCTTGCCACATTATGTCCCTGTGTATCATATTCTGCATAAGCCCACAGTCTGTGTATTGCAGCACATCTGTTGTGAGTTAGTCCCCCTGTTACAGTAAGTAACCATGACTCTGCTAGCAGCACAAACCTGTAACTGATCCCACAGCTGTGACCGCTTCAAGGATGGGAAAAGATTTTGGATTTCACTAGCGCCATGTGCAAGACAAATAATGCACCCCCACCCATGTAATAACCACCTGCTCTCACTCCCCCCCCCCCACGCTCGCAAGAAGAGGGATAGATTGAGAGCATGGCATGCTCAGCAATGTACAACACTGGCAAACACAGTGCAAGGATCTGTTTAATAACAACTTGATATAAACAAACGTTGAAACAGATCAGATGAATAGCACTTTAAAGCATTGAATAAAACTATATTGGGCAGCAAATGTTAAAGGGATATTGCAATCAATATTAGATTTTTTATAATTCAGATAGAGTGTACAATGTAGCTTCCTTTGTCTTAGCTTAGCTCCTTTTATTGACAGAATACCTAGGTGCACTCTTTTTGGAAAAGAGAGGTTTCAACAAAGAATATAAAAAGAATAAAGTTAATTTGATAACAAAACTAAATTGGTGTTAAAACATGAAATAAAATAAGCTTTATCTGAACCATGAAACTTAATTTTTATCCCTCATGTCCCTTTAAACTTCTGAGGTAGACTCACTAGCTGTAAGGTACAAAAAATGAAAGCTTTTCGGCAAATTATATTTTCCAACATAATTTTTTTTTTCTTGTGAACAAGATACTAGGAGGGTAAGACAAATTCTCCTGACATGCCTTGCAATACATTTGTCTTGTTGTTACTAGGATAAGATTTCTCAAGCTATGCGAGAGTGTGAGGAGAGAGTGTTAACATAATGACAAGCTATGCCCATTTTTCAATCTGATCATCTTCTAGAATTTCTTTATAATAGCAACTGGTTACAAAGAATGACTGGTGAGAGAGATTGCATTCAAATGTAAGATATTTGACTTGATTTTTTTGTGTGTTCTAGAAACATAACAAAAAATGTATTTGCTTACTAGTTCTTTCCAAATGCCAGCATTTACTAAACACACATATGGCTTACCAGTAGTTGCCACCTGTTAATTTGTTTGGGATCAGTGGTCAGAACTAACTACTAAGTGCTTTTTTAAAAAAAATACTAACGGCTAGATTACGAGTTTTTCGTTAGGCTTAAAAAGCAGCATTAGCCGGTCCTAACACTGCTTTTTAACACCCGCTGGTATTACAAGTTTTGCAGGTACAGGTGTACCGCTCACTTTTTTGGCCAGACTTGGAAATACCGCAAATCCACTTATGTAAATTGCGTATCCTCTTTTTTCAATGGGACTTGCATAGCGCCGGTATTACAAGTCTGCCAAAAAGTGAGCGGTAGACCCTCTCCTGTCAAGACTGGTACCGCATTTTAAAGTCAGTAGTTAAGAGTTTTACACTACAACGCCGTAGCATAAAACTCTTCACTAAAGTGCTAAACCCCTAATCTGCCAAACCGGACATCGCCGCCACTATAATAAATATATTAACCCCTAAACCGCAGCACTCTAGCCTCGCAAACACTAGTTAAATATTATTAACCCCTAATCTGCCATCCCTAACATCGCCACCACCTACCTACATTTATTAATCACTAATCTGCCACCCCCAACGTCGCCGCCACTATATTAAAGTTATTAACCACTAAATCTAAGTCTAACCCTAACCCTAACACCCCCTAACTTAAATATAATTAAAAGAAATCTAACTAAAAATTCCTATCATTAACTAAATTATTCCTATTTAAAACTAAATACCTATAAAATAAACCCTAAAATAGCTACAATATAACTAATAGTTACATTGTAGCTAGCTTAGGGGTTATTTTTATTTTACAGGCAAGTTTGTATTTATTTTAACTAGGTAGAATAGTTACTAAATAGTTATTAACTATTTAATAACTACCTAGCTAAAATAAATACAAAAGTACCTGTAAAATAAAACCTAACCTAAGTTACAATTACACCTAACACTACACTATAATTAAATAAATTAACTAAATTAAATAAATTAACTAAATTAAATACAATTAAATAAATTACATACAATTACCTAAATTAAATTAAATTAGCTAAAGTACAAAACAAAACCACTAAATTACAGAAAATAATAAACAAATTACAGATATTTAAACTAATTACAACTAATCTAATAGCCCTATTAAAATAAAAAAAGCCCCCCAAAATAAAAAAAAAACCCTAGCCTAAACTAAACTACCAAAAGCCCTTAAAAGGGCCTTTTGCGGTGCATTGCCCCAAAGTAATCAGCTCTTTTACCTGTAAAAAAAAATACAAACAACCCCCCAAGAGTAAAATCCACCACCCACACAACCAACCCCCCAAATAAAATACTATCTAAAAAAAACCTAAGCTCCCCATTGCCCTGAAAAGGGCATTTGGATGGGCATTGCCCTTAAAAGGGCAGTTAGCTCTTTTGCCGCCCAAAGTCCCTAACCTAAAATAAAACCCACCCAATACACCCTTAAAAAAACCTAGCACTAACCCCCTGAAGATCGACTTACCGGGAGACGTCTTCATCCAAGCCGGGCGAAGTGGTCCTCCAGATGGGCAGAAGTCTTCATCCAAGCTGGGCGAAGTGGTCCTCCAGACTGACAGAAGTCTTCCTCCAGATGGCATCTTCTATCCTCATCCATCCGGCGCGGAGCGGGTCCATCTTCAAGACATCCGACACGGAACATCCTCTTCATCCGACGACTAACACGGAATGAAGGTACCTTTAAGTGACGTCATCCAAGATGGCGTCCCTTAGATTCCGATTGGCTGATAGAATTCTATCAGCCAATCGGAATTAAGGTAGAAAAAATCCTATTGGCTGATGCAATCAGCCAATAGGATTGAGCTCGCATTCTATTGGCTGATTGGAACAGCCAATAGAATGCAAGCTCAATCCTATTGGCTGATTGAATCAGCCAATAGGATTGAACTTCAATCCTATTGGCTGATTGTATCAGCCAATAGGATTTTTTCTACCTTAATTCCGATTGGCTGATAGAATTCTATCAGCCAATCGGAATCTAAGGGACGCCATCTTGGATGACGTCACTTAAAGGTACCTTCATTCATCATTAGTCGTCGGATGAAGAGTATGCTCCGCGCCGGATGTCCTTGAAGATGGACCCCGCTCCGCGCCGGATGGATGAAGATAGAAGATGCCGTCTGGATGAAGACTTCTGCCCGTCTGGAGGACCACTTCTGCCCAGCTTGGATGAAGACTTCTGCCCATCTGGAGGACCACTTCGCCCGGCTTGGATGAAGACGTCTCCCGGTAAGTCGATCTTCAGGGGGTTAGTGCTAGGTTTTTTTAAGGGGTGTATTGGGTGGGTTTTATTTTTAGGTTAGGGACTTTGGGCGGCAAAAGAGCTAACTGCCCTTTTAAGGGCAATGCCCATCCAAATGCCCTTTTCAGGGCAATGGGGAGCTTAGGTTTTTTTTAGATAGTATTTTATTTGGGGGGTTGGTTGTGTGGGTGGTGGATTTTACTCTTGGGGGGTTGTTTGTATTTTTTTTTACAGGTAAAAGAGCTGATTACTTTGGGGCAATGCACCGCAAAAGGCCCTTTTAAGGGCTTTTGGTAGTTTAGTTTAGGCTAGGGTTTTTTTTTTATTTTGGGGGGGCTTTTTTTATTTTAATAGGGCTATTAGATTAGTTGTAATTAGTTTAAATATCTGTAATTTGTTTATTATTTTCTGTAATTTAGTGGTTTTGTTTTGTACTTTAGCTAATTTAATTTAATTTAGGTAATTGTATGTAATTTATTTAATTGTATTTAATTTAGTTAATTTATTTAATTTAGTTAATTTATTTAATTATAGTGTAGTGTTAGGTGTAATTGTAACTTAGGTTAGGTTTTATTTTACAGGTACTTTTGTATTTATTTTAGCTAGGTAGTTATTAAATAGTTAATAACTATTTAGTAACTATTCTACCTAGTTAAAATAAATACAAACTTGCCTGTAAAATAAAAATAACCCCTAAGCTAGCTACAATGTAACTATTAGTTATATTGTAGCTATTTTAGGGTTTATTTTATAGGTATTTAGTTTTAAATAGGAATAATTTAGTTAATGATAGGAATTTTTAGTTAGATTTCTTTTAATTATATTTAAGTTAGGGGGTGTTAGGGTTAGGGTTAGACTTTAGATTTAGTGGTTAATAACTTTAATATAGTGGCGGCGACGTTGGGGGTGGCAGATTAGTGATTAATAAATGTAGGTAGGTGGTGGCGATGTTAGGGGTGGCAGATTAGGGGTTAATAATATTTAACTAGTGTTTGCGAGGCTAGAGTGCTGCGGTTTAGGGGTTAATATATTTATTATAGTGGCGGCGATGTCCGGTTTGGCAGATTAGGGGTTTAGCACTTTAGTGAAGAGTTTTATGCTACGGCGTTGTAGTGTAAAACTCTTAACTACTGACTTTAAAATGCGGTACCAGTCTTGACAGGAGAGGGTCTACCGCTCACTTTTTGGCAGACTTGTAATACCGGCGCTATGCAAGTCCCATTGAAAAAAGAGGATACGCAATTTACATAAGTGGATTTGCGGTATTTCCAAGTCTGGCCAAAAAAGTGAGCGGTACACCTGTACCTGCAAAACTTGTAATACCAGCGGGTGTTAAAAAGCAGTGTTAGGACCGGCTAATGCTGCTTTTTAAGCCTAACGAAAAACTCGTAATCTAGCCGTTAGTATTTTTTTTAAAAAAGCACTTAGTAGTTAGTTCTGACCACTGATCCCAAACAAATTAACAGGTGGCAACTACTGGTAAGCCATATGTGTGTTTAGTAAATGCTGGCATTTGGAAAGAACTAGTAAGCAAATACATTTTTTGTTATGTTTCTAGAACACACAAAAAAATCAAGTCAAATATCTTACATTTGAATGCAATCTCTCTCACCAGTCATTCTTTGTAACCAGTTGCTATTATAAAGAAATTCTAGAAGATGATCAGATTGAAAAATGGGCATAGCTTGTCATTATGTTAACACTCTCTCCTCACACTCTCGCATAGCTTGAGAAATCTTATCCTAGTAACAACAAGACAAATGTATTGCAAGGCATGTCAGGAGAATTTGTCTTACCCTCCTAGTATCTTGTTCACAAGAAAAAAAAAATTATGTTGGAAAATATAATTTGCCGAAAAGCTTTCATTTTTTGTACCTTACAGCTAGTGAGTCTACCTCAGAAGTTTAAAGGGACATGAGGGATAAAAATTAAGTTTCATGGTTCAGATAAAGCTTATTTATTTCATGTTTTAACACCAATTTAGTTTTGTTATCAAATTAACTTTATTCTTTTTATATTCTTTGTTGAAACCTCTCTTTTCCAAAAGAGTGCACCTAGGTATTCTGTCAATAAAAGGAGCTAAGCTAAGACAAAGGAAGCTACATTGTACACTCTATCTGAATTATAAAAAATCTAATATTGATTGCAATATCCCTTTAACATTTGCTGCCCAATATAGTTTTATTCAATGCTTTAAAGTGCTATTCATCTGATCTGTTTCAACGTTTGTTTATATCAAGTTGTTATTAAACAGATCCTTGCACTGTGTTTGCCAGTGTTGTACATTGCTGAGCATGCCATGCTCTCAATCTATCCCTCTTCTTGCGAGCGTGGGGGGGGGGGGAGTGAGAGCAGGTGGTTATTACATGGGTGGGGGTGCATTATTTGTCTTGCACATGGCGCTAGTGAAATCCAAAATCTTTTCCCATCCTTGAAGCGGTCACAGCTGTGGGATCAGTTACAGGTTTGTGCTGCTAGCAGAGGTCATGGTTACTTACTGTAACAGGGGGACTAACTCACAACAGATGTGCTGCAATACACAGACTGTGGGCTTATGCAGAATATGATACACAGGGACATAATGTGGCAAGGGCTATGTGTGTGTGCTAGGCGGGTATACATTTATCTGCCAAAGTAGAACATGAATCACGCTGTGTGGCAACCTCATTAGTCCAACTGAAAAAGCACAAACATTCTGAAATGCAATTTAATAAATAAACCTAATACATAAAAATATAGGTACTGATATTAGAATGTATATATATATATATATATATATATATATAAAATTAGTATCATTGTATCAATTGTACCCATGGACAGAGCTGTGGAATTTGTTGGCACTTTATAAATAAAGTATAATAATAGTAATAATAATGATATATATATATATATATATATATATATATATATATATATATATATATATATATATATATATAACATGGAAGGGGTCCGCACTCTCAGCGGCTGAATTATCAAGCTCCAAATGGAACTTGATGCCCCTGTTTCCACGCGAGCCTTTAGGCTCACCGGAAACAGCAGCTATGAAGCAGTGGTCTTCAGACCACTGCTCCATAACTGGTCCGTTTGCTCTGAGGCTGCGGACATCAATCCGCCTGATCCTATACGATTGGGCTGATTGACACCCCCTGCAGGGGGCGGCATTGCACAAGCAGTTCACAATAACTGCTTGTGCAATGATAAATGCCAACAGCGTATACTGTCGGCATTCATCGATGTCTGTCGGACATGATCCGCTGAGCGGATCATGTCGGACAGACCAATGATAAATCGGCCCCATAGACTGGACTGGGTACACAACTCATGACCCTGCAACATGCACAGCCCTGGGTGCTCAATAGCACTCTCAGGTAGCTGTACCATCCCCAAAGTCCCAGGCAGTTAACCCCAGACAAGTCTGGGTGCAAGGCCCATAAAGAAATTACAAAACAAATTAACCCAACATACAGAGAAAGTCAAGCACTCACTTGCAAGCACTCAGCTAAGATTAAAAGCAAAAATGGAAGAGTTAGTTACCACATCTGGCCAAATGGGACAAGCCCAGGTACCACGTCAAGGTCTCTCCCAAACCTGGGTCCCTAATACAGCCAAACAATGCAAGCTCTCAAATAACTCCATTTTCCATTTCCATTTTTGCTTTTAATCTTAGCTGAGTGCTAGACGTCCTCTGTGTGTTGTGTTAATTTGTTTTGTAATTTTGCACCCAGGCTTGTCTGGGGTTAACTGCCTGGGACACTGGGGACAGCACAGCTTCCTGAGAGTGCTATTGAGCACCCAGGGCTGAGCATGTTGCAGGGTAATGGGATATTTACCCAGTCCAGTCTGAGAGTGCATTCCCCTTCCGTGTTTTGTATATGTCTAGGGTGATTACATAAGCCTATGCACCCTTCACTTATTCACAGTTTGTTATATTGAGAGATTGCATTGTTTAGCTGTATTAGGGACCCAGGTTTGGGAGAGACCTTGACGTGGGCTTGTCCCATTTGGTCAGATGCGGTAACTAACTCTTCCATTTTTGCTTTTAATCTTAGCTGAGTGCTTGCAAGTGAGTGCTAGACTTCCTCTGTTTATTATGTATGTATATATATATATATATATATATATATATATACATAATATATGTGTGTGTGTAAATACTGTTTTACATTTAAATTGAGACTAATGTGGCACACCTCTGTAAGCCTCTGCAAGAAAACATTGGATTATTCAGAACAAGTACATACATTTATTTACAAAAACTGTAAAATATTTTGAAATGATCTTTGTTAGATGAAAAAACAAAACAGCTAGACTGTTAAATATGATTGTTTTCGAAGTCAAACAATATAGGCGTTCAGGGCCGTCTTTAATATTGACTGGACCCTGGGAAAACATTTTCTTGGACCCCGCCCATGCAATTTCGCTCTCCACCCTAACATCCCAAAAAAACAACTAAATCAATTTTTTTTTTTAAATGATTAGCCCAGCAGTGGATCATCCACTATTGGGCTAATCATTTAAAAAAAAATGAAATAAATTGCAATATGTGAAAGTGGACCTAAGCAGTACTAATAAGTAAATAAATATATAAATTCCTTCACTGTGGATTAATTTAATATATTTACTCATTAATTAATTAATTAAATGTTGGTTTATAATTTATTTATATATTTTTTAAAGTACATAAATATTTAATGCAATGCACGGCATCGCTTAGTAAGAATCAGTGGCGGTCTACAGGGCCCCCGGTGCAATAATTTATTTTGGGCCCCCCCTTAAAGCATCTCACCAGTTTTGGGATATTCACTACATATTTATTGTTTAGACAGCCACTGTACAGAAAAATTTCCACTTTCATGAATACCAAGGGAATGCCTAACATAACAAACTCCCCTAACCCATATACACACACACTCTCCAGAGCATACACATACACATGAATACACAATCACACACTCTCCAGAGCATACACATATACATGTACACACAAACACACACTCTCCAGAGCATACACATACACATGTACACACAAACACACACTCTCTAGAGCATACACATGTACACACAAACACACACTCTCCAGAGCATACACACACACATGTACACACAAACACACACTCTCCAGAGCATACACATACACATGTACACACAAGCGCACACTCTCCAGAGCCTACACATGTACACACAAACACACACTCTCCAGAGCATACACATATACATGTACACACAAGCGCACACTCTCCAGAGCATACACATACACATGTACACACAAACACACACTCTCTAGAGCATACACATATACATGTACACACAAACACACACTCTCTAGAGCATACACATATAAATGTACACACAAACACACACTCTCCAGAGCATACACACACACATGTACACACAAACACACACTCTCCAGAGCATACACATATACATGTACACACAAGCGCACACTCTCCAGAGCATACACATACACAAATTCACACACACACACTCTCCAGAGCATACACATGTACACAAAAATGCACACTCTCCAGAGCATACACATATACATGTACACACAAACACACACTCTCCAGAACATACACATATACATAAACACACACTCTTCAGAGCATACACATGCACACACAAACACACACTCTCTAGAGCATACACAAACACACACTCTCCAGAGCATACTCATGTACACACAAACACACACTCTCCAGAGCATACACATATACACACAAACACACACTCTCCAGGGCCATACACATGTACACACAAACGCACACTCTCCAGAGCATACACATACACACACAAACACACACTCTCCAGAGCATACACATATACATGTATACACAAACACATACTCTCCAGAGCATACACATGCACACACAAACACACACTCTCCAGAGCAAACACATATACATGTACACACAAACACACACTCTCCAGAGCATACACATACACATATACACACAAACACACACTCTCCAGAGCATACACATACACATATACACACAAACACACACTCTCCAGAGCATACACATACACATGTACACACAAACACACACTCTCCAGAGCATACACATACACATATACACACAAACACACACTCTCCAGAGCATACACATATACATGTACACACAAACACACACTCTCCAGAGCATACACATATACATGTACCCACAAGCGCACACTCTCCAGAGCATACACATACACATGTACACACAAACACACACTCTCTAGAGCATACACATATACATGTACACACAAACACACACTCTCTAGAGCATACACATATAAATGTACACACAAACACACACTCTCCAGAGCATACACACACACATGTACACACAAACACACACTCTCCAGAGCATACACATATACATGTACACACAAGCGCACACTCTCCAGAGCATACACATACACAAATTCACACAAACACACTCTCCAGAGCATACACATGTACACAAAAATGCACACTCTCCAGAGCATACACATATACATGTACACACAAACACACACTCTCCAGAGCATACACATATACATAAACACACACTCTTCAGAGCATACACATACACACACAAACACACACTCTCTAGAGCATACACAAACACACACTTTCCAGAGCATACTCATGTACACACAAACACACACTCTCCAGAGCATACACATATACACACAAACACACACTCTCCAGGGCCATACACATGTACACACAAACGCACACTCTCCAGAGCATACACATACACACACAAACACACACTCTCCAGAGCATACACATATACATGTACACACAAACACATACTCTCCAGAGCATACACATGCACACACAAACACACACTCTCCAGAGCATACACATACACATATACACACAAACACACACTCTCCAGAGCATACACATATACACACAAACACACACTCTCCAGAGCATACACATATACATGTACACACAAACACACACTCTCCAGAGCATACACATACACATATACACACAAACACACACTCTTCAGAGCATACACATGTACATACAAACACACACTCTTCAGATCATACACATAAACACACACTGTCCAGAGCATACACATGTACACACAAACACACACTCTCCAGAGCATACATGTACACACAAACACACACTACAGAGCACACACAAATGTATGTACACACTCTATATAATCCGATATTAAAAATACAAAGTATGTGTGCACTGTGCAGTATACTGAGGTGTGTCTGACCTGTTAGGGGGAATCCTGACATTTGGGGAGAACAAGATCAGCTATGGATCGTCTAATCAATCAAGCTGATGCTTTTCAATGTGATTCTGGTGTGAGGTTAGCTAGTTATATAGATTTAGGGCTGGTTAAAGAGATTTAGGGCAACCAACAGGAGCAAAGCAAGGCAAAGACTGAGGAGGAAGCATGGAGGTGCAGACAAATATAAGTTTACTGACTGGAACAGCAGAACTACTATGGGAAGCAGTAAAATCTGAGACAGAGAGAAAAAAAATCTATAAAAATAAACCTTACCTTAATGTGTGAAGTATCAGCATGTCACTATACTTCAGCCATAGAAGCACATGTCACTTCCCTCTCACCCTGCACTAGACGATGCTGCATGGGGAGGGGAGTGTGTGCACTTATTTTTCCCACTGATACCTTTCTACAAAGCACTGTTCCCCTAACAAGCTTCAATATGTTGATCTGAGGGCCACAGCAGAAAGAGCAGGGCTAAGCAGACTGGATGTTGTCTGACCAAGGCTGCAGGGATACAGTGTGAGGTGAGTCACACAGCATCAAGACTGAAGAGAGTATTGTCTGCAGCTGCACAGAAGTTCAAATCCTCACGTGCCTGCCGCTCCAGCTTTCTGCTGCATGCGCCTACAGTCAGCACTACCCTGAACAATCCCTACCACCAGAGCAGTAACCTGGTAACAGTGGTAACCCTAGTAGGACCTTTTATGATGCAGTGGAATTGGCTGGATGCGGAGTTAGGGCTTAACATTCAGTGCTACACAGTGCACACCGGTCTGACACAGTTTCTCACACAAATACATATAAGCAGAGATTTTTTGACTGTGACAGTATTAGGACTGACTGTGTGTGCTAAGACTCTTGGGTCCCACAACAAAGATTGGGCCCTGGGCAGCTGCCCCTTTTGCCCTGTGTTAAAGACGGCCCTGTAGGTGTTAAGACAGTATCACAGCACCTGGCTGGGGATGTCATAGAGAATTATTGCTAGAGGTGATGGGTGAGAGAACTGGTTGTGGAAATGTTTTTTAAAAGGAACATGTTATGCCCAATACAGAGTAATGTGTTAGTTGTGCTAGCTTAATTTATGTTTAACCCCTTAAGGCAAAGGTTTTTCCAAGTTTGCTTAAATGACAGGCAGTTTTGGCATTTTCCTTCTGTATTGGTTTCACAGTAATTATCCGCTCTTTTGTTAAGTGCACCCATACATATTATAAACTGTTTTTTTTAACAGACAAACAGGCTTTCCTTGTGATACCCTATATGGATATATAAAATAAAAATAAATAGGAATGAAAAAATTATTTTTTTTGCAGTTTCTTTATAACCCTTTCTACAAAAAATAGTGTAGCCAAAGAAAAATACCTCAAAATAGATTTATTATTTTGCCCTGATTTTAGAAGCATGTTGTATGTGTAGGTTTCCATGCAGGTAGTTTATAGCAAATATGGGCCAGATATTGCTTGGATGGGATAAGAAAACAACACTTTATTAAAATAAAATTGTAAACACAACACTTTATTAACATACATTTTAACACTGTTTGACATGGTGATGACAGGTAGAGAAGGGAAGGGGTCAGAACAATTGTTTACAAACAGTGGCTTGTCATTTTTGACCTGTGATCATTTTTTGACATTTTTGACCTGTGATCACTGTGAGCAAGGGGACAATTTATTTAACATCACTGAACTGCTTCACTCTTGGCATCCAGTTATACCCCATCAAGCCTGATACCAGCATGAATTGCAGCATGACAGCATTTAGGCTCTATGTTAAGTACACAATAACTATGACTGGCTGTTACAGTGATTGTTTATACAGTAATACTGTAGTCAAACTTTACTGCACTGTTGCTGGATAGCCTCACATGCAGGCATTCAGAAACAGCATGAGATACACACTGATCTCAGAGTGTGGGGCCGATTTATCAAGAGCCAAATGGCCCCTGCTGCCCATGTTTCCGCATGAGCCTTCAGGCTCGCCGGAAACAGCAGTTATGAAGCAGCAGTTTTAAGATCGTTGCTCCTTAACTGGTCCGCTGCCTCTGAGGTGGCGGACATCAATCCGTCCGATCCTATACAATCGGTTGATTGACACCCCCTGCTAGCGGCCGCGATTCTGCAGGGGGCGGCATTGCACAAGCAGTTTGCCAGAACTGCTTGTGCAATGTTAAATTCCGACAGCGTATGCTGTCGGCATTCAGCAATGTCCGCCAGACATTGGTAAATCAGCCCCTAAACCTCATCATGTAATAGAGGTACCCCACTGCATGCGATCACTGGGACAACCTGTCTCTGCAATCACTTGCCTGGGATGACCTTCAGAGTGCTATTTTTGTGTAGCCTCACTACTGATGCATATAGAAATAACACGGTTTCACTGCTGTTGGCGAGACCTGCACTACCCCAGCCCAGGAGGCACATCGCCTGTCCTTAAGGACCTAAAGATGGACAGTATATTCTGCACGTCATCCGTTGTTAAGCGGTTAACTGCTTAACACCATTAGGACATTCCATGCCATCCTAACAGCGCTGGGCTTTAACGCTGTTAGGACGGCATAGAAGGTCCTACATTTTTTGGTGTTCTGCACCCTCCTCCTTTAATTCAATAGGAAATCTGACCGGGGGCTTGCCTAGCATCGTAGGCAGTCCCCCATGATACGATCCCGGCCTTGAAATCATGTGATCGCATCGACGATCACGTAATTTCATTTTTCAAACAAGTGTTTAGCTCGATGTTAATCACTTGCATGAAGGGGTTCAACAACATAAGTCGTACATTTTTCATTGGCTAATATTTAATTTACTTTTATAATATACACATAAGAAAGGGACATGGTAATGCAAATATGATATGCTGTAATTCATAAGAGCATGTACATTTTTGCATCAGTGATTCAAGCTTTCTATTTGATTGACTTCTGAAAAGCAGTTAAACACATAGGCAAAGCCTCACTCAGGAGTCATGAGCATTGCACCTCCTGATCAGGACATAAGCCGTTAGCTAATAAGGAGTAGCATTTGCATAACCCTGCCCTGGCAATGTCTGGGCAAGGCTCCTGATCAAAACTTTACCTAAGCAGTGTTCAAAACAAAATAAGTTTGAGCCCAAATGGGGCATGTACTTTTTCCATAAGTATGTCCCTTTCAAACATGACATACTCAAGGCAAAACACTGGTTGTTCACACATCTAAGAATATTATATATAAAAAAACATAAATATGTATATAGTCAAAAAAATTACTTTTTTTTTTTACTATTTGATTTTAATACATTAAACAAAACATATTAATCTTTTTTACTATGGTTTCTTGTTTTCACACCATTCTGAAATCATGGAGATTATCTTGTGTAATTAATATTCTATAGAATATTACAATCCACTTGAACCAGTACAGATACTCAAGTCTTTCTCTTTGTGATATTTTGTGACCAGCATGCAGGATGATGGATTGGTCCCATTTCTCAAGCTGTTAAATACCAGATACGCTATTACAGGAAGCAGAGGTCATACATGTAGCTTTTGCATTTGACAAATATGAAGCTATAAGTCATGTGGAGACATGCTATAATTGTTCCAGTTATGTGAAAGCATTGCAATAGTATGTACTTTATTATCCCAGGTTACAGTTATTTAAAAATCAATAACCTACAAAAATGATAGCTCATAACAACATCCTGTTTTTACACAGCCACGATTGTAAAATCACAACAAACAAGCTTTGGTTGGCATGGGTATTTGTTATGGTTTAGTTCTGCCCTAATAATAAGAGTGATCTGCCTCCGTCAGCCCATCCCAACAATTTCATATATAGGGCTACTATTTTTGCACTCATATTACAAGTACAAAGTTATGTAATATCCTTTGAATGATAGTCTAGTATGCAATAACATCTGCATATCAGATAAATCATGTGTGCTAAATCTCTCACATAATAGATTTCTATGGGGAGAACACAGTAAAATTGCTAGGGTGCTAAGCAGATGGTGCGATAAGCAGATAGTGCACAGGTAGTTGAGATCTTCATGTAGCTCTGGGCTATAATATTATAATAATGGTGTATTTCAGGTCTCAAAAAGCTCAAGCACAACACTCAAGCTGCCACTTGTTATAGGCTAGATTACAAGTGGATCGCTAATTTATCGCTCTCCCGCAAATGGCATATTCGCCTGTTTACGGGTGCACAAAATATAACCAGCTGGTTAGTTATTGCTACTGCAAGCTTGCGGTAGCAATTAGCACTCCAAAAATTAACCAGAGGTCTAACCTCCGTTTAATTTTTAAAATATCCCCCAATTGCCCCCAAAATGCAGTTTGCTTCCTTTTTTTATAAAAAAAATGTACCATCTTTATTTTTGTTTTAAAAATAAATGCACAAAGCAGTTTTTAGGGGTTAAAGTGTGCGGGTCTGGGGTGTTAGAAAAAAAAAACAGTACTGAAAAGTGCCTTTACATAGCGGTCTATGGAGACTGTGTGTTCTCTGTAAATGCTTGCATACATCTATATTTATGTGTTAATATGTGTATATAAACACATAAATATATACTGTATGTATATATTCATATTCATATATATATTTCAACTTTGCTGCCCATCACTGTGCCACTTACCCCTTCGCTGCGCTAGGTTCTCAGCCGTGTCTGGCAACATTAGAACGAGGCTCCCATTGGAGCCTATGGAAGCACACTCTCGTGAGCACAAAGCTTCCATGCAATGCAAACATAAGGTTGCATTCACATTGTGCTTAACTTGTAATACCAGTTCCCATTTGCTGGGTGGAGCGCAAATATTGCATTTGCATAATCGATATTTAGTGCTTTACTCGTAATCTGAGCCAATATGGGCACAAAGAGAGAGCTAATAGTTCTCCCTGCTCTTTCCATTTAAAGTATAGGTTGCGCTACAAAAGTGCAGACTATGTTATGATGCTCTGGGTAAAACGTACAACAATCCAATTGTATTACCAGACAGGGAGCAAGATAAAGCACCCTGCACTAAGGACTGTGATCCACTTGTAATCTAGCCCATAGTAATGTATCCTTTAATCAGTCACATATAGCTGTGATGAAAGCAATACATACAAAATTCTAATGAATCCTGTCAACTAATTCTCTACAATTTATTTGCAACTCTTTTTATTTTGTTTGTGTGAAATCAACTTGTTTTATATAAGACAAGTTGTGCACCAGCTTCTCCCTCAAGTATCTCACTGATGAACTGTGTCAGACACATAGAGTAGTTATTAACCCTGTGTGTTGAGCTTATACTGCAATAGGCACAAGCCATTTCTGCCTGTTCTTCAGTATGTCCATGCTTCCTAATATTTAATAGTTGTACCTCCTCTCTAACTTTTAAAGGGACATGAATCCCAAAATGTTTTGTGATTCATACAGAGCATACATTTTTAAACAACTTTCCAATTTACTTCTATTTTCTGTTTTGCTTCATTGTTTTCATATCCTTTTTTAAAGAAGCAGCAAAACACTACTGGGAGCTAGCTGAACACATCGGAAAGCAAGTGAGACATATATGTACAGCCACCAATCAGCAGAAGCTCCTGAGCCTACCTAGGTATGATTTTCAAAGATACCAAAAGTACTAAGCACGTTAGATAATAGAAGTAAAATAGAAAGTTGTTTAAAATTTCATGCTCTGAATCATGAAAGAAAATTTTTGAATTTCATGTCCCTTTAATTACGGCTTGCTCTGTGTCAGTGTTTTCAAACTTACTTTAAAAATTCATATGAAACCTTTAATTGATATTCTATATCTGCATGAAGCAGCTTATCGACTTAGTGAATGCTATACAATGTCTTAAATATTACATTTAAATAGATGACCAATATTTCAAAATGTGTTCCTAAAATCCTTCAAGACTTTTATACTCAGCTTTATTTATAACCCCACATAGAAGAGCGCTGACAGGCCAGTTACATATAAGGTGTATAACAACGTGTCCTTATTTAAAGGGACTTTGTACACTAGATTTTTCTTTGCATTCATGTTTTGTAGATGATCCATTAATATAGCCCATCTGGTAGTATTTTTATAAAAATGTATAGTTTTGCTTATTTTTTAAGAACATTGTGCTGATATTCAGACTCATAACCAAGCCCCACAGTGTCAGATGTATACACGCATTTACAGGCTGTTTATGTTATCTGTCTTTTCATATGCAGGGAAGGGGGGAGGTGGGGAGTGTCTGCTCTTTTTGTTTACCCAGCCCCTTTTAGTGGGTGTCCCAGACTACCTCATCACCAGTACTAAACTGGGAGCTTCTAAGTAAGTGTTTAAAAGGTTTTATACTGGATTTTTATATCAGCATCTGTGCATATTCTTCTTTATAGTAGTGTCTATTACATGCAGTTATATAAAAATTAGTGTATACTGTCCCTTTAACTTAAAATCCAATTAAGGGATCTCATAAAACTATTAGTAGTAATTGCCAATGTCTTAATCTTTATAATATATTTACTGTATATGGGTACAGGGGTTCAAATGAACCCTTTCCCTTAAAAACAGTATATGACACACATACAAACTAAACCTCATATGAAATGCGGGTTGATTATTTATGCTCAGTGCTGTGCATGTTTTAAAACCTTTATTAATGTGTAAACAAAAAAAATTGCCATATGTCATTACAACATTACTCAAACATTATTTATACAAATGTACTAAGGTTTAAACCATCTATTCCGTCCTGTCTAATACCTTATCTAGTAAATAAGACACAACACCACTTGTTTGGGAGAAAGAACCGTTCACGGTTCACGTTTATTAAATAAACGCTTTAACTTGTGCCTAAGCGTCATTCAAATTACCCTTAGGCACTTGATCAACCTATCAACGAAACTTGGCAACAAGTTTGTGATCCTAAACGTTGGCGGCATCTCACCCTAACCTAGCCCCTACTAGCAGATGGTCAAGGCCCCTTTCGATACCTGCAGAGTGATACCCGGCTGTCACGCCCCATGGCACTCAGAGAGAGCTGTGATGTTTAGAGGTCTTCGGCATAACCCCTCCCTTTTCCAGGACCGTCACTCTTCTCTCCTTGTGCCCGCTCCCCAGGGCATTGACCACCCGCCAGCTGAGGCATTTCCAACCAGCCTGGTAAGGCACCCCCTGCCAGCCGAATCGTACAACTCAACCGCAGGGGTGGATGGCTACATTAAAGGCTCGGTCTTACTGCGGGCTAGCTCAATTAAACCCACCCCTGCCGAGCCAACTCACCCTACACAGCCGCATTGTAGCCGCCAATCTCTTCATCCAGGGACGGGTGGGCTGGGAAACCATTTCCTTGAAGTCTGGAAACCGAAAGAGGCTGATCTCACTGTTGCAGGACCCTATAAAGGTAAGAAACAGACACCTATAACACTTTTTAATTTTTTACTTTGCCCTGTTACGGTGGGTTTTCAGTATTTAAAATTTGAAATACACATGGCAGACTTTATACGCCTAACTCTGTCACATGTTTATCACTAATTGGCTTCTAAAATGGAGGCTTCTGAATAAATAAGTGATGGGAATTTATAAAGCAAAAGCATGTGTGTATGTATCACTTTTAAATAAAAAAATCACCCATACCCTCTTAAAAACAGGGCTGGACCAAAAAAAAAGTCTGAGCATTTAAAGGCAGAATAATCCACTCCTCCCCCTTTTGTTATTTATCTATACCCCGATACTGACAAGCAAAATCGCCTCTATAATTGGACTAGCTGGGGACCATGGGACCCAGGCAGCATTTGACAGGGACAACACATAGTAAAAAAATATTGTTTTTATATGGGAAATGTATATCATATGATGCCCATCTGCATATTCTCATGTGAAATTTCAATCTGCTGAACTTTAATCTTTGAGACAACTGACTTGGACAGTAGTGGGCAGAGAGTTGAGGGGCTTTATTTCATTCTTGGCTCCTGAAATTAAAATCCTTTGCCGCTTAGCGTGAGATATTCTAAGAAGTCTCATTGGTACAGTGAGCTCCTTAAACTAAATTTAGAAACACAAGTTTTATCTTGACAAATGTTTATGTTGCTATGTTGTGTTCTTTATGTGAAACAGACTCCTACATTACAATACAAGGTCGGCGAGGTTTTGATTATCAGGCCATTGGACCCAGGCAGCACAATGTCTTGAGCCTGGCTTGCTGACAAGTGTAAAATACCAGTTTGTTTTGCAAAAACATTTAAAGTTTGTAACACCCTTCTGCCCCTGTATTTTACAATAGTACAAAAAGGGATGCAATGTAAAATGAACTATTAAAGTCCACATTAAAAAATAAATTATAATCGCTTATGGCTCATCATGCTGTTTCACAGACACTGAAAATAACAGGCACCTGAGCACTTGATATCACACATAAGCTGCCCCACACAACAAGAGAAATAACACACAGAGACATAAACAGGCACTATCAAGAGGAGGTGCTGCGGCAGATAAGAACCATAGGCCCTGGCCCAACAGGCCGGCCCATCATTCCTGTAAAGTATAAGCCTAATGAATCCGTAGGAATAGGGTAGCCTTATGCTTTTCCAAATCATTAAGGAAACTAAACTGACATGAGTAATTGGGGTAATTGGGGGGAAATGTGTTGCTGTCCTGCATGTCTGCTTAAAAATGTATATTAAATAAAATAAAATTGTTAAATTATGCTCCCTAGAGAGGTCAAAAAAGCAAATTCTGTAACCTTCGTTGCCTAAAGGTTTTTTTTTTTGCTACAGAATAACAAAATTAAATACAAATGTAAATAAATTACAATCAGTGCTGTAAAACAATCTTCATATTTTAATACCTATGTGGTAATAGGTTCCTTTCTGACCTCAACTGCTACAATATTATAGTATTACTTATATTAAATTGTGTTCCAGCCCTTTCACCCCAACTGTGACCTCCTCCTACCTCAATAAATTTGAACCACAAACCTTTCTCAGCAGAATTTCTTCTATGAACTTGTTCCAGCAGAACTAAATATAACTGCAGCTGACCGACACCCAAAGCAATCCCCAAACTGCAACAACCCCCCATAAAAATCTGTTCTTAGTACTGTTGTTTTCCTTACACTTAAAGGAACAGTAAACTTAATTTCTTCCCTATAATTGTGCAGTATGTGTACAATATGTTTTTACAGTGACTCTCCTTACATTCAGGTAGATTACGAGTTGTGCGTTCGTCTTTTAATGCTGAAAAAAATTGTAATTTCAGCGTTAAAACAGCAACGCAGCCATTACAAGTCTTGTCGGTGTAGCTGTACCGCAAGCCTTTTAGCCTGTAACGCAACGTCAGTCCCGCACTCGTAAAAATGACGTTTTATCATGAGACTTCCATAGTGCTGACATTACGAGTTTTGTGGTGAGGCTAAACAGCTTGCGTTACACCCTGTAACGACAAGATCCGTACTGCCATCTGAGAGCAGTAGTTATGAGTTTTACGCAACAAAACTGTTACACAAAACTCATAACTAAACTGTTACAAAGTACACTAAACACCCAAAAACTACCTATTAACCCCTAAACCGAGGCCATCCCGCATCGCAAATACTATATTAAACTAATAAAACCCTAATCTGCCGCTCCCGACTTCGCCGCCACTAATAAAATGTATTAACCCCTATTCCGCCGCTCCCGACATCGTCACCACTATAATAAAGTTATTAACCCCTAAATCGCCACCCTCCCGCATCGCAAACACTATTTAAATATTATTAACCCCTAATTTGCTGTCTGCCCACATAGCCCCCACTATACTATTGGCTATTCAAATCAGCTAATAGAATTTCAGTAGCTCTCATCCTATTGGCTGATTTGAACAACCAATAGGATTTCAGTAGCTCTCATCCTATTGGCTGATTTAAATTTCAAAAATCAAGTCAGCCAAGAGGAATGCAAAGGACGCCATTTTGAAAAGGCTTCTTTGCATTGAAGATTCAGTATACAGCGGCGACCGTATGAAGAGGATGCTCCGTGCTTGATGTCTTCAGGATGGATCTGCTCCGCGCCGCCAGGATGAAGATAGAAGATGCCACCGGGAGGAAGATAGAAGATGCCATCTGGATGAAGATAGAAGATGCTGCCTGGGTGGATGAAGACCTCGCCGCCTGGATGAAGACCTCTCGCCGCCTGGATGTCCGGTCTTCAGGAAGTGTAAGTGGATTTTCGGAGGTTAGTGTTTTTGGGTGGTATTTTTTTTAGATTAGGGTTTGGGCTATGTTAAAAGATAGCTGGATGCCCTTCTAAGGGCAATGCCCATACAAATGTCCTTTTCAGGGCAATGGGTAGCTTAAGTTTTTGTTAGAGTTAGGTTTATTATTTTGGGGGGTTGGTTGGGTGGTGGGTTTTACTGTTGGGGGGGTCTTTGTGTTTTTTTTACAGGTAAAAGAGCTGATTTCTTTAGGGCAATGCCCCACAAAAGGCCCTTTTAAGAGCTATTGGTAGTTTATTGTAGGCTAGGTTTTTTTTTATTTTGGGTGGGCTTTTTTATTTTTATAGGGCTATTAGATTAGGTGTAATTCTTTTTTATTTTTGATAATTTCGTTTGTTATTTTTCGTAATTAAGTGTTTGTTATTTTTTTTTAATTTAGCATTTTTTATTTTTTGTAATTAGATACTTTGTCATTTTTATAGTAGTGTTAGGATTTTTTTAATGTGTATCTTAGTTTTCTTTAATTGGTAGTTAGTTTAGTTTTAGTTTAATAGTTATATTAGTTTAATTATTAGTTTAAGCTAAGTTTTTTTAATTTGACAGGTAAGTTTTAATTTAATTTAAGATAGGGAAATTGTAATTGTAATATAAAGTTAGGGGACGTTAGGTTTAGTTGTTACTAGTTTAAATTAGTTTATTGCAATGTGGGGGCTTTCGGTTTAGGGGTTAATAGTTTAATTTAGTATATTTCATTGTGGGGGGCTTGCGGTTTAGGTGTTAATAGGTTTATTATAGTGGTGTTGGTGTCTGGGAGCAGCAGAATAGGGGTTAATAACTTTATTATAATGGGGGCAATATGTGTGGGGGGCAGATTAGGGGTTAATAATATTTAAATAGTGTTTGCGATGCGGGAGGGCGGCGGTTTAGGGGTTAATAACTTTATTATAGGGGTGATGATATAGGGAGCAGCAGATTAGGGGTTAATAAATTTATTTTGTGGCGGTGATGTGGGGAGCGGCAGATTAGGTGTTAATAACATTATGTAAGTATTGGCGATGTCGGGGGCGGCAGATTAGGGGTGTTTAGACGTGGGCTTTATGTTAGGGTGTTAGGTTTAAATGTAACTTTTTTTTCCCCATAGACATCAATGGGGCTGTATTATGGAGCTTTTCATTCCGCGATCACAGGTGTTAGTTTTTTTTCTAACACCCTCTCCCTATTGATATCTATGGGGAAAGTGTGCACAAGCAAAACAGCGCCTGTATTTTGTGCGGTATGGAGCTCAACACAACCATAACGCACGCACAAACCGGCTGTTTGAAAACTTGTAATGGCAGCGTTATGGAGGGTGAAATAACACAACTTTTGTTGTGTTCGCTATATACTATCGCGCATAACTTGTAATCTACCTGATTGTAAAAGTAAAGATTTATTCATATTGCTCCTCTGATGTGGTGTTTTTTTGTTTTTTTTCTCTCTTTTTTATCGAGTGCAGGAACACGATACATTGAAGTGAATGTCACAATCAAGCAGGTTGTGATTGAACAAAAGCCCTGTGACATTTTTTTTAAAAAACGCAGTGCCAAGAAAGAGGCTATTGAGGCTAACAACAGAGGACTTTTGAGAGCAGTAATATAAATATTTCATTATTTTTGCAAGGTAAGGGGAATCATTGCAGTAGCTGATTGTGCACATGCTGCACAATTATAGAAAAGCATTTTTTAAACAGAAATACAACACAAATTATCTTTCACGCAATTTAGAGCATGCAATTTTAAACATTTTTATAATTTACTTCTATTATTTACTTTGCTTTTGTCCTTCTGGCATCCTTTGTTGAAAATCATATCTAGGTAGGCTCAGGAGCATGAATGTACTGCTGGTAACAAGCTACAGAGTTATTGAAAATCATGAAGGAAACATTTGGGGGTTTATTTCCCTATAATAAACTGCTTGCAACCTTCTACTACAGTAATCTCCCTGCACTTAAAGGGACATTAAACACCTCTTGGTTTTTGTGAAATAAATTTGTGCTTTTTCTCACACTACGTAGAAAGGCCCAAAAGCAAAAGGTTTTCAAGATGCTTAAAATCATCTACACCAGTTTAATCTGCAGCATTTGTAGGTTATAGAAGTTGCTTTTTTGCTTTGTTGTCCTTTTAATTAACCCCTTATATATGTGCCCCTTTGCAAGATACACCCCTCACTTTTAGGGTCGGAGTTGTATTGTATAAGTCTCTCCTTTACATCTAGAACCCAGCTTAGTGAGATAAACAGCTCTCTTTGTGGAACCTTGCCATACTGACAAGACTTCTTAGGTAATCTCACCAGACCAGAATGAAAGCTTTAGAGAATTGGGCCATAAGTATCCGCACATAATTTTCTTCACTCACTGGTAAATGCCCCACATAGTTCACTTGCCCAAAATGAAAAATACCACCTTAAAAACAAAACAAAAACACACAGTTCTAAAACCCCAAATCCACTTAAATTAAAGGGACAGTCTACTCCAGATTTTTTATTGTTTAAAGAGAATTCCTTTATTACCAATACCCCAGTTTTGTGTAACCAACACTGTTATAATAGCATACTTTTTACCACTGTAATTACCTTATATCTAAGCCTCTGCAGACTGCCCCTTTTTTTAGTTCTTTTGACAGACATGCATTTTAGCTAATCAGTGTTATCTATATGGTATACATGAACTAGCGCTATCTATGTTTGAAAAACAGTCAAACTGCACTGAGATAAGACGCCTTAGAAATTAGCATATGTGCCTACCTAGCTTTTGCTTTCAACAAAGAATACCAAGAGAAGAAAGCAAATTTAAAGATAAAAGTCAATTGGAAAGTTGTTTAAAATTCCATGTCCTATCTGAATCATGAAAGTTTAATTTTGACTAGACTGTCCCTTTAAAGGGAAATGGAAGTTAAAATAAATCTTCCATGATTCCAATATAGCATACAATTTATTAAAAAAATATTCTTATCTGATAAATTAATTTCTTTATTGGTGGGGAGTGGTTAGAGTCCATGAGTCCTTACTCTTGGGAAGTACATTACCTGGCCACTAGCAGGAGGCAATGACACCCTACACCAGAGTTTTAAGTATCCCTCCTACTTCCTTACCCTCCCATATTATATATTTCCAAGGATAGGAGGAGGAAAGCAAGAAAGATAGTAGGGTAAAGAGGTGCAAACTATAAAATGACATTGAAAAATGGGCGGGTTTGTGGATTCTCACTACCAAGAAAGAAATGAATTTATCAGGTAAGAATACATTTTGTTTTCTTTCTTAAAGGTAGTGAGAGTCCACGGGTCCTTACTCTTGGAAAACTAATCTCAAAACAGTGGAGTCCACTAAAAAATGGGTGGGACGGAAAAGGCACCTGTTTTTCAGGAACCACCGCCTGAAGAACTTTCCTGTCAAAAGCTGCCTTTGCTGAGGCAAAACACATCAAAATGATAACATTTGGTGAAAGTGTGTAAAGATGACCAAATTGCAGCTTTGCAAATTTGTTCTACGGAAATCTCATTCTTGAAAGCCCAGGAAGAAGAAAAATAACAAGTTGGATGAGCTATGATTCTTAAGGGTGGCAATTTTCCCACCTCCAAGTAATCTTTGTGAATCAAACTTTTTAACCAAGAAACTAAAGAAATTTAGGCCTAGATTTGGAGTTTGGCGTTAGCCGTGAAAACCAGCGTTAGAGGCTCCTAACGCTGGTTTTAGGCTACCTCCAGTATTTGGAGTCACTCAAAATAGGGTCTAACGCTCACTTTTCAGCCGCGACTTTTCCATACCGCAGATCCCCTTACGTAAATTGCGTATCCTATCTTTTCAATGGGATTTTTCTAACTCCGGTATTTAGAGTCGTGTCTGAAGTGAGCATTAGAACTCTAACGACAAAACTTCAGCCGCAGGAAAAAAGTCAGTAGTTAAGAGCTTTCTGGGCTAACGCCGGTTTATAAAGCTCTTAACTACTGTACTCTAAAGTACACTAACACCCATAAACTACCTATGTACCCCTAAACCGAGGTCCCCCCACATCCCCGACACTCGATTACATTTTTTTAACCCCTAATCTGCCGACCACCGTCTACTTTATACTTATGTACCCCTAATCTGCTGCCCCTAACACCGCCAACCCCTATATTATATTTATTAACCCCTAACCTGCCCCCCACAACGTCGCAGCCAGCTACCTACAATAATTAACCCCTAATCTGCCAACCGCAAAGCGCCGCCACCTACGTTATATTTATGTACCACTAATCTGCTGCCCCTAACACCGCCGACCCCTATATTATATTTATTAACCCCTAATCTGCCCCCTCAACGTCGCCTCCACCTGCCTACACTTATTAACCCCTAATCTGCCGAGTGGACCGCACCGCTATTATTATAAAGTTATTAACCCCTAATCCGCCTCACTAACCCTATAATAAATAGTATTAACCCCTAATCTGCCCTCCCTAACATCGCCGACACCTAACTTCAAACATTAACCCCTAATCTGCCGACTGGAGCTCACCGCTATTCTAATAAATGTATTAACCCCTAAAGCTAAGTCTAACCCTAACACTAACACCCCCCTAAGTTAAATATAATTTAAATCTAACGAAATAAATTAACTCTTATTAAATAAATTATTCCTATTTAAAGCTAAATACTTACCTGTAAAATAAATCCTAATATAGCTACAATATAAATTATAATTATATTATAGCTATTTTAGGATTTATATTTATTTTACAGGTAACTTTGTATTTATTTTAACCAGGTACAATAGCTATTAAATAGTTAAGAACTATTTAATAGCTAAAATAGTTAAAATAATTACAAAATTACCTGTAAAATAAATCCTAAGCTAAGTTACAATTAAACCTAACACTACACTATCAATAAATTAATTAAATAAACTACCTACAATTACCTACAATTAACCTAACACTACACTATCAATAAATTAATTAAATACAATTCCTACAAATAAATACAATTAAATAAACTTGCTAAAGTACAAAAAATAAAAAAGAACTAAGTTACAAAAAATAAAAAAATATTTACAAACATAAGAAAAATATTACAACAATTTTAAACTAATTACACCTACTCTAAGCCCCCTAATAAAATAACAAAGCCCCCCAAAATAAAAAAATGCCCTACCCTATTCTAAATTACTAAAGTTCAAAGCTCTTTTACCTTACCAGCCCTGAACAGGGCCCTTTGCGGGGCATGCCCCAAGAAGTTCAGCTCTTTTGCCTGTAAAAAAAAAACATACAATACCCAAGCCCCCCAACATTACAACCCACCACCCACATAATGTTGGGGGGAGTCAGCCAATCAGAATCAAGTTAAATCCGATTGGCTGATCCGATCAGCCAATCAGATTGAGCTTGCATTCTATTGGCTGATCGGAACAGCCAATAGAATGCGAGCTCAATCTGATTGGCTGATTGGATCAGCCAATCGGATTGAACTTGATTCTGATTGGCTGATTCCATCAGCCAATCAGAATATTCCTACCTTAATTCCGATTGGCTGATAGAATCCTATCAGCCAATCGGAATTCGAGGGACGCCATCTTGGATGACGTCATTTAAAGGAACCGTCATTCGACGTTCAGTCGTCGGCCAGGATGGATGTTCTGCGTCGGAGGTCTTCAGGATGCTGCCGCTCAGTGACGTGCAGTCATAGGAGGCAGGGGAGGCAGCGCCTCCCCTGTCCTATGAGTGCAATTACAGTTTTTACGTTTTTTTAATAGTGTTTAAAAAAAAAGATTTTTTAAATTTTTTATTACATTTTTTTGTTTGTTAAGGTACCCTATGATCCCCCCACCCCCCCGCATCCCGCCCCCCCCCCCGCGCGCCGCCGTGGCTACTGCAAAACACCAGTTTAGTTTGCGCAATACTGGAGAGGCAGCGAGGCTATGTTTGTATTCAGCCTCTGCAGAAGCAGCCTCAGCCAATCAGCGCCCGCTATCCATAGGGCGGGAAAGAACCGACAATGTACAGAGTGAGACGCACCAGTGAGCACTGTGACGTGTGGGTGAGGCGGTGGGGAGGAGTCGGACTCGCTAGTCAATGTGAACGGACTGAGTTGCTGCAGCTCCAGGCCCACACCCCCCTAGATAGGCTGGCCAATGATTGCACAGACAGAGCAGCGTGACGTAGCGGTCGCGCCGACACACACACAGACTGTCAGACTTCAGGCGGGAAGAAGACTGAGCAGGAGGGAGCTGCTGAGAGAGACTTCTGTGTGGCGTCTTGCCCTGCCGAAGACAACAGTGAGTCAGTGAGTGAATCCAGATTCCAGAAGGCTGTGGCTACTGGAATGTGGACTCGGTCGACCAGGGAGGGAGCTAGGAGGAGGGTGTCGTCACCTCAGGTAAAAAGTAAGTTACTTAAAGTGTTTTCTCTTTTTATGTCTGTTAGCTTGTCAGAGTCCCTTACCACAGACACGGTGTGTCTGTGGTCAGCTGGCTCAGGACAGTCAGGCGGCTGAGCGGCTCTTAGACTCAGGCTGGCCGCATGGGGTGACTCAGCTGGGGCCTGGGGGGGACCGTCACCACTAGTACTAGTATAATCTGCTGAGCAGATTATAAAATGGGCTCTTCAGGATGTTTTGAGAAGCAGTATATTTTCTATTAGGAGGCGTTGGGGGTTGACTCCACTGTCTGGTAAACATTATGATTGAGCCTATAAAAACTTTAGCATTATCATGGGAATAAAAAGATCTATTGAGAATATTGGGGAAACATCTATATACCATTATTAGTACCCTGCTTATGTATTTTAATAGGATTTATTGTAGGTACATTAAAGATTTCCTTTTGTGCATTACAGAGACCCTATAGACTCATATGAACTCCTTTTTAAATTCTATTGAAAAATGCCTTTACAAGCAGGGTGTCAGGATTGCTCTGTATGGGCAGAGGGTGGCAGAGCAGATTCTGCTCTGCCACCCTCTGCCCATTCTGTAATGCACATCTGTAATGCACAAATGGAAATCTTTAATGTACCTACAATAACTCCTATTAAAATACATAAGCAGGGTACTAATAATGGTATATAAATGTTTCCCCAATATACTCAATAGATCTTTTTATTCCCATGATAATGCTAAAGTTTTTATAGGCTCAATCATGTTTACCAGACAGTGGAGTCAACCCCCAACACCTCCTAATGGAAAATATACTGCTTCTCAAAACATCCTGAAGAGCACATCTTATTCTGCATCCCCTTCATGGTAGTCATTCCTCAGCACTCTAAAATAATAGCACTAATTCTCATATGGCACCCACCTTGCAATATTCATCACCCATTGCACCCAGGTAAATCAATCCCACATTATTATCCCTTGGGGCTCTTTAACCTTCATTTAATGGCCTTACATGTGAAAAAAAGTGGAACTTTAAGCTTGATTGAAGTTCTCTCTCAATATTTTTTAACTTCTACTAAATGGGTACTACTCTTTTTTTTTATTTATTTGTATTATTTAAATATAACAATCTGGTTCATAATTGGTTTTTAAAGGAGCCTAATTAAGTCATAAGGTTCTCAAAACCAATCATATTGAAGTATGGAAGGGCTCAATGTCATGATCTTACTTTTTTTACTGAAATTGTCCCCTTTTGTTTCAAAAAAGGAAAATGTTAAAATATAAACAAATTACTAAAGTTAGATGTATAAATGTGAATCTGACAGATGGTCCCACCAGTGTATGAAGGTTAATTGTGATAGAGGAGCTTACTGTTGATGCCTGGTAATTAGATATTGCTTTATACAAACATTGGAGGAGTCAGTGCTTAATTATTTAAGCAGATGTTTAGCCCTATTATTTTTCAATTTCTGGCTTCAGTTTAAAGGGCCTACGAGGTAAATGTGCTTGAGAGATGCCATTTTAAATACCATATACTGGTTAATTAGCAGTTCTGCTGTGGTGGCGTCCATAGATAGCACCCAGTGTCAAAAAATTGCTCAAATCATACCTCATATCAGACCCCTGTCTCTGCAGCCCCAAACATTCATTTTATGGATGATACAAATTATAACTAAAACAAAATGTAAAACGAGTAAAGGAAAAGCAAGAGAATCATGCGGTTGTTTGTGTTTAAGCTCCAGAAAGGGGTTAAACACACAGTAGAAGTGCTGCTCGGGATCAACATATCACTGCTGGTCCCAAGCAGATTTATCGTTCTCCCCCCATGGTCTCTTTCTCTCTCTGTCTGTCTTCCTCCCCCTCTGACTCTCTCATCCCTTATGTGTCTCTCTAACCCTCTGTGTGTGATTGTGTATCTCTCTCTTTCTCTCTCTCTAACCCTCTATGTGTGATTGTGTCTCTCTCTCTATCCCTCTGTGTGTGATTGTGTCTCTCTCTTTCTCTCTAACCCTCTGTGTCTCTCTCCCTCTCCCCCTGTCTCTCTCTCCCTCTCCCCCCGAGTGCTTTTCTGTGTTTCTGTCTACCTTTTATTTATTTAAAGGGGTGGGGTCAAGCGCCCCACCATCTTTAAATTTCACCAGCCGCCACTGGATCAAGACATTTTTATATTTACTGAATAATGAAGGAATCTATAAGCATAATTTGCAGCATTAAAGTAAAAAGTATGTTTTAAACATATTTTAATGGGCCTGGATTTCTAGATCTCATAATGAGAGCAAGCATTTTGTTATCTGGCAAGAGTTTCTGTTACAATCCTTTAGACTAAAATCAGATGTTTACTAAGTTGACCAGTTTTTCAAGACACCATTTAAAGGGACATGAAACCCATATGTTTTCTTTCATGATTTAGAAAGAGCATGCAATTTTAAATAACGTTCCAATTTACATCTAATATCTAATTTTCTTCATTCTTTTGTTATCCTTTGTTGAAAATAATATCTAAATATGCTCAGTAGCTGCTGATTGGTGGCTGCACATAGATACCTCATGTGATTGGCTCACCCATGTGCATTGCTATTTCTTCAACAAAGGATATCTAAAGAATGAAGGCGTATCCTACCCACTGCCTCACCATACTCTGATGTCACCGCACGTCACTGCTGCCGCTCCGCTCCGGATGGATGCCGCTTGGATGAAGACTTCAATCGGATGGAAGACCTCTTCTGCCCCGCTTGGATGAAGACTTCAGCCAGATCATGGACCTCTTCAGCCCCCCGCTTGGGCTTGGATCAGGACATCGGAGGAGCTCTTCTGGACAGATCGGTGAACCCGGTGAGGTGAAGACAAGGTAGGAAGATCTTCAGGGGCTTAGTGTTAGGTTTATTTAAGGGGGGTTTGGGTTAGATTAGGGGTATGTGGGTGGTGGGTTGTAATGTTGGGGGGCTTGGGTATTGTATGTTTTTTTTACAGGCAAAAGTTCTGAATTCTTTGGGGCATGCCCCGCAAAGGGCCCTGTTCAGGGCTGGTAAGGTAAAAGAGCTTTGAACTTTAGTAATTTAGAATAGGGTAGGGCATTTTTTTTATTTTGGGGGGCTTTGTTATTTTATTAGGGGGCTTAGAGTAGGTGTAATTAGTTTAAAATTGTTGTAATATTTTTCTTATGTTTGTAAATATTTTTTTATTTTTTGTAACTTAGTTCTTTTTTATTTTTTGTACTTTAGCAAGTTTATTTAATTGTATTTATTTGTAGGAATTGTATTTAATTAATTTATTGATAGTGTAGTGTTAGGTTAATTGTAGGTAATTGTAGGTAGTTTATTTAATTAATTTATTGATAGTGTAGTGTTAGGTTTAATTGTATATAATATAATTATAATTTATATTGTAGCTATATTAGGATTTATTTTACAGGTAAGTATTTAGTTTTAAATAGGAATAATTTATTTAATAAGAGTTAATTAATTTCGTTAGATTTAAATTATATTTAATTTAGGGGGGTGTTAGTGTTAGGGTTAGACTTAGCTTTAGGGGTTAATACATTTATTAGAATAGCGGTGAGCTCCAGTCGGCAGATTAGGGGTTAATGTTTGAAGTTAGGTGTCGGCGATGTTAGGGAGGGCAGATTAGGGGTTAATACTATTTATTATAGGGTTAGTGAGGCGGATTAGGGGTTAATAACTTTATAATAATAGCGGTGCGGTGCGGTCCGGTCGGCAGATTAGGGGTTAATAAGTGTAGGCTGGTGGAGGCGACATTGTGGGGGGCAGATTAGGGGTTAATAAATATAATATAGGGGTCGGCGATGTTAGGGCAGCAGATTTGGGGTACATAGGGATAATGTAAGTAGCGGCGGTTTACGGAGCGGCAGATTAGGGGTTAATAATAATATGCAGGGGTCAACGATAGCGGGGGCGGCAGAATAGGGGTTAATAAGTGTAAGGTTAGGGGTGTTTAGACTCGGGGTACATGTTAGAGTGTTAGGTGCAGATGTAGGAAGTGTTTCCGCATAGCAAACAATGGGGCTGCGTTAGGAGCTGAACGCGGCTTTTTTGCAGGTGTTAGGTTTTTTTTCAGCTCAAACAGCTCCATTGTTTCCTATGGGGGAATCGTGCACGAGCACGTTTTTGAGGCTGGCCGCTTGCGTAAGCAACTCTGGTATTGAGAGTTGAAGCTGCGTTAAATATGCTCTACGCTCCTTTTTTGGAGCCTAACGCAGCCTTTATGTGGACTCTCAATACCAGAGTTATTTTTATGGTGCGGCCAGAAAAAAGCCGGCGTTAGCTACGCGGGTCGTTACCGACAAAACTCCAAATCTAGGCCTTAGATTATGCAATAATATCTCCTTTGAGGATTTTGGATTCGGACATAAAGACGACAACAATCTCCTGGTTAATATTCTCCTGAAAAACTACCTTAGGCAGAAAACTAGACAAAGTTAGTATCACTGCTTTATCCTGATGAAAAACCAAACATGGTGGCTTACCAGAAAGAGAGCGGATAATTTGTAGTGGAGGAAATGGCAAGCAAAAACAAAACATCCCATGATAATAACTGGATATCCAAAGGTTCATGCATAGGTTCAAAAGATGGAGATTGCAGAACTCTTAGAACTAAATTCAAAATTCATGGAGGAGAAATAGGTCAAATTTTAACAAACTAATAAATATCAGGAAGATGAGCAAGTTTCCTGTGCAATAGAATAGAGAAAACAGAAATATGACCCTGAAATGCATTGACTGATAAGCCCTTGTCTAGGCAACCTTGAAGGAATTGTAAAATACTAGGAATTCTAACTGAATGCCACGTATATCCTCGTTCAGAACACCAAGCAAGATGTACCCTCCACACTTTGCAGTAAATATTTCTAGTGACAAGCTTATAAGCTTGAATTAAGGTTTATATCACTGAGCCAGAAAAACCTCTTTGAGAGAGAATTAAGCTTTCAATCTGCAAGCTGTTAATATGAGGGAATGAAGGTTTTGATAAAAGAATTGCCCTTGAGATAAGAGATCTGGATGTTGAGGAAGATACCACAGAGGAGCACTGGACATTTGAACCAGAATGAGGAAAAAGTGGCGCTGAGTCTTTAGGTAGATGCAAATGGTTTATTAGGAGCAGGCTTCCATATTGGACATCGGGTTAGCTCCTATCTTAGGCGTTTCGTGCATGGGCACATGCGCTTCATCAGAGATCATTTGATAAGAACAGGAGAAGTGGACCGAGCGCTACACCCAGGGCCTTAAGCTTACTAACTATATAGCCTCCTAGTAGGCTAACAATATAAAAGTTAAAATGGGGAGAGAGTAAGCGCTAAAAAGCTTAAAAGGCTAGTAAAAAGTACATTTTAATACATATAAAAATTTACAAATGGCAATCAGACGCATGGATCCATGTTTGACTTAACAAAAAAATATATAATAAACAAATCTAAAAATATCTAAAAATATCCAATGGAGTAAAGCATGTGACGCTGACTTATTGAGCCAGTGATGAGGAGTTAGAAGGACATGTACATTCAATAATATAAACAACCTAAGTGAGTGATTGAGTATACACAATAGCTGTCAACAAAGAAAAATAGCATTCACAAAAAATAGTGTTCACAAAAATTGGCGTACATAAAAAATGTTAAAATGTTCAACCGGTTATATGTAAGTGAATCCAGTAGTGTTTCCTCCAAAGTGACGTGTAGAAATATAACGTAAAGTCAATAATAGTAGAATGTAAACGTTGAGTGGGTCAAATTATTGTGGTTCAGCTTCTAAATTAAAAAATTGTAAATCCGTGAGGTGTATAAAAATAAAAATAACTTGTGAAAAAATCCACGTGGAAAACTTGAATTCAGATGATAAACAAAGGTCAAAAATCAAAAGACAAAAATAAAAAGACAAAAATATCAAAAGACAAAAATAGAAAATCAGTGATAATATTAAAAAGCACTAAAGATCTAGTGAAAACAAATCCTTAATTCAGATGTTAAAAATCCTTGGTAAGATCCATAACAAACAAATATCAGAGATCATTTGAACCAGATCTGCATACTACGTGCTGTAGGGCCACGCAGGAGCTATCAATATTGCTGACACATTTTCCTGTTTTATCCGAGCAATCACTTGTGGAAGAAGCCCAACTGGTGGAAACAGAAAAACTAGATTGTAAGACCTTGACCTGTATCTGGGGAGTTTGTGGTTTAGGCATAATGCCATTAAGTCTTTTTCTGGCAGACCTCAGTGATGTACCAACTGGTGAAACATTTTCTGGTTGAGAGACGATTCTCCTGAGTGCAAGGTCTACCGACTCGAGTTATCCGCTTGCCAGTTGCTGACCCCGGGAATTTGACTGACTAAGATGGTACACTAGTGTACATCTGCCCAATTCATGATACACAAAACCTCTGCCCCTTTATGAGTGAAATAGACCACCACCGTGATGTTGTCTGACAGAAAGCAAATTAAAGAAATCGAAGAAGCCAGACCTAAAGAGCCCTTAAAATTACACAGAGTTCCATTACATTTATTGTAAGCTTTGTCTCCTGAGGAGACCAGATTTCCTGAGATCAATGAGAACCCCACACTGCTCACCAACCTGTCAAGCTACCAATACACTAATACAGAAGCAGGAAACTCATCCCCTGAGAGAATGGGAGATATCCACCAAGACAGGGATTGCTTGACTAATGACTCCAAATGACTTTTCTGAGACAGGTTGGAGTGATTGCTGTTCCACTGTGGTAGCACGGATAGTTGGAGTTGAATGCAAATTAAATCTTGCAAATGGAATGATATCTGATGCTGCCACCATCAGACTTACTACCTCCATGCATTGAGCAATAGTAGGATGAAGGACTGTACATTCCTGCAAGCCAATTGCAGCTTGAGTTTGCGTTGGTGTATGAGAAACAGTCTCATGGATTACCAAATGTATAGGATTTCCTTGTGAGAAGAGTAAGTGAACTCTTGGCCATGTTTACCTTCAAGCCATGAATGCAAAGAAACCAAAGAAGTTTCTCTGTATAAGCAGTCTCTAAAGGTAAAGGTGGAGCATGAACCAAAATGTCATCCAGGTAAGGAGCTACTGCTATTCCTTGCACCCTGACGCCATAAACAAGTGCCCCAGGACCTTTGTAAAGATCATGGGAGTTGTAGCAAGACCAAAAGGAAGAGCCACAAACTGGTAGTGTCTTTGCAGAAAAGCAAAACGTAGATCCTCTAAGTTTATTGTTGCCATGAATTGACCCAGAAGGACTAACAGAAGAATAGATTGAATGGATCCAATCTTGAAGAAAGGAACCCTCAATTTTTTTTTAAGTTTTCAGATCCAAAATGGGTCTGAATGAACCCTCCATCTTTGGTACAATGAACAGATTGTAATAGAACCCCTTCCCTTGATCCGCTTTCGTGACTAGAACAATAACTCCCATTTTTTCCAGATCCTGTACACACTGATGGAAAGCTGCATTTCTTGATACATGAGACAGAATAAACCTTCCTCAAGGAGGCTGAGACTTAAAACCTATTCTGTATCGCTGGAAAATAATTTCCGTCATCCAGGGATCCTGAACAGACTAAGACCAGGCCTTTTGAAAAAGGCTTAACTTGCTCCCTACCAACAATGAGTCTGATTCGTGGGCTGCACATTCATGTGTTTTTGGCATTAGAAGGAGACTGCTTGGAATTGTTCCAGACTGGATTGGGTTTCCAGGTGGACTTGGTAGAATCTGACTTCTGAGAAGAAGAAAATTGTTGGTTCCTTGATTGGGGAAAGGAATGAAAGCTGTTTCCAGATTTATCCTGAGGCAAAAAACGCTCCATTTCTGCCTGTAATAGTGGAAATGATAGTCCAATACAGTTTTTTCCCTTAAAAGCTAAGGTCAGAAGTCTGGATTTTATCACCAAGTCAGTAGACCATGACTAGTCTTCAACCAAAGAGCCCTTCTAGCAAGGACAACTAAGCTGTGTTCTTTGCATCGATGCATATAATCTGAATAGCCGATTGGCCGCAAATCTGCATAGGGCGTTATTGCACAAGCAATTCTGGTGAACTGCTTGTGCAATGATAAATGCCGACAGCGTTTATTGATGTGCAACGGAAATGATACGCTACATCGTATCATGTCCACTCGCACTTTGATAAATATGCCCCTAAAACCTTAAACGTGTTTTGTCAATATTTAAACAGCTAATGAAACTTTAAAAAATACATTTACACGTTATTCACAGACTATTCTTTTCTTTAAATGCATAATTCAATCTAGTATTTATCAAGTGTTTAATGTCCCTTTAAGCTCTTACTCTTGAAACACCTATTGCTTTTACTATATGTGTATATTGCAAAAATGTTTCTATTCAAGACTGAAATTCACCTGTATTGGTAGTTCGGTTTGCAGCTAAGGTTCACAACAGATAGGGAGCTGAGCTGTGGTTTTTCTTTTGATCATGTACAAAGAGTTTTAGGCTGCCTTTAGGCTGGAATAGCTCTAAGGAAAAATAGGTTTGTATGTTGCACACTGCAACCAGCTACACATATAAATGATAGGCAGAGGATATTGTTACTATTATTATAGAAAGTCTCCTACAGAATAAATAGTTGTTGCTCGTACTTAGGTGCTGTCACAATGTGGCTGTTGGCTAATTATTTGCTGCCAGGAGTGATTATGCTGAAGACTTGTCATTATGCAGCAATCCTGTAATCAATAGCAAAAAAACAACAACAAAACATTGGAGTATAATACGGTACAAACAGTTTAGAGTGATCCAAGCTTTAATACATTGACTATAATAATATGTATAAGATGTGTGAAGATATTATATACATTGTATTACTATCACTATCTTATTAGTATTAGACTCATTCAGAATATGATTGTCAACATGATTATACATTATTTTGAAAATATAATATTTAAAGGGAAAGCAAACACCTTGATATAAAATATTTAGTTATGAAGAATAAAACAACTTTGCCCCATTTAAATGGTCTTGTCATTCCCTAAATCATCTAGGAATCTATTGTCTAACAGTATTTCTAGGGTGATCTCTGATGAGAACTCAGACTACTTAATGGTAAACAGGAAGTGCAGGAGAAAGTCCGCAGCATCACCTGACCACAAGGAGAAAACAACAAACAAAGTAGTCGAATGGAAACAAACTTACCGATAACTTGTAGTAAAAGATCAGTTTATTGAAGCCCACAGGCTGTAAAGTCATGGTAGAAGGGGCAAGCCTTTCTTAATCCTTCTACCATGACGTTACAGTCTGTGGGCTTGTGTTTATACGGCGCACTTCTATAAACTGATCTTTTACTACAAGTTATCTGTGGCAAGTTTGTTTCCATTCGATTAGTATGTTTGCTGTTTTCTCCTGGCGGTCAGGTGATGCTGCAGACTTTCCCTTGCACTTCTGGTTTGTTGTAGCGTTGTGGCGAAGACGCTGTCTGCTGGGCTGCCGGGCTGAGGATGTGGTATTGGCACTTGCAGAGATCGTGCACATGCTGAAGAAACGCTGCCTGGGTACAGTAGAGTTGGTAAACGACACTTACTTGGCTTTTCTTTCATTGTAAACAGGGCTAGTTCAACCATGGGACCAAGTAGGTCCAATGGACCCAGGAAGCATTTGACAAGGGGCAGCACTTCAGTGACTGAGTCAGTAATTGTCAGAGCCAGACCATTCCTGTCCTCTGTCTCTGTAGGGGAAGTCACAGGTTCCCAGATGCATAACCTCCTAATGCACAGACACAGAACCGATCAGGGGGACATTCAATGTGGGAAAAGTGCATCTCTTCACTAACTTCCTTCCCACTTATTGTGCAATTGTGCATAAGCATTGGTTGCATGCAGGTTGGCAGGCTTAGTAGGGTCAGAGGTCAGGCTAGTAGGTTGATATGCTAATTATTATTATTATTATTTATTATTATCAGTTATTTGTAGAGTGACAACTGATTCTGTAGTGCTATAAACATAAGCATGAGATGCAGGATAACATTTATATGTGCCAAGAGTTGCACTGTTGTAGTCAGCTCTCATGAAGGTGATCTACAAACAGCTGTGCTCATAGGCTTACATGCTAAGTTGGTTCAAGGGGATAACAAAGGAGGAGAGGCACTGTGGTTAGAAAAGGTTAGTGTAGATTGTATGCATTCCTGAAAAATAGAGTCTTTAAGGAGCACTTTAAATTTTCAAAACTAGGGGAGAGACTTGTGGAGTGTGGCAGAGAGTTCCACAAAGTAATGTAACTACTAGGGAGGGCTTTATTTCATTCTTGGACCCATGTAGCACAATTTCTTAGGCCGACCTTGATTGTAAATTGGATGTTTCTTCAATATTGTGTCTTGCACGGATCATAGCTCTGAAGATGAGCTTTCTGCATGTTTTGTTGTCTGCCTTGAGACTCCCTAAATACTTGTTGCTACAATTTCAAAGTCTCATGACGGGGTTCATTTGGAAAGGCAGACCCCCATGTATTTTACACATAGTTTTACAATACCCACACTATATAGGAGGTGTGGCTGCCTCCTCATGTGTTCTTTGATATTATGAGACTGTTATGCTAACGCACATTTTGCGTTGGGTAGTCAGACAACAAACAAGAAATCCAACAGATATTGCTGCCTCCCGTTGACTTATTATGTATCCCCCCTCAATGCTGTAGATACCTTAAGATATCAATATAACATTATTGAAATATTTGAAATTATGGGATCTGATTGATCACTACATTTCTGTAGCACCTCATCTCTCACCAATAATTTTTTTTATTGCTTTTTAAAAGGCTTATCAGACTTCCACCTTTGTCTCTACCTCTCACTTTGAATTTTTAAGACCCAAAAGTTTTGATCCTAAGGTTAACAAATGAAAATAGAGAGAAGGAGGCCCATTACGCAGACCTGACATTATCAGTACACTATGGATAGATGGAGGGTGCTCGACCATCTCAGAAATCTAGCCCCCTGATAGCATGGGAACGCACTCTTCACATTAATGTTTCTCTACAACATTGGCAAAAAACTATTTTACTCACAAAGAAGATACATTCTGTGATCCTTCCTCACCACTATGCTGGCGAGATTGTTGGAAAGAGGGGGGTTTCTTCATATGTGGTGTTCCTTGACCATCTTTGGTGAATTTGCTTCAATATTCTTGGTAAATTTCACATTAAAGGGAAGGTAAAGTTATCCTTTGTTTAATCAATGTAACCATTTATCACTATATACTTATAATAGTCGCTAAGTTTTTTTTTATGAATATTCAAATATTTGTGTTAAAAATTAATTTCAAAATCCCTACCTTTTGTCTCCCGACTCCTCCCAAGCCTTTACTTCCTTCTGCATTTTGTGATGTCTCTACGCCTCGCAAATGCGCGTGCACGACCCAGGATAAAAATTGTGCATGCGTTACTCTCATATTATTTTACAATGCGCATCTGCTAATTTGCCTTGTAGTATAGTATTGAATGAATAGGTATATTCATTCAGTACTATACGATCAGAGACAGGAGCTGCATTTATTGCTATCGTTGAAACGTTTCTTAAAAGCATCGATCTATTAACTCGGTTTGCCCAATTGTACTATAAAATCTATAGTACCATTGGACAAACAGAGTTAATAGATCGATGTTTTTAAGAAACGTTTCAACAATATCAATAAATGCAGCTCCTGGCTCTGATTGTACAGAATGTAACAAGACGATGAGGTAGTATGTGTGGGACGCATGTGCGAAACTGGAACGTGCTTGGTTGAGAAGATGAGGAAAAATTACAGTGCGCATGTGGCGACGAGTAAAGGGGCGGATGACGTTGGTCTAAAAATCAATTGGCTATCAAATACATGTAATGTAAAGGAAAAAAAAAAAGAAATAATGGGTTGAATTTGGGGATGTATATAAATAGGAATATAAAGGTAATATATTTATTTATAACTATTTATATAAACAATTATGAATTAAAGTCATATTATTTTTAAACATTGAATGATATTCTAGATAGTGATGAGGGTAACTTTACCTTCACTTTAACATCTCAGACAGCCGCTTCTCCACTGTAATTCTCCATTTTTACCTAAGCCACAGGGATATTTATATCCCTATTATCTATTTATTCAGACTAGCAATAAGAAGAACCTGGCAGAGTCCGTCATCCCTAACGTGTACCAGGGTGATCAAAATGATGGATTACACTGTTCTATGGAAAGTTTTTTTCCAAGCTTTAGATGCAGTAATCTTATTTGAACTGCAACTTTGCAATATACATTTATTACTTATTTTGCCCCATTTTTGGCGTAATTTAGCTCTGTTGTAGATTTCATAATTCTCTGAGATGGGAATGCGCCCTGCTGAGTTTTAAAGGCTAGCTCTGCTACATACATTTCCCTAATTGACTTTAATAGATAACAACTGCAAAACAATTCACTTTATACTAAATTAATGACTGTGATAAGCCTTGTTGTCTGCAGACTCAAGCCCAGATTGGCTCCTCCAAATAAGGCAAATAGTGTGTGGAGTTTACCTATTGAAAAATAATTGCAGTAAAGAAAAATATTATTTTTGTTTAAAAAAATGTTTTCACTTGGCATATATGTTAGTCTATAGTAAGACAACAGAAATACAAGGGGCTAGATTACAAGTGGAGCACATCGATAATGCAGGGTGCGTTATCTTATGCCTGGACCTGAGCTAACAATAGAGAACAATCAAGTGGATGGTAAAAAAAAGTTTAGCAGAGAATTTTAGCTTAGACAAACATTTTTAGTGTGCCCTACCACTTCAAAACATGCCTAACAAAACACAGCACAGATATATTAAAATTATGTATTTCAGTTATATTTAGGCATAGGGAATATATAATAAAGGTTTTTATATTTAACAAAAAAAATATAATAGTAAAATTTAAAGTGCTACTGATTTAACTTGAGTGATATTAGTGCACAATAGCGGAAATATTTTTGGGCTCCACTTGTAATTCATGTATTTTCTTTATTGTGTAATTATTTGTATTGATAATACAACAACACATATGTATCATAGTGTTAATGTCACTAATATATGTTGTATAATCAAAATAAATTACAAGTATTTATTGTATAGGTATATACTACTGACAGCAGATGTCAGGCCTCTTAAGAATATTTCTAGATTTACTTATACATCATGGGCGTGATCCGATATACAGTGCAGGTTTCAGCGCAAGCTTGGAAACCTGCGCTGCCCGTAGTTTCAGTGAGCTATCACATATACGGCGTCGGCAGTTGCTAAAGTGCCGTAAGTTAGACAAACTAGCAATGTCCAGAAATCAGCGTAAGTACAAATTTCTGGAGTCGCCAGTGACTTACGGCACTTTAGAAACTGCCACCGCCTAAAAAACCTGAATAAAATATTAAATCTCCCGTTACTGTCTAACACACCTCCCAAAAATAGCCCAACACGTATACCCCTCTATCCGCAATCCCCCCTCTCACTCCTAACAATAAATGTATTAACCCCTAAACTGCTGGTCCCGGACCCCGCCGCCACCTATATTATATGTATTCCCCCCTAATCTGACCCCCCTACACCGCCGCCACCTATATTATATGTATTACCCCCTAATTTGACCCCCCTACACCGCCGCCACCTATTTTAAATATATTAACCCCTAATCTAATCCCCCGACACCGCCGCCACCTATATTATATGTATTCCCCCCCTGCACCGCTGCCACCTATATTATATGTATTCCCCCCTAATCTGACCCCCTACACTGCCGCCACCTATATTATATGTATTACCCCCTAATCTGACCCCCCTACACCACCGCCACCTATTTTAAATATATTAACCCCTAATCTAATCACCCTACACCGCCGCCACATATATTATATGTATTCCCCCCTAATCTGACCCCCCTACACCGCCGCCACCTATATTATATGTATTACCCCCTAATCTGACCCCCCTACACCGCCACCACCTATATTATATGTATTACCCCCTAATCTGACCCCCCTACACCACCGCCACCTATTTTAAATATATTAACCCCTAATCTAATCACCCTACACCGCCGCCACATATATTATATGTATTCCCCCCTAATCTGACCCCCCTACACCGCCGCCACCTATATTATATGTATTACCCCCTAATCTGACCCCCTTACACCGCCGCCACCTATATTATATGTATTACCCCCTAATCTGACCCCCCTACACCACCGCCACCTATTTTAAATATATTAACCCCTAATCTAATCACCCTACACCGCCGCCACATATATTATATGTATTCCCCCCTAATCTGACCCCCCTACACCGCCGCCACCTATATTATATGTATTACCCCCTAATCTGACCCCCTTACACCGCCGCCACCTATATTATATGTATTACCCCCTAATCTGACCCCCCTACACCACCGCCACCTATTTTAAATATATTAACCCCTAATCTAATCACCCTACACCGCCGCCACATATATTATATGTATTTCCCCCTAATCTAATCCCCCTACACCGCCGTCACCTATGTAAAATATATTAACCACTAAACCTAAGTCTAACCCTAACACCCCCTAACTTAATTATTATTAAAATAAATCTAAATAATATTAATATTAACTAAATTATTCCTATTTAAAACTAAATACTTACCTATAAAATAAACCCTAAAATAGCTACAATATAATTAATAATTACATTGTAGCTATTTTAGGGTTTATATTTATTTTACATGTAACTTTGTATTTATTTTAACTAGGTACAATAGCTATTCAATAGTTAATAACTATTTAATAGCTACCTAGTTAAAATAATTACAAAATTACCTGTAAAATAAATCCTAACCTAAGTTACCATTACACCTAACACTATCAATAAATTAATTAAACTACAATTATCTAAACTAAATTACAATTAAATACACTAAACTATATTACAAAAAAAACAAACACTAAACTACAAAAATAAAAAAATATTGCAAGAATTTTAAGCTAATTACACCTAATCTAAGCCCCCTAATAAAATAAAAAAGCCCCCCCAAATAATAAAATTTCCCTACCCTAAACTAAATTACAAAAGTAATCAGCTCTATTATCAGCCCTTAAAAGGGCCTTTTGCGGGGCATTGCCCCAAAGTAATCAGCTCTTTTACCTGTAAAAAAAAGAACAACCCCCCCCCATTACAACTCACCACCCACACACCCCTACTCTAAAACCCACCCGATCCCCCCTTAAAAAACCTAAGTCTAACCCCCAAGTGCTCCTTACCTGTCCTGAAGACCGGTGGAGAAGGTCCTGCTCCAGGCGGTGAATTCTTCTTCCAAGCGGCGACATCTTCTTCTTCCAGGAACCAGCCGGCGCGGAGCGGAGGAGTTGAAGACCGATGACCGCGGAGCTGAAGACCATCCTCTCTGGAACTGAAGACCGGCGATGCTGGAACTGAAGATCGGCGGCGCTGGAACTGAAGACTGGAGCCATGGAGCATGGAGGATCCTCTTCATACGATCTCCGCCGTACACTGAATAGGAATTCAAAATATGCGATTAAAAATGGCGTCCCTTGAATTCCTATTGGCTGATTTGAGCCTTCAAATTCAAATCAGCCAATCGGATGAGAGCTACTTTAATTCTATTGGCTGATTTGAATAGCCAATAGAATAAGAGCTACTGTAATTCTATTGGCTATTCAAATCCTCCGCTCTGCGCCGGCTGGTTCCTGGAAGAAGAAGATGTCGCCGCTTGGAAGAAGACTTCACCGCCTGGAATAGGACCTTCTCCGCCGGTCTTCAGGACAGGTAAGGAGCACTTGGGGGTTAGACTTAGGTTTTATTAAGGGGGGATCGGGTGGGTTTTAAAGTAGGGGTGTGTGGGTGGTGGGTTGTAATGGGGGGGTTGTTGTCTTTTTTTTACAGGTAAAAGAGCTGATTACTTTGGGGCAATGCCCCGCAAAAGGCCCTTTTAAGGGCTGGTAATAGAGCTGATTACTTTTTTAATTTAGTTTAGGGTAGAGAAATTTTATTATTTTGGGGGGCTTTTTTATTTTATTAGGGGGCTTAGATTAGGTGTAATTAGCTTAAAATTCTTGTAATCTTTTTTATTTTTTGTAATTTAGTGTTTGTTTGTTTTTGTAATATAGTTTAGTTTATTTAATTGTATTTTAGTTGAGATAATTGTAGTTTATTTAATTAATTTATTGATAGGGTAGTGTTAGGTGTAATGGTAACTTAGGTTAGGATTTATTTTACAGGTAATTTGGTAATTATTTTAACTAGGTAGCTATTAAATAGTTATTAACTATTTAATAGCTATTGTACCTAGTTAAAATAAATACAAAGTTACCTGTAAAATAAATATAAACCCTAAAATAGCTACAATGTAATTATTAATTATATTGTAGCTATCTTAGGGTTTATTTTATAGGTAAGTATTTAGTTTTAAATAGGAATAATTTAGTTAATAATATTAATATTATTTATTATTTAGATTTATTTCAATAATAATTAAGTTAGGGGGTGTTAAGGTTAAGGTTAATATATTTAATATAGGTGGCTGCGGTGTAGGGGGATTAGATTAGGGGTTAATATATTTAAAATAGGTGGCGGCGGTGTAGGGGGCTCAGATTAGGGGGTAATATAGTTAATGTAGGTGGCGGCGGTGTAGGCGGCTCACATTAGGGGGTAATATAGTTAATGTAGGTGGCGGCGATGTAGGGGGCTCACATTAGGGGGTAATATAGTTAATGTAGGTGGCGGCGGTGTAGGGGGCTCACATTAGGGGGTAATATAGTTAATGTAGGTGGCGGCGGTGTAGGGGGCTCACATTAGGGGGTAATATAGTTAATGTAGGTGGCGGCGGGGTAGGGGGCTCAGATTAGGGGTTAATAAATTTAATATAGGTGGCGGCGGTGTAGGGGGGTCAGATTAGGGGGTAATACATATAATATAGGAGGCGGCGGGGTCTGGGAGCGGCGGTTTAGGGGTTAAACACTTTATTAGGGATTGCGGTGGGGGATTGCGGCTGACAGGTAGATAGACATTGCGCATGCGTTAGGTGTTAGGTTTTATTTTGCAGGTAGTTTAGCAAGTTATGGGGCTCCAATACTCAGCGTAAGGCTTACTACGCCTGCATTTTGTGGTGAGGTGAACAGGGAGTAAGGATACCAAACTGCGCTGGTTTGGTATGCCAGTCTATGGGCTAAAAAACTACGGCCAAAGGCAGAAATATACGAGCGTAACTTCTATGTTACGCCGTATATAGGATACCAAACCAGCACAATATTTGGCTGCATATCGGATCGGGCCCCAGTAGCTTTTGAACAGCTCTGAAACTGACGTACTACAGAATAGACACTCTATGGCAATCTTTTTCTTGAACCTAGGTGGATAAAGGGTGTAGATTTACATTTTTTGGAATTTTTTTTTACTGGCTATGCTAATTAGCCTACATTTGAATAAATATTTATGCAGCATAATTCAAAAACATTGATAGGATTGATAAAAAGGATATGAAACCCAAAATGTATTCTTTCATGATTCCGATAGGGCTTACCATTCTAAACAACTTTACAATTTATTTATGTTATCAATGTTGTTTCATTCTCTTGGTATCCTTTGTTGAAGGAGCAGCAATGCACTTCTTTGAGCTGGCTAAACACATCAAGTCATCCATTAACAAGAGGAACACATGGAAAGCAACCAATCACCAGCTAGTTCCTAGTAGTGCTTTGCTGCTCTTCAGCCTACCTAGCTATGCTTTTCAACAAAGTATACCAAGAGAACAAAGCAAATTAGAAAATAGAAGTAATCAGGAAAGTTTAATTTTGAATTTATTGCATTTCAATTTATGTATTCCCAATTCAATTCTCACCCATAGAAGCAGTTTCACCATAACATGACATTTATTTCTACATTTATTCTTTATTATAAAAAAAAAGTATGCTTTTAGGTTTATTTTAAAATAGGTTGAGCTTGCAGGGAAGTCAGATCTCCTAGTTTTATCACTTACTGTATACACACATGCTTTCATATTTTATATCTGCCTGTATATCAAAGCCTAATTGAAAATATACCTTCTAAATCCCACTGGGATTATAATTTATTCTGCTGGCTATGGCCTAGATTTGGAGTTCGGCGGTAAAAGGGCTGTTAACGCTCCGCTGGCTTTTTTCTGGCCGCACCATAAATTTAACTCTGGTATCGAGAGTTTAAACAAATGCTGCGTTAGGCTCCAAAAAAGGAGCGTAGAGCATTTTTACCGCAAATGCAACTCTCGATACCAGAGTTGCTTACGGACGCGGCCGGCCTCAAAAACGTGCTCGTGCACGATTCTCCCATAGGAAACAATGGGGCTGTTTGAGCTGAAAAAAAACCTAACACCTGCAAAAAAGCAGCGTTCAGCTCCTAACGCAGCCCCATTGTTTCCTATGGGGAAACACTTCCTACGTCTGCACCTAACACTCTAACATGTACCCCGAGTCTAAACACCCCTAACCTTACACTTATTAACTCCTAATCTGCCGCCCCCGCTATCGCTGACACCTGCATATTTTTTTTAACCCCTAATCTGCCGCTCCGTAAACCGCCGCAACCTACGTTATCCCTATGTACCCCTAATCTGCTGCCCCTAACACCGCCGACCCCTATATTATATTTATTAACCCCTAATCTGCCCCCCTCAACGTCGCCGACACCTGCCTACACTTATTAACTCCTAATCTGCCGAGCGGACCTGAGCACTACTATAATAAAGTTATTAACCCCTAATCCGCCTCACTAACCCTATCATAAATAGTATTAACCCCTAATCTGCCCTCCCTAACATCGCCGACACCTACCTTCAATTATTAACCACTAATCTGCCGAGCGGACCTCACCGCTACTATAATAAATGTATTAACCCCTAAAGCTAAGTCTAACCCTAACACTAACACCCCCCCTAAATTAAATATAATTTTAATCTAACGAAATAAATTAACTCTTATTAAATAACTTATTCCTATTTAAAGCTAAATACTTACCTGTAAAATAAATCCTAATATAGCTACAATATAAATTATAATTATATTATAGCTATTTTAGGATTAATATTTATTTTACAGGCAACTTTGTAATTATTTTAACCAGGTACAATAGCTATTAAATAGTTAAGAACTATTTAATAGTTACCTAGTTAAAATAATAACTAATTTACCTGTAAAATAAATCCTAACCTAAGATATAATTAAACCTAACACTACCCTATCAATAAATTAATTAAATAAACTACCTACAATTACCTACAATTAACCTAACACTACACTATCAATAAATTAATTAAACACAATTGCTACAAATAAATACAATTAAATAAACTAGCTAAAGTACAAAAAATAAAAAAGAACTAAGTTACAAAAAATAATAAAATATTTACAAACATAAGAAAAATATTACAACAATTTTAAACTAATTACACCTACTCTAAGCCCCCTAATAAAATAACAAAGCCCCCCAAAATAAAAAATTCCCTACCCTATTCTAAATTAAAAAAGTTACAAGCTCTTTTACCTTACCAGCCCTGAACAGGGCCCTTTGCGGGGCATGCCCCAAGGATTTCAGCTCTTTTGCCTGTAAAAAAAAACATACCATACCCCCCCCAACATTACAACCCACCACCCACATACCCCTAATCTAACCCAAACCCCCCTTAAATAAACCTAACACTAAGCCCCTGAAGATCTTCCTACCTTGTCTTCACCATACCAGGTTCACCGATCCGTCCTGGCTCCAACATCTTCATCCAACCCAAGCGGGGGTTGGCGATCCATCATCCGGTGCTGAAGAGGTCCAGAAGAGGCTCCAAAGTCTTCCTCCTATCCGGCAAGAAGAGGACATCCGGACCGGCAAACATCTTCTCCAAGCGGCATCTTCAATCTTCTTCCATCCGGTGCGGAGCGGGTCCATCTTGAAGCAGGCGACGCGGATCCATCCTCTTCTTCCGTTGTCTCCCGACGAATGACGGTTCCTTTAAGGGACGTCATCCAAGATGGCGTCCCTCGAATTCCGATTGGCTGATAGGATTCTATCAGCCAATCGGAATTAAGGTAGGAATTTTCTGATTGGCTGATGGAATCAGCCAATCAGAATCAAGTTCAATCCGATTGGCTGATCCAATCAGCCAATCAGATTGAGCTCGCATTCTATTGGCTGTTCCGATCAGCCAATAGAATGCGAGCTCAATCTGATTGGCTGATTGGATCAGCCAATCGGATTGAACTTGATTCTGATTGGCTGATTCCATCAGCCAATCAGAAAATTCCTACCTTAATTCCGATTGGCTGATAGAATCCTATCAGCCAATCGGAATTCGAGGGACGCCATCTTGGATGACGTCCCTTAAAGGAACCGTCATTCGTCGGGAGACAACGGAAGAAGAGGATGGATCCGCGTCGCCTGCTTCAAGATGGACCCGCTCCGCACCGGATGGAAGAAGATTGAAGATGCCGCTTGGAGAAGATGTTTGCCGGTCCGGATGTCCTCTTCTTGCCGGATAGGAGGAAGACTTTGGAGCCTCTTCTGGACCTCTTCAGCACCGGATGATGGATCGCCAACCCCCGCTTGGGTTGGATGAAGATGTTGGAGCCAGGACGGATCGGTGAACCTGGTATGGTGAAGACAAGGTAGGAAGATCTTCAGGGGCTTAGTGTTAGGTTTATTTAAGGGGGGTTTGGGTTAGATTAGGGGTATGTGGGTGGTGGGTTGTAATGTTGGGGGTAGGTATGGTATGTTTTTCTTTACAGGCAAAAGAGCTGAAATCCTTGGGGCATGCCCCGCAAAGGGCCCTGTTCAGGGCTGGTAAGGTAAAAGAGCTTGTAACTTTTTTAATTTAGAATAGGGTAGGGAATTTTTTATTTTGGGGGGCTTTGTTATTTTATTAGGGGGCTTAGAGTAGGTGTAATTAGTTTAAAATTGTTGTAATATTTTTCTTATGTTTGTAAATATTTTATTATTTTTTGTAACTTAGTTCTTTTTTATTTTTTGTACTTTAGTTAGTTTATTTAATTGTATTTATTTGTAGCAATTGTGTTTAATTAATTTATTGATAGTGTAGTGTTAGGTTAATTGTAGGTAATTGTAGGTAGTTTATTTAATTAATTTATTGATAGGGTAGTGTTAGGTTTAATTATATCTTAGGTTAGGATTTATTTTACAGGTAAATTTGTTATTATTTTAACTAGGTAACTATTAAATAGTTCTTAACTATTTAATAGCTATTGTACCTGGTTAAAATAATTACCAAGTTGCCTGTAAAATAAATATTAATCCTAAAATAGCTATAATATAATTATAATTTATATTGTAGCTATATTAGGATTTATTTTACAGGTAAGTATTTAGCTTTAAATAGGAATCATTTATTTAATAAGAGTTAATTAATTTCGTTAGATTAAAATTATATTTAAGTTAGGGGGATGTTAGTGTTAGGGTTAGACTTAGCTTTAGGGGTTAATCAATTTATTAGAATAGCGGTGAGCTCCGGTCGTCAGATTAGGGGTTAATAATTGAAGTTAGGTGTCGGCGATGTTAGGGAGGGCAGATTAGGGGTTAATACTATTTATGATAGGGTTAGTGAGGCGGGTTAGGGGTTAATAACTTTATTATAGTAGCGCTCAGTTCCGCTCGGCAGATTAGGGGTTAATAAGTGTAGGCAGGTGTCGGCGACGTTGAGGGGGGCAGATTAGGGGTTAATAAATATAATATAGGGGTCGGCGGTGTTAGGGGTAGCAGATTAGGGGTACATAGGGATAACGTAGGTGGCGGCGCTTTGCGGTCGGAAGATTAGGGGTTAATTATTTTAAGTAGCTGGCGGCGACGTTGTGGGGGGCAGGTTAGGGGTTAATAAATGTAATACAGGGGTCGGCGGGGTTAGGGGCAGCAGATTAGGGGTACATAAGTATAACGTAGGTGGCGGTCGGCAGATTAGGGGTTAAAAATTTAAATCGAGTGGCGGCGATGTGGGGGGAGCTCGGTTTAGGGGTACATAGGTAGTTTATGGGTGTTAGTGTACTTTAGGGTACAGTAGTTAAGAGCTTTATGAACCGGCGTTAGCCAGAAAGCTCTTAACTCCTGCTATTTTCAGGCGGCTGGAATTTTGTCGTTAGAGCTCTAACGCTCACTTCAGAAACGACTCTAAATACCGGCTTAAGAAAGATCCCATTGAAAAGATAGGATACGCAATTGACGTAAGGGGATCTGCGGTATGGAAAAGTCGCGGCTGAAAAGTGAGCGTTAGACCCTTTAATCACTGACTCCAAATACCGGCGGTAGCCTAAAACCAGCGTTAGGAGCCTCTAACGCTGGTTTTCACGGCTACCGCCGAACTCCAAATCTAGGCCTATGTTTGCACAGCTTTTCTATAGCCAATATTTAAGTATAGAAACTTTCAGTATAGGTAGGGATACCACAGGCAAAAAACAACTATTCCAAACATTGAAATAAAGGTGAATTAGCTTGTAGTAAACAATTTAATACACTCCAGCAGGTAAAATGGCTCATTAGAAACAAATTAAAGGGACAGTCTAGTATAAATTAAACTTTCATTATTCAGATAGGACTTTTAATTTTAATCAACTTTCCAATTTACTTTTATCATCAAATTTGCTTTTTTTTCTCTTGGTATTCTTAGTTTAAACTAAACATAGGTAGGCTCATATGCTAATTTCTAAGCCTTTGTGCGCTGCCTCTTATCACATGCTTTTTAAATCTCTTTTCAACACAAATAGACAGAAAGTACACGTGGGCCATATAGATAACACTGTGTTCAGGCACAGAGGATTATTTAAGATTTAACACAAAACAATGCTAAATTTAAGACAATAGATAATAACAAGTCACAGTCATGTGATCAGGGGGCTGGAAGAAGATTCTTAGATACAAGGTAATCACAGAGGTAAAAAGTATATTAATATAACTGTGTTGGTTATGCAAAACTGGGGAATGGGTAATAAAGGGATTATCTATCTTTTAAAACAATAACAATTCTATGTTAGACTGTCCCTTTAAAGATGATACTAAATTAGGATACACTGTCCCTTTAAGTGCGTTGTCTAATGAAACACCACCCCCATAAAATATAAATGTATGCAGTTCAAACTGATTGCTATTTATTTGTTTTGTTTGTTGTTACATATTGATTGGGTTGAGTTTGATTAACAAATTGCATTATCACCCAGATACACCTGTCTATGTCAGAAAATAATGTGACACACCTCCAAGCAGGAGAATTTACAACTATCTAAGACACGGAGTAGATAAGGGACCTTACCCAGGGACAGATTTAGATGCAACCTTGACCTATGTTGCTTTTTATCTTGTGAGTCATTCTTACTTCACTATTTACATAATGACCTGGTTAGCAAATATACCTCTATGATGTCAAGCTGCACTGAATTTGCCTACAACTACAACATAGATTCACTCAGCAACGCAAATGTTAAAGGTCATTCATACATTACGCATTTAGGACAAAGTCTGCTATACCTTCCAGTTCATATATAAAAATGTATTTATTTTGATATCTTGATGTCAGACAAATTTATCTCACTTATACAAATATATACATTTGAGAAACACTGTTTTCTTATAGTTTACACTCTTTCTCAATCTGAACAGAAGAGCTGACTTTTATTTATGTCACTTACATAATTTGGGCACTTTTTAAAAATGTTATTAGCTGCTTTTCTGAATGACAGTAATGCCGTAAAAAGAAAGTAATCTGAGACGAATATCTAGCACTGCTGATTTTGAAAACAAAAAAGACATGACTATGAGTTAAGCCTTAAATTATGTTGCCTATATAAAAAAAAATAATTTTTGTTTGCTGTAAAAAATTACTGAAAATCTTTAGCTGAGCCGCCACCTGCTGCATGCAAAATGTGCCAACATTTAAAACCTGTGTCTTCTCAGTAAATCTGGTCAGGTGATTTTCATAGAGAATCCCTCTATAGCGCATGCGCAAGACAGAGAGTTTCTGCTTGCACTATGGAAATTTATGCATTTTGGCGCCTAGCAACAGACTAGCGCACCCCACCTTAAAGGGACACTGAACCCAAATTTTTTCTTTTGGGATTCAGATAGAGCATGCAATTTTAAGCAAATTTCTATTTTACTCCTATTATCACATTTTCTTCATTCTCTTGGTGTCTTTATTTGAAATGCAAGAATGTAAGTTTAGATGGCGGCCCATTTTTTGTGAACAACCTGGGTTGTTCTTACTAATTGGTGGATAAATTCACCCACCAATAAACAAGTGCTGTCCAGGGTCTGAACCAAAAATTGTCTGGCTCCTTAGCTTAGATGCCTTCTTTTTAAAATAAAGATAGCAAGAGAACAAAGAAAATTTGATAATAGGAGTAAATTAGAAAGTTGCTTAAAATCGCATGCTCTGTCTGAATCATGAAAGAAAAAATTTGGGTTCAGTGTCTCTTTAATAGGGTCACTATGCAGGCAAAGCTGCACATGTGTGCACGCACCTCTTCTCAACAGACATGCCAAAATGAAACACATACTGGTATACACCCTTTAGCTTCCAATATAACTAACGAGACAATGAGTCAAATGATGGTGCGTAAACATAAAAACTAAGAAATTAAAAAATCTGAAAATGACCATTACCAAAATATAATGCCTCTTGCCATACATGTTGTGTTATGATACCTGTATAGTACCAGTAATGATTATACATGCAAACCTGCTATATTCATAACTAGGGTTGGCAGGTTTCCAGAATTTAACTGGACAGTCCAGTATTTTAGCAGGATGTCCAGTAAAATCTTCACAACAATACTGGACACTTAAATGTTAATTTTTATATTTTTTTAAGACCATGGGTTTTAGTTAAATGTAAAAGACCCCCTATGCATTACAAATATGGAGCAGAAAGAAATGACAGTCAAGGAGGTCAAATCACTGCTTCTTATGCATGGTGCAGCAGCTGAACTGGTAAAATTGTTTGGTATATATGTAACTGGCAGCCCTGGGGTAAAATGACTGCTCAGTATTGAAAAATATACATGGTTGCATCAAGAGTGGGGGCTTTTGGGGAGAGCATTGTATGACCCCACCTACCAACATGCACAGTTACCAAAAGAATTGTGCAGTATTTTTGTGATGGACAGCTGGCAGCCCTATTCATAACCACAAACATGATAGGAAAAGCATTAAAGGGACACTGAACCCAATTTTTTTCTCTTGTGATTCAGAGAGAGCATGCAATTTTAAACATCTTTCTAATTTACTCCTATTATCAATTTTTCTTTGTTTCCTTGCTATCTTTATTTGAAAAAGAAGGCATCTAAGCTAAGGAGCCAGCCAATTTTTGGTCCAGACCCCGGACAGAACTTGTTTATTGGTGGGTGAATTTATCTACCAATCAGCAAGAACAACCCAGGTTGTTCACCAAAAATGGGCCGGCATCTAAACTTACATTCTTGCTTTTCAAATAAAGATTCCAAGAGAATGAAGAAAATGTGATAATAGGAGTAAATTAGAAAGTTGATTAAAATTGCATGCTCTATCTGAATCACAAGAGAAAAAAATTGGGTTCAGTGTCCCTTAACCCCTTAATGACAACTGACGTACCAGGTACGTCATGCATTAACAATCAGTTAATGACAATGGACGTACCTGGTACGTCAGTTGTCTAACAGAGTGCTGGAAGTGATCACAATCACTTCCAGCAGCTCTGAGGGTATTGCAGTGATGCCTCGATATGGAGGCATCCTGCAATACCCCTTTACAAGACTCTGATGCAGAGAGAGCCACTCTGTGGCCCTCTCTGCACCGGTAGTGATGGTGCCGATGGTGCCTCTGACCGGTGGGAGGAGGGAGCGTGTGCGCGCGCGTGCACGATGCGCGCGCGTGCACGATGCGCGCACACGTGCACGGGTGTGCGTGTGCGTGTGGGCGTGCGTGCACGTGCGCGCGTGCACGTGCACATGCGCACATTAGCCACACTGACACCAATGAAAAAATAAGGGGAAAAAAAGTAATTTTATTTTTTTTATATTTAAAAGGATCTGTGAGGGGGAGGGGGTGGGGGTATTGTGGGGGGGCTGCTACACTACAGAAATAAATAAACACAAATAACAGTTATAAATACAATTAAAATAAGTTTGGTTTGTGGGGCCAAACTGGGTACTGGCAGACAGCTGCCAGTACCCAAGATGGCGGTAATTAGGTAGGGGAGAGGGTTAGAGAGCTGGAGGGGGGGATCAGGGAGGTTGGTGCTAAGGCAGGGGTCCATCACAACTAAAATATTTTATAATTTTTATTTAAAAAAAAAAAACCTCTTTTATTTAGTACTGGCAGACTTTCTGCCAGTACTTAAGATGGCGGTAACAATTGTGGGGTGGGGGAGGGAAGAGAGCTATTTGGGAGGGATCAGGGGGTGGGATGTGTCAGGTGGGAGGCTGATCTCTAAAATTAACCCTGCAAGCTCCCTACAAGCTACCTAATTTAACCCCTTCACTGCTGGGCATAATTCACGTGTTGTGCGCAGCAGCATTTAGCGGCCTTCTAATTACCAAAAAGCAACGCCAAAGCCATATAAATCTGCTATTTCTGAACAAAGTGGATCCCAGAGAAGCTTTTACAACAATTTCTGCCATAATTGCACAAGCTGTTTGTAAATAATTTCAGTGAGAAACCTAAAATTGTGAAAAATGTAAAGTTTTTTTTTTTATTTGCTCGCATTTGGCGGTGAAATGGTGGCATAAAATATACCAAAATGGGCCTAGATCAATACTTGGGGTTGTCTACTACACTACACTAAAGCTAAAATTAACCCTACAAGCTCCCTACAAGCTCCCTAATTAACCCCTTCACTCCTGGGCATAAAACATGTGTGGTGCGCAGCGGCATTTAGCGGCCTTCTAATTACCAAAAAGCAACCACAAAGCCATATAAGTCTGTTATTTCTGAAAAAGGGGATCCCAGAGAAGCATTTACAACCATTTGTGCCATAATTGCAGAAGCTGTTTGTAAATAATTTCAGTGGGAAACCTAAAGTTTGTGACAAAATTTGTGAAAAAGTGAACTTTTTTTTTTTTTTATCGCATTTGGTGGTGAAATGGTGGCATGAAATATACCAAAATGGGCCTAGATCAATACTTTGGGATGTCTTCTAAAACAAAATATATACATGTCAAGGGATATTCAGATATTCCTGACAAATATCAGGGTTCCAAAGTAACTAGCGCTAATTTTGAAAAAAAGTGGTTTGGAAATAGCAAAGTGCTACTTTCATTTATTGCCCCATAAATTGCAAAAAAAGCAAAGAACATGTAAACATTGGGTATTTCTAAACTCAGGACAAAATTTATAAACTATTTAGCATGTGTGGTTTTTGGTGATTGTAGATGTGTAACAGATTTTGGGGGCCAAAGTTAGAAAAAGTGTTTTTTTTTCCATTTTTTCCTCATATTTTATCTTTTTTTTTTAGTAAATTATAAGATATGATGAAAATAATGGTATCTTTAGAAAGTCCATTTAATGACGAGAAAAACGGTATACAATATGTGTGGGTACAGTAAACGAGTAAGAGGAAAATTACAGCTAAACGCAAACACTGCAGAAATGTAAAAATAGCCATTGTCATTAAGGGTAAGAAAATTGAAAAATGGTCCGGTCATTAAGGGGTTAAATTGGAATTGCATTGTGCATGCAAGGCAGTTTAAGTGCGAATATTATTGTGTATTTATAAATATATATTTATATGTAGCTAGTAGATGTCATTAGAAAATAATATATGTCTGTTTAAATATCTGTTTAATCAATTAAGTTGAATCAATGCTAAACCAAGAGAAGAGGGCAGGGCTACCTCAAACTCGTTAACTGCTCATGTGCAAACAACAGATCATGTTCAAATCCTTGGTTAGCTAGGGGCTTATTGTTGTGGTGGACAGGAAAATCAGTGAAAACAAATAAAATAACACTATGGGCTATATTACGTTTGCGCTCCTGTTCAATGCCTGGAGCACTACATGACAGGAAATTGTACTGCCATCTAGTGCTCTGGCTAATGTATAACTTTGTTGCAAAACTGCTGACATATAGTGCTGCAGACACGTGCACGCTCCTGAACTCACCTTCCTGCTTTTCAATAAAGGATAACAAGGAAACAAAGAACATTTGATAATAGAAGTAAATTGGAAAGTTATTTAAAATTGTATGTTCCATCTGAATCATGACAGAAACAACTTGGGTTTTATGTCCTTTAATTTGAATCTAATCCATACTGGGTGAATCTATTAGTGAAAGAGATAAATTCAGCTGAGGTGAAATGTTTAAAAAAGGTTCCCCTGCCATTATCCTTTTCTGTCTGGCTACACCCAAAGAAAATATCAAAGGGTTGTGTGGCGCAACAAACTAGTATGATCCTATACAACTATTAGAGATAAAATTGATACAACAAATAAATGCACAGAATTGGTTCCAAACAAAATGTGACCACAGAATGAAAAATAAAATGACCTTAATTGCATATATAGGAATAAGTCCTACAACAAGTCCAAAAGCTCTCCAGTTGGAAGATGGAAAACAAATGCGTGACTCGATCCCATATAATCCAGCACTGCCCGGCAACTGTTCCAGTGATAAATTAAATCGGTGTGGCCAGAGTCCTCGTCTCGTGTGTTTATACAGCTCCTTGTGGCACAACACCCGGAAACCCTGCTGAAGGGTAAAACTCCAAAACAAAAAGCTCAACATAGCGTAAATGTCACTTACATAAATGTATGTATCATAAAATAAGCAAACTTGTAAATATGCACTTACAAAATGATAGCAATTCAAAGCATATCACCAAATAGCTCCGATTTACAGCACTGCACGATCACCCAGCGTGGCAGTTACAAGTCCAAATCACTTCAATCAGATATAAACACTATCGCCTAGATTTAGTTCTGCGTTAGCCGTCAAAACCAGTGTTAGGGGCTCCTAACGCTGGTTTTGGGCTACCGCTGGTATTTAGAGTCGTGTAGGTAAAGGTCTAACGCTCACTTTGCAGCCACGACTTTTCCATACCACAGATCCCCCTACGCAATTTGCCTATCCTATCTTTTCAATGGGATCTTTCTAACGCTGGTATTTAGAGTCTTGGCTGAAGTGAGTGTTAGAAATCTAACGACAAGACTCCAGCCGCAGGAAAAAGCCAGGAGTTAAGAGCTTTCTGGGCTAACGCCGGTTCATAAAGCTCTTAACTACTGTGCTCTAAAGTACACTAACATCCATAAACTACCTATGTACCCCTAAACCGAGGCCCCCCACATCGCCACCACTCTAATACATTTTTTAACCCCTAATCTGCTGACCGCACACCGCCGCAACCTACGTTATCCCTATGTAAACCTAATCTGCTGCCCCTAACACCGCCAACCCCTATATTATATTTATTAACCCCTAATCTGCCGCCCCCAATGTCGCCGCCACCTACCTACAATTATTAACCCCTAATCTGCCGACCGGACCTCACCGCTACTATAATAAAGTTATTAACCCCTAAAGCTAAGTCTAACCCTAACACTAACACCCCCCTAATTTAAATATAATTTTTATCTAACGAAATAAATTATTTCTTATTAAATAAATTATTCCTATATAAAGCTAAATACTTACCTGTAAAATAAACCCTAATATGGCTACAATATAAATAATAATTATATTGTAGCTATTTTAGGATTAATATTTATTTTACAGGCAACTTTGTATTTATTTTAACCAGGTACAATAGCTATTAAATAGTTAATAACTATTTAATAGCTACCTAGTTAAAATAATTACAAAATTACCTGTAAAATAAATCCTAACCTAAGTTACAATTAAACCTAACACTACACTCAATAAATTAATTAAATAAAATACCTACAATTATCTACAATTAAACCTAACACTACACTATCAATAAATTAATTACATACAAATACCTACAAATAAATACAATTAAATAAACTAACTAAAGTACAAAAAATAAAAAAGAACTAAGTTACAAAAAATAAATAAATAATTTACAAACATTATAAAAATATTACAACAATATTAAGCTAATTACACCTACTCTAAGCCCCCTAATAAAATAACAAAGCCCCCCAAAATAAAAAAATGCCCTACCCTATTCTAAAATAAAAATTGAAAAGCTCTTTTACCTTACCAGCCCTTAAAAGGGCCTTTTGCGGGGCATGCCCCAAAGAATTCTGCTCTTTTGCCTGTAAAAAACTACATACAATACCCCCCCCCCAACATTACAACCCACCACCCACATACCCCTAATCTAACCCAACCCCCTTAAATAAACCTAACACTAAGCCCCTGAAGATCTCCCTACCTTATCTTCACCACGCCGGGTATCACCGATCCGTCCAGAAGAGGCTCCGAAGTCTTCATCCAAGCCCAAGCGGGGGCTGAAGAGGTCCATCATCCGGCTGAAGTCTTGATCCAAGCGGGGGCTCAAGAGATCCATCATCCGGCTGAAGTCTTGATCCAAGCGGGGGCTGAAGAGATCCATCATCCGGCTGAAGTCTTCTATCAAGCGGCATCTTCAATCTTCTTTCTTCCGGATCCATCTTCATCCCGCCGACGCGGAACATCCATCCTGGCCGACGACTTCCTGACGAATGACGGTTCCTTTAAGGGACGTCATCCAAGATGGCGTCCCTCGAATTTCGATTGGCTGATAGGATTCTGTCAGCCAATTGGAATTAAGGTAGGAAAATTCCGATTGGCTGATGGAATCAGCCAATCAGATTCAAGTTCAATCCGATTGGCTGATCCAATCAGCCAATCAGATTGAGCTCGCATTCTATTGGCTGATCGGAACAGCCAATAGAATGCGAGCTCAATCTGATTGGCTGATTCCATCAGCCAATCAGAATTTTCCTACCTTAATTCCGATTGGCTGATAGAATCCTATCAGCCAATCGGAATTCGAGGGACGCCATCTTGGATGACATCATTTAAAGGAACCGTCATTCGTCGCGAAGTCGTCGGCCAGGATGGATGTTCCGCGTCGGCGGGATGAAGATGGATCCGGAAGAAAGAAGATTGAAGATGCCGCTTGATAGAAGACTTCAGCCGGATGATGGACCTCTTCAGCCCCCGCTTGGATCAAGACTTCAGCCGAATGATGGACCTCTTCAGCCCGATGATGGACCTCTTCAGCCCCCGCTTGGGCTTGGATGAAGACTTCGGAGCCTCTTCTGGACAGATCGGCGTGGTGAAGATAAGGTAGGGAGATCTTCAGGGGCTTAGTGTTAGGTTTATTTAAGGGGGGTTTGGGTTAGATTAGGGGTATGTGGGTGGTGGGTTGTAATGTTGGGGGGGGGGTATTGTATGTTTTTTTTTTACAGGCAAAAGAGCAGAATTCTTTGGGGCATGCCCCGCAAAAGGCCCTTTTAAGGGCTGGTAAGGTAAAAGAGCTTTTCAATTTTTATTTTAGAATAGGGTAGGGCATTTTTTTATTTTGAGGGGCTTTGTTATTTTATTAGGGGGCTTAGAGTAGGTGTAATTAGCTTAAAATTGTTGTAATATTTTTCTAATGTTTGTAAATTATTTTTTTATTTTTTGTAACTTAGCTTTTTTTATTTTTTGTACTTTAGTTAGTTTATTTAATTGTATTTATTTGTAGGTATTTGTATGTAATTAATTTATTGATAGTGTAGTGTTAGGTTTAATTGTAGATAATTGTAGGTATTTTATTTAATTAATTTATTGATAGTGTAGTGTTAGGTTTAATTGTAACTTAGGTTAGGATTTATTTTACAGGTAATTTTGTAATTATTTTTACTAGGTAACTATTAAATAGTTCTTAACTATTTAATAGCTATTGTACCTGGTAAAAATAAATACAAAGTTGCCTGTAAAATAAATATTAATCCTAAAATAGCTACACTATAATTATAATTTATATTGTAGCTATATTAGGGTTTATTTTACAGGTAAGTATTTAGCTTTAAATAGGAATAATTTATTTAATAGGAAATAATTTATTTTGTTAGAATAAAATTATATTTAATTTAGGGGGGTGTTAGTGTTAGACTTAGCTTTAGGGGTTAATAAATTTATTAGAGTAGCGGTGAGGTCCGGTCGGCAGATTAGGAGTTAATACTTGAAGTTAGGTGTCGGTGATGTTAGGGAGGGCAGATTAGGGGTTAATACTATTTATTATAGGGTTATTGAGGCGGGAGTGAGGCGGATAAGGGGTTAATAACTTTATTATAGCAGCGGTGAGGTCCGGTCGGCAGATTAGGGGTTAATAATTGTAGGTAGGTGGCGGCGACGTTGGGGGGGGGCAGATTAGGGGTTAATAAATATAATATAGGGGTCGGCGGTGTTAGGGGCAGCAGATTAGGGGTACATAGGGATAATGTAGGTTGCGGCGGTGTACGGAGCGGCAGATTAGGGGTTAATAGTATAATGCATGTGTCAGCGATAGCGGGGGCGGCAGATTAGGGGTTAATAAGTGTAAGGTTAGGGGTGTTTAGACTCGGGGTTCATGTTAGGGTGTTAGGTGCAGACTTAGGAAGTGTTTCCCCATAGGAAAAAATGGGGCTGCGTTAGGAGCTGAACGCTGCTTTTTTGCAGGTGTTAGGTTTTTTTTCAGCTCAAACGGCCCCATTGTTTCCTATGGGGAAATCGTGCACGAGCACGTTTTTGAAGCTGGCCGCGTCCGTAAGCACCGCTGGTATTCAGAGTTGCAGTGGCGGTAAATATGCCTGTACGCTCCCTTTTTGGAGCCTAATGCAGCCCTTCTGTGAACTCTAAATACCAGCGGTATTTAAAAGGTGCGGGGGGGGGGAAAAAGCATGCGTAGCTAACGCACCCCTTCTAACGCAAAACTCTAAATCTAGTCGTCAGTTCTTTTTTTATTTTTTGTACTTTAGTTAGTTTATTTAATTGTATTTATTTGTAGGTATTTGTATGTAATTAATTTATTGATAGTGTAGTGTTAGGTTTAATTGTAACTTAGGTTAGGATTTATTTTACAGGTAATTTTGTAATTATTTTAACTAGGTAGCTATTAAATAGTTATTAACTATTTAATAGCTATTGTACCTGGTTAAAATAAATAGAAAGTTGCCTGTAAAATAAATAATAATCCTAAAATAGCTACAATATAATTATTATTTATATTGTAGCTATATTAGGGTTTATTTTACAGGTAAGTATTTAGCTTTAAATAGGAATAATCTATTTAATAATAAATAATTTATTTCGTTAGATAAAAATTATATTTAACCCCTTAATGACAACTGACGTACCAGGTACGTCATGTATTAACAAGCAGTTAATGACAATAGACGTACCTGGTACGTCAGTTGTCTAACAGAGTGCTGGAAGTGATCACAACCACTTCCAGCAGCTCTGAGGGTATTGCAGTGATGCCTCGATATGGAGGCATCACTGCAATACCCCTTTACAAGCTTCCGATGCAGAGAGAGCCACTCTGTGGCCCTCTCTGCACTGGTAGCGATGGTGCAGTTTGACCGGGTGGGAGGAGGGAGCGTGTGCGCGCGTGCACAATGCGCGCGCACAATGCGCGCGCGTGCACGAGGGCGTGCACGTGGACGCACGTGCACGTGCACGCATTAGCCACACTGACACCAATGAAGTTAGGAAGTGGGAAAAAAAGTTAAAAAATTTTTTTTTCCATATAAAAGGATCTGGGAGGGGGTGGGGGTATTGTGGGGGGGCTGCTACACTACAGAAATAATTAAAAATAAAAATAAAAGTTAAAAATAAAATTAAAATACTTTGGTTTGTGGGGCCAAACTGGGTACTGGCAGACAGCTGCCAGTACCCAAGATGGCGGTAATTAGGTAGGGGAGAGGGTTAGAGAGCTGGAGGGGGGGATCAGGGAGGTTGGTGCTAAGGAAGGGGTTCATCACAACTAAAATATTTTATTATTTTTATTTAAAAAAAAAAAAACTCTTTTATTTAGTACTGGCAGACTTTCTGCCAGTACTTAAGATGGCGGGAACAATTGTGGAGGGAAGAGAGCTGTTTGGGAGGGATCAGGGGGTGGGATGTGTCAGGTGGGAGGCTGATCTCTAAAATTAACCCTGCAAGCTCCTTACAAGCTACCTAATTTAACCCCTTCACTGCTGGGCATAATTCACGTGTGGTGCGCAGCAGCATTTAGCGGCATTCTAATTACCAAAAAGCAACGCCAAAGCCATATAAGTCTGCTATTTCTGAACAAAGGGGATCCCAGAGAAGCTTTTACAACAATTTCTGCCATAATAACACAAGCTGTTTGTAAATAATTTCAGTGAGAAACCTAAAATTGTGAAAAATGTAAAGTTTTTTTTTTATTTGCTCGCATTTGGCGGTGAAATGGTGGCATAAAATATACCAAAATGGGCCTAGATCAATACTTGGGGTTGTCTACTACACTACACTAAAGCTAAAATTAACACTACAAGCTCCCTACAAGCTCCCTAATTAACCCCTTCACTCCTGGACATAAAACACGTGTGGTGCGCAGCGGCATTTAGCGGCCTTCTAATTACCAAAACGCAACCACAAAGCCATATAAGTCTGTTATTTCTGAAAAAGGGGATCCCAGAGAAGAATTTACAGCCATTTGTGCCATAATTGCAGAAGCTGTTTATAAATAATTTCAGTGGGAAACCTAAAGTTTGTGACAAAATTTGTGAAAAAGTGAACTTTTTTTTTTTTTTTATCGCATTTGGCGGTGAAATGGTGGCATGAAATATACCAAAATGGGCCTAGATCAATACTTTGGGATGTCTTCTAAAACAAAATATATACATGTCAAGGGATATTCAGGTATTCCTGACAGATATCAGGGTTCCAAAGTAACTAGCGCTAATTTTGAAAAAATGTGGTTTGGAAATAGTGATGTGCTACTTGTATTTATTGCCCCATAAATTGCAAAAAAAGCAAAGAACGTGCAAACGTTGGGTATTTCTAAACTCAGGACAAAATTTATAAACTATTTAGCATTAGTGTTTTTTGGTGATTGTAGATGTGTAACAGATTTTGGGGGTCAAAGTTAGAAAAAGTGTGTTTTTTTCCATTTTTTCCTCATATTTTATCATTTTTTTTTAGTAAATTATAAAATATGATGAAAATAATGGTATCTTTAGAAAGTCCATTTAATGGCGAGAAAAACGGTATATAATATGTGTGGGTACAGTAAACGAGTAAGAGGAAAATTACAGCTAAACGCAAACACTGCAGAAATGTAAAAATAGCCATTGTCATTAAGGGTAAGAAAATTGAAAAATGGTCCGGTCATTAAGGGGTTAATTTAGGGGGGTGTTAGGGTTAGGGTTAGACTTAGCTTTAGGGGTTAATACATTTATTAGAGTAGCGGCGAGGTCCGGTCGGCAGATTAGGGGTTAATAATTGTAGGTAGGTGGCGGCGACGTTGGGGGCGGCAGATTAGGGGTTAATAAATATAATATAGGTGTCGGCGGTGTTAGGGGCAGCAGATTAGGGGTTCATAGCTATAATGTAGGTTGTGGCGGTGTCCGGAGCGGCAGATTAGGGGTTAATAATAATATGCAGGGGTCAGCGATAGCGGGGGCGGCAGATTAGGGGTTAATAAGTGTAAGGTTAGGGGTGTTTAGACTCGGGGTACATGTTAGGGTGTTAGGTGCAGACTTAGGAAGTGTTTCCCCATAGGAAACAATGGGGCTGCGTTAGGAACTGAACGCTGCTTTTTTACAGGTGTTAGGTTTTTTTCCAGCTCAAACTTCCCCATTGTTTCCTATGAGGATATTGTGCACGAGCACGTTTTTGAAGCTGGCCGCGTCCGTAAGCACCGCTGGTATTTAGAGTTGCAGTGGCGGTAAATTATGCTATACGCTCCCTTTTTGGAGCCTAACGCAGCCCTTCAGAGAACTCTAAATACCAGCGGTATTTAAAAGGTGCGGGGGAAAAAATACACGCGTAGCTAACGCACCCATTTGGCCACAGAACTCTAAATCTAGGCGTATGAAAAGTATGGTGGCCTGTAGTAGACAAGAAGCATCTATGCGTTTCGTCTCTCAGTGGAGAGAATTAACTATGGCAAACCTACTCAACAGAGGACCATGGTGAAAACATTTTTTGCTCTCACCCTAAAGGTAACTCAATAATAAGCAATCGTAATAATATACAAGCTTCTTTGAAAACTTATTTTGTAAAAAACTTTCTTTGTACAAATAGGATGAGTATGTATACTCTAATTAATATACTGGGCTGGGAATATTTATACACGCTGCATTGTATAATTCTGATAAATATCTATACAAAGATAATTTTGAACATGTATATATATATATATATATATATATGTGTGTATATATATATATATATATATATATATATATATATACAGGGAGTGCAGAATTATTAGGCAAGTTGTATTTTCGAGGATTAATTTTATTATTGAACAGCAACCATGTTCTCAATGAACCCAAAAAACTCATTAATATCAAAGCTGAATAGTTTTGGAAGTAGTTTTTAGTTTGTTTTTAGTTATAGCTATTTTAGGAGGATATCTGTGTGTGCAGGTGACTATTACTGTGCATAATTATTAGGCAACTTAACAAAAAACAAATATATACCCATTTCAATTATTTATTTTTACCAGTGAAACCAATATAACATCTCAACATTCACAAATATACATTTCTGACATTCAAAAACAAAACAAAAACAAATCAGTGACCAATATAGCCACCTTTCTTTGCAAGGACACTCAAAAGCCTGCCATCCATGGATTCTGTCAGTGTTTTGATCTGTTCACCATCAACATTGCGTGCAGCAGCAACCACAGCCTCCCAGACACTGTTCAGAGAGGTGTACTGTTTTCCCTCCTTGTAAATCTCACATTTGATGATGGACCACAGGTTCTCAATGGGGTTCAGATCAGGTGAACAAGGAGGCCATGTCATTAGATTTTCTTCTTTTATACCCTTTCTTGCCAGCCACGCTGTGGAGTACTTGGACGCGTGTGATGGAGCATTGTCCTGCATGAAAATCATGTTTTTCTTGAAGGATGCAGACTTCTTCCTCTACCACTGCTTGAAGAAGGTGTCTTCCAGAAACTGGCAGTAGGACTGGGAGTTGAGCTTGACTCCATCCTCAACCCGAAAAGGCCCCACAAGCTCATCTTTGATGATACCAGCCCAAACCAGTACTCCACCTCCACCTTGCTGGCGTCTGAGTCGGACAGGAGCTCTCTGCCCTTTACCAATCCAGCCACGGGCCCATCCATCTGGCCCATCAAGACTCACTCTCATTTCATCAGTCCATAAAACCTTAGAAAAATCAGTCTTGAGATATTTCTTGGCCCAGTCTTGACGTTTCAGCTTGTGTGTCTTGTTCAGTGGTGGTCGTCTTTCAGCCTTTCTTACCTTGGCCATGTCTCTGAGTATTGCACACCTTGTGCTTTTGGGCATTCCAGTGATGTTGCAGCTCTGAAATATGGCCAAACTGGTGGCAAGTGGCATCTTGGCAGCTGCACGCTTGACTTTTCTCAGTTCATGGGCAGTTATTTTGCGCCTTGGTTTTTCCACACGCTTCTTGCGACCCTGTTGACTATTTTGAATGAAACGCTTGATTGTTCGATGATCACGCTTCAGAAGCTTTGCAATTTTAAGAGTGCTGCATCCCTCTGCAAGATATCTCACTATTTTTGACTTTTCTGAGCCTGTCAAGTCCTTCTTTTGACCCATTTTGCCAAAGGAAAGGAAGTTGCCTAATAATTATGCACACCTGATATAGGGTGTTGATGTCATTAGACCACACCCCTTTTCATTACAGAGATGCACATCACCTAATATGCTTAATTGGTAGTAGGCTTTCGAGCCTATACAGCTTGGAGTAAGACAACATGCATAAAGAGGATGATGTGGTCAAAATACTAATTTGCCTAATAATTCTGCACTCCCTGTATATATATATATATATATTTTTATATATATATATATATATATATATATATATATATAAAAATTGCTTTGTACAAATAGGATGAGTATGTATACTCTGATTAATATACTGGGCTGGGAATATTTATACACGCTGCATTGTATAATTCTGATAAATATCTATACAAAGATAATGACCACATAGGCACATGCCTCTGTACAGACTGGCTGCTATGGCCCCCCCAGCACTTGGGCCCTGGTGCCACTGCACCTGCAGAACCAATGGTAGTTCCACCCCCAATGAGTAACTATATCACGCTATTCAGGTCACAGGTGTGGTAACCATAACAACCTTAATCTTGTTGAAACAAGAATTCTAATCATAATACCAACAGAAAAAAAATCATAAATGAAACAGGAAAAGGTTTTGATTGTTAAAGTGATGGTAACTTAATAGTTAAAAATTATACAAATTAATGACCAGTATGTGACATGTCAAACCCTTCAACTGTGTACAGTATGTGACAAAATATCAGTTCTGCTATATAGAGAGCCATACTAAAATGGAATAGCTAAACATAATTAAGAATTACAAAAATATTTCCTATATACTCAAAAAAATGCCATAATTTACATCCTCACAAAAATACATGTAAATCTAGTTCTATATTGAGACTCATAGTTGCACAGTTTGAGAAGTCTGTTGTGGTCTAGAGGATCGGGTTTAACCCATTCCAATACCCTAGTTTCAAAACCATCTCGCTTGCAAGCATGTTGTTCCCTAAAATGGGAAGATACACTATGTTTACAAACCCAATCTTTCATAGTCCTAATATACTCGTATATTCTGTATTTTAATTTCCTCTTAGTCCTCCCTATTTAGATAAAATTGCATTAGCACTGCAATCCATACACTATATATGAGGTGTTGCATCTGCACCTATAATCTCGGGTGACTGTACATGTATTATTAAAGGTACATGTCATACTGCCATTAATTACATATGTACGCATGCAGCAGTAAGCCTCTCAGCACTTAACAATGCCTTTCCCTATAGTTAACAAACCTTTATCTTGATTAGTCTGCCATAATATGATGGGTGCTAATAAATTCTTAAGATTAAAATTTATTCTAAAAATATATTCCAGTCTATCCCCTTTGACTGATTTTTTAATCTGATCGAATTGGAGTACCAATACGTATACCCTGAATTCTACTATGACCCTCATTATATTTAGTAATAAATTTAACTCCCCCATATCGGGTATGTTTCTTTCTAGGTTAACTCTTTAGTTTTGGGCTTGATCGTGTCCTCCCAATTTTTTAATCTTTATCCACAGCTGTTTTAAGTGTCGATTTATCATATCCCTTCTCCAAGAACTTCCGCGTCTTTGTGATAATCTTCTTTTTTTTTTTTTTTTTTTTTATTGAGGGAAAAGCGATACATAGATAAATTACAAAACAGAAAAAAGAAAAGGAAATCAGGATACATCTTCATCTTGTATAATCGACCTGGGATTACATCTTAAATAAAATAACATATAGAAAAGATTTTCCCCATGTTGCTTGCATTTAATACATCTTTCCCAATGTTTTATCGGTTTAGCTTTACGGGGATATTTTGCTTTTCCCCCCCTTAAACCATTTTCTCTTTTCTTACATTCTTTATACGGAACATTTGTATATACAATGATATACTTTAAATAAATTATACTGTTCCTTAACCATTTTCTTGAGTTCTCCTGCACAATGTTACTCTTATTTATCTTAATTTCTCACCAGGGGGCTAAAAAAAAAAAACCCCTCCATTATATAATAGAGTAAACACAAAAAAATCAAAGAAAGATTGCCAACACATTAAAAAACATTACCCACCGGGGGGGGGAGGGGGGGGAGGAGAGAAGGGAGAAAAGAAAAGAAGAGAAAAAAAAAACCCCCTAATATTACAAAAACTTTGTTATAAGCTTACCCAATTTGGAGGTAATGTGCCATTTACAATTAATTCTAGAAAAGGTATAGAGTCTTGAAATGTAGATAGTATCTGATGTTGCACTGTGGTAGGTGATATGTATATATACTTTTTCCATTTCTTAAAAAATGTAATCACCTGGTTTTCTGCCCCTTTATCTAATCCTATGGTTTCTATCATAATCTGACCTCTCATATGATTCAAGAACTCCGTTAAGGACGGAGCATTTTTATGCTTCCACTTTTTACATATTTCATTTCTTGCGATTAGGATTGCCGTGTTTATAAATAATCTGTCTCCAATATTATGTATTGGATTTAGAAAAAAGACATGTTTTGCCACTATTTCTGTCCTGTCGTTTACATTTCTATTTATCCAGTATTGGATTTTACTCCAGAATTGTGTGATCTTTGGACAGCTCCAGAAATAGTGCAGTAAATCCGCATTTGGTCTATGGCATTTAGGGCAGATCTGCTGGAGTTGAGACCACTTAGCAATTCTGGATGGGGTTAGATAAAAGTTATTAATTACCTTATATTGAGACTCCCTTAGGTTAATTCTATCTGTGGCTTCTAGAGTTTTCTTTATACTATCTGTTATATCTTTTTCCTGGAGTTGTGGAAAATACTTTAGAAATTTTTGTTTACTCAGTTTGATGTGGCTTTCTCCCTCCTGAACCATAATGTATTGGTACCAAATTGATATAGATCTATTGCCTGCTTTATATAGTCTGATGCCTGACTCTATATTCCTCCAATTCACGCCATACCTTTTTTCATATTCGTTTAAAAAATGGCGAGTCTGTAGGTAAGCATAAAAGTGTTTTGCTGGCAGATCATAATCCTCCGTCAGCTCTACGAATGGTCTAATTGAGCCTGTCAAAGATTCTTTCAATTGTGATGCATAAATCAACCCTTTATTTTCCCAGACCTTAAATATTTCGTTACTGTATCCTGGTAAAAAGGCTGGATTGCCGTAGAGCGGAAGATGATTAGATATCTGGAATTCTATGCCCAATATTTTGCAATATTTCTGCCATGCCAGCACAATATTTGCAATAGTACTTAATCTACTGACGTTGCTTGGTAGTTGTTTATATGGGTAATGCATGATTGCCTGTAAATTGAATGGTTTGATTAATTCCGTCTCCTGGTCATAATATGTAAGGTAGTCTATTTTACTGAGCCAGTCTATCCCAAATTTAACCAATGAGACTATGTTGTAATATTTTATATTGGGACATGCAAAACCCCCAAACAGTTTCATCTGTGCCATCTTGCTTGAAGCAATGCGTGGCGACCTTTTCCCCCAGATGAAAAACGCACAAGCCTTATTATATCTATCAATATCATTTTTTTTTAATAGTAGTGGTAGATTTTGTAGTACAAACAGAAATTTTGGAAAAATAATAGACTTTATTACATTTACTCGGGCTGAGAGAGATAGGTAGTATAGATTCCATTTTGCTAGATCATAATGTAGGTTTTGAAATAGCTCTTTAAAATTAAGCTGATACCAGTATGTTGGATTCTTGCTGATCTTGATACCTAAATAGTTAATGCTATGGACTACTTTGAAATTGCCTGCATAGCTGTTTTTATCTTTTATAATCCACAAGATTTCTGACTTACTAATATTGATTTTATAACCTGAAAATGAACTGAATAATTTTATTATTTCCATAAAATGGGGTATGCTCTGTCTCGAATCTTGTAGGAATATTAACAGATCATCGGCATATAGTGATATCGATACTTTCTGTTTCCCTATTACCACCGGTGGGAGATGTTTTCTAAGATATATTGCTAATGATTCTAGTGCGATATCAAAGAGTAGTGGTGAAAGAGGGCAGCCCTGTCGGGTCCCTCTTCCCAGAATAATATATTGTGATAACTCACCGTTGATAAGCAATTGAGATCTGGGTTTATTGTATACTACCCCGATCAGATCAACCAGGGCACCCGAAAAACCAAACTTCCTCAATGAATTTATTAGGTGGTCCCAGATAATTGAGTCAAAAGCCTTTTCGGCGTCGACAGTGACTAGTGCTATATCTTTCCCTTGGTATTTTTTCCCGGGGTCCTGGCTGATCTGATAGAGGTGGTCCAAAGTAGTAAGTACTCTACGCATGTTTCGTACTGAATTCCTTCCTGGGATGAAACCTGCCTGATCGGGATGTATGATGTCGCTAATTGATTTTTTCAATCTATCTGCCACAATAGCCATTAATATTTTATAATCATGATTCAGGAGGGAGATCGGACGATATGAAGCGACATTGGTTGGATCCTTTGCTTTTTTATGAATTAAGGTAATTACTGAGTCAGAAAAGTATCTTGAGTTCATATCTTTCTGAAGATAATACTGGTTAAATAATCTGGATAAGGTGGGGGATATCTCTGCTGCTGTTATTTTGTAAAATTCTGCAGATAGACCATCTGGCCCGGGAGCCTTGCCAGACTTAGCTCTTTTAATAACAGTTAATATTTCCATTTCAGATATGGGGGCATTAATAGTTTGTAGTGCTTCTTGTGAAATCTGTGGTATATCCAACCCCATCCAGAATTGCTCTTTCTGAGTCTCATTTACCTCCTCCTTTGCGTAAAGTCTACTATAATAGTCATAAAATATATTTCTAATTTCCTCTGGATTAGTATGGATTTTCTCGTCTGTTCTAATGATAGGGATTTGATTCGATTTCTTCCTGAACTTCACCAATCTAGCTAGATGTTTAGCAAATATACCCTGAAAACCTTGGAATTTAGCTCTATTTTTTAGTTCTTCCTGTGCTCCGGTCTTTTTTAGAAAACATTCCCTTTCCATTCTTGCTTCTTTGTATTTATCCCACGTGTCTTTATTGGGTACTCTAAGGTATTTGGCATAGCTATTTCTAAGTTGATTAGTCAATTGGTTTTCTCTATCTTTATTTTTCTTATTCCTCTTAATCATGTATGCTTTTACCTCTCCACGTATAACAGCTTTACCTGCTTCCCACAACACCTCTATTTTATTTTCATACTCTCGATTTTGCGCGTAATACTCCCTCCATTTTTGCTTTAGCCAGTTTTCAAATTGTGCATTATTGATCATATACTGAGGAAAGCGGAAAGTACTGACTGATTTTTTTGGGGGAGCGCTTAGCATGATCTTTATATCGATAATGGCATGGTCCGAAATAATTATTTCCGAAATCTGTGATTCCATCTTATATTTCATGATCTGATCATCTACTAGAAACATGTCTATTCGGGAAAAGTTTTTATGGGCACCTGATTCACACGTGAACTCCCGGGTATCCGGGTGATGAATTCGCCAAACATCCCGGAGTTTTAAAATGCCAGTGAAGCTCTGTAGCTGTTTAGCTTCCCTATAGTTAGCCGCCCTCCGCCGTATTTTATATCGATCTAAGACCGGACACAGTGTATTATTAAAGTCTCCTGCAACGATCAAATTCTGACCTATATATGGGGATAACAACTTCTTTAATTTATCCCAAAATTTGGGGTCCCAGATATTTGGTGCATATATATTACATATCGTCCAGATCTTATCATATATTTTTAACTGTAACAGTATATATCTCCCTCCTGGGTCTAATTCCTGTTTAATTGTCGTATATGGTAGTCCCCTCCCCAACATTAGCGCTACTCCTCTTTTCCGTTTTTCACATGGCGTCGCGATTATCTCAGCAATCCAGTTTGCTTTCAACTTTACTATCTCTGCTTTTTTAAGGTGTAACTCTTGCAGGAGTATAATATCTGGCTTATGTTTCCTAGCTTCTTTAAGCACATTTTTCCGCTTGATCGGAGAAGTTATCCCTCCCACATTCCAGGAAATTAACTTTAATGAGTTATTCATTTACTTCCTTATTTATTGGTTTTTACACTTTTAAAATAAAGAGAAAAAAAAAAAAAAATATCCCACTCCCCCCTACTCCCCCCCTTGATATCCTCTAACAAAACCTCCATTGCACTTACTTTTCCTATACACAGTTAAATGATCTAACACAGTTACCTTATATTTCAATATTGTTTTCTCTGCAGAACTCTTTTGCCTCTTCTATTGTATTTAGTGCAATAATACCCTCTATACCCACTACTGTGATTTTTGCCGGATATTTCATGGTGGCTTTTAGGCCCGCCCTAATTAGACCTGTACAGAATGGAGCCATCGCCCGCCTCTTTGTTGACGTTTCTATTGAAAAGTCTTGGAATAAGAGGATCTGTTTAGTGTTTATGGTGAGTGTTTGGGTTTTTCTATAGTTTTGCATAATTTTCACTTTATCTTGGAAATTTAGGTATTTTATCAAAACCATTCTTGGTCGAGTACTACCATCTTTTAACTGTCTTACTGTGCCAACTCTATGTGCCCTCTCTACCTGAAAACTTCCGTCAACTACTTGTAATCCCAGCAATTTTGGTAGTGTGTATGCACTAAATTGTATTAGATCCTCGAATTCTTTTGACTCTGGGAGGCCAATTACGCGAACATTGCTACGCCTAGATCTATCCTCCATATCCTCAATTTTGGTTTTTAATATTTTGATCTCCTCTGTATGTGTATCTAGGACTCCCTCTTGTTTAAAATGCCTGTCTTCCACGTTCGAAATTCTAGATTCTACTTCCGTGAGTCTGTTGGAAAACTGCTTTATCTCATTTGACAGCACTGAAATTTCTGTTTTTATCATTTCAAACTGTGGTAATATCAACTCTGCCAGCTGATTCGTGGTTAACTGTTTTTCCAAGTTTGATTCGGGACTTCTAATAGATACCTCTTGTATGTTTTCTTGTGAGAATTTTTGTTTTTTATCCCTCTTTACAGGCATGGCTGGAGATTTATTTTTAGCATTTGTAATATATTTCTCCATTTATTCTAGTGTTGGGGATCAAATTCTGTCTTCTTTTTAGCCTTGAGATATAAAAAAGGCCAGTAAGCCAATTTAAAAGGCAATCTCTCAATTTTGCTTAAACTTCAAGCATAAAAACAATGTAGATGTATATTGCTTATATGATAGAATTGACTGTTCATACACTTCCTAGTGTAGTACCCTAAATTGATATGGTCTAGCTGGTGGTTTTTAAACTCAGCTCATCTGTTATTTACTATTATCTACTTTAAATTATCGTGCTTAATTTATATTAACCAGAGGGAAACCTTTGTACTAGAATTTCAGATATTAGTTAGCATACCTATACTGCCCCTTATAACCTTGCAAACCTTCACCCAGAAAATGTACTCCCAAGGAATACCAGATATCTTATTCACTTGGAGGTCCAAAATAAACTTTACCAATATGTTCGGCAATCTGTACAAATTTGACAGTTAAACTATCCTGTGCAGAATTAGGACAATAGTATACATATACAAACAAATCAGAGGATCCTTTTCAAAATTCACACCATTTGACAGTACCTGGCTATATCCTCTTAAAATTTCCATTAAATCATTTAAACCTTGTCTCCCCTAAGCTTTTATATGCAGCATAGAGATTTAACTTCAGTACTTTAACTTGACAGAATTTGTGGATACTATACCACTAAACCTAGCTTCTGCAGCTTAAACACAGAGAAATTGCACATAACAGGTAGTTATACTTTACATCACAGTATTTAGTATCTGTTATCACCAAGTTATATGTTGTACTATAGGTTACCCCTAAATTTCCCAAAAATAGGAGTACAGTTATATATCTAGGTGCTGTTTTTAGACCAAAGGAAGTCTTATACACATATGGGGATGCCAGATATAATAAGAACTTGGCTTGTCAGAATACTAATGTGGCCTTGGAACTCCAGCTGTCGTGTTCTACCGGTTTTATAACTGAGCTTTTCTTGGTTTCTTTCCCCCTTTTTTTTTTTTTTTTCTTCCTTATGTTTCTTTAAATGTCCACAGTGTAATCTTTTCATTAGGACAGGTATTACAAGAAACACCATAAAAGAGTCCCGCTATGAGTTTGGTCTCAACATAGACACTCTGCCTTCCAGCAGATTATATAGAACTGCCTTGCCCCCAGGGATTAATTTAGCTTCGCAGCATACCAGCTATTCAGTCTAGCCCCAGGACAAGTCTACTTTATGCGGCTCCCGTTACTCTGGGGTTAACATAGGCAGTTAGAAATCACACATGAAAATGTCCGTCTACAATCAACTTTCCTTATTTAGATTTATTCTGGCTCTCGTGCAATTGCAAGACAAACTTAAGGGTCATACACCTCTTTCATCTGCAGATATTATTTAGCAGCACCTCTTTGGTCAGGTAACCGCTGTACTCACCCCCCTTCCTCTTCACGGCTATTTCGATACACAGCTCTGGTAGCCTCCTCCTTCTCCGTCTCCGGGGCTTTCGACGCTCTCGCAGCCTTCCGACTCGATGCAGTGAGGCCTCAGCATGCGGCTGTCTCTGGAGTGTGACGTCAGAGCGGATCGCCGGCTTGTCGGAAGGGGGGGAGGCTGACTCCGGCAGGGCGGATTAAATTCTACCGACCAAGTTCCTTCTAGCCGGATTATATGGCGCTCTCTGTCCTCTGCCCTCTCCACCAGAGGGACGCTCAGCGTTAGGCAACACCCTCCACGACCACTCCTCTCTCCCGGACCTGAGACACCTCAGGTGCCCACCTTTCTGAGCTGTGTCTCTCACAGGTAAGCTCAGGGTTCTCTGTTTAGCTCCGACTCGGTCCGCCGTGGTCCAGGGTTTTAGCTTGTCATTTTGGCCGGTTCTGTCTGCATTCACCGTACTTGCATTGGAGGTAGTGGGTACAAACATAGGCTGGTCCCATTCAGCCCTTATTAATTTAGGTTCTGAGAGTGTCCTTATGCCACCTTTTTCCTTCCTCCGGCCGGGCAAGGCAGATGTCTGTGCTCCCCAGCAATAAGGCTATGTGACTTGGGAGGTATGGGTTGTTAATGCTCCACACACAGGTGAGCTAGAGCGTGCCTCACCTCCTACAGCACCTCTGACACGTTCCTCCCACAGGACCCCACAGGAAATCGTTACTGTGTCTTGTGATAATCTTCTTAGTGGGTACAGTTCTGCTTAGAGGTCCACTTTTTGGATCTAAAAAGCTGTTCCTTTCCGTAGGCTTTATAAAGTTTTTAACTGCGACTGTATATGAATTGATATCACAAAACAAAATCAAATTAAAAAATCCAATGCTATCCTTTGATGTGTTAAGAGTAAAATTTAAAATCCAATTAATGTTGTTTAAATGTTTAACAAATTCTTTCACTAATTCAACTTTACCTTTCCATATCAATATGATATCATCTATGTAGCGAAAGTATCTTATAATGTTACTGGGGTAAGGGATTGTTACATCACACATGTACTTTCTCAATTTTTTTCATAGAAATGTTTGCATATGATCGAGCAAATGTAGTCCCCATTGCAATCTCTTGTGTCTGTACAGTCTAGCCACACCCTGGTTTAACGCCTAACTCTGCCCACACTACACCAACAACTCTACTTCCATAGGCAGAGTTGTTAATTTAGGGTGTGGCTAGACTGTACATGGGTGAAGCGAGACAGGAAGGGATCATGGTAGGGATTTGTTTTCACCCTCTGGCTCTGCCCACACAACACCTCACTGTCCTAATGCTGCCCATGAAAAATCCATAGACCACCCTGTCTTTATTCTTTAGACACACATTAATGTAAGGGCTCTTTGGGTTTAAGGCACATGAAGGTTGAATCTGAAATCTTTTTGCACTTTATAAACTTTATAAAAAAAATGGTTAATTTACATGCAATACCAAATGCTTATAAAACAAAAAAACATACAGTATACCTACAATTTACCCGTATACAGGGAATTTCCTCATCTAGGCATAAAATGTAATCAGAGTAAATTTTAGCCTGTGCAAAATGTATCTGTTATCTAGAATGTTCCTTTTTGTCAATAATCATATACTAATGGTTGTGTAAAGGTATATACATCCAAGGTCTATGAGTAAGCACCTGTAGGGGGCGCGAAACGCGTAATACACACGCCTCTGGCCACACCACTGCCTGATTGTGAGTTTCTTTAATGGACTGTTCCATTTTTTGGATTGGTATTTACCGTTTTTTCTCTCCAATAAACTGTGGATTTTACTTGCAACGAAACCTGTGTGTAGTGCCTGCAATCTTTTTTACTAATATACTTATCGGCAGTGTGGTTTTACTGCAACTGGCTACGGCACTCCAGGAGTAGCTGATTCTACGGCAACTTTGGTTTTACTTCCGGTTGAACCGGAAAGAGGGAGATTGTGTGCTGGAGTCGTTGGATTTACTTTTCTCACATATATACATCCAAGCCCTACTAATTTGACTAAGCAATGTTAAAAGGAAAGAGTTTTAATGTGTTAAGTAGGTAGAGCAATATTAGGAATAAAAAGAAAATTGGGATGTACTTTAAACTGCTTTGAAGTGAAGTTCCCTCTCATCTGTCATCCTGTCAAGAGAACAGAGATCAGCTGAGAGGTGTGAGAGCTCAGAGTTCAAGAGCTAATGTATTACATAACTATCCTCTCTTACAACATGCCATGATGCTCTTATAAAGGTTAGAATAAAAGGGAGATGGTGTTTGTGATGTCCCAGGCCATGTATCATTTTCCTTAAAGGGACATGAAACCCAAAATATTTCTTTCATGATTCAGATAGAGAATACAATTTTAAAGAAGTTTCCAATTTACTTCTATTATCAAATTTGCTTCATTCTCTTGTTATTCTTTGTTGAAGAGATATCTAGGTAGGTAGCGTGCACATGTCTTGGGTACTACATGATAGGAATTAGTGCTGCCATCTAGTGCTCTTACTAATCTTCATGATAGGAAATAGTACTGCAAACACGTGCACTCTACTGAGCATACCTTCCTGCTTTTCAACAAAGGATAATGAGAAAATAAAGATGTAATCAAAGTCATTGAAAAGTTATTTAAAAATTGTATGTATCTCAATCATGAAAGAAAAAATGTGGGTTTTATATCCCTTCAAGCTCACAAACAATCACAAACTGACATACCTTTTAGGAATTATCACTTGAATGTTTTACATCTATTTTAAGAAAAAGCAAATAATTGAAAATAAATATGTAAGTTTTAAAATATTTTACACATTACCTATCTCCATTTCTGCTTTGGATATCACTGCACTGGTAGAGCAATATTACATTATTGCTTTATATTAATGTTTGTTTAACTCCTGTAAATGGATTAAACACATGGTTAAAATCAGCTCCAGAGCAGAAATGCACTATTGGGGGCTAGCTGAACACATCTGATGAGCCAATGACAAGAGACTAACGTGGAAGAACAGATGCAGGTATTTATAAAGAGCCATTTTCCCTCTGTCTGTCTATTCTTCCATATATTGTTATGGCTGGTAAAGATATCCTCTATATATGAGCTTGGTCTTTATATAACAGCTGAGTGGTATAAATTGGAGCAATAAAGTGAGGATTCAATATATATTAGCTTTATTCTATATTTTACAGCCAGATTTATAGCTAATATGCTATGTTTAAATACAAAAATAGTCCTCAATAATGTGGTCTGAGGGGCATTCATCTTTAACCAATTGGGTGTAGTGTTAAAGATAGATTCTTGGAACATGTGAGATCCATTGAAGACAGAGATTCAGACACACCCATAGCAAGACATTATAGAGATTTCCACAATTCAGATATTAATCTGTTATCCATACAAGGAATAGATCATGTTCCACTCTAGAATAGGGGTGGAGCTAGAGAGAACAAGTTCAATTTACGTGAAATCTATTGGATTTTCACATTGCCAACTACAGTTTCACTGGGTATAAATATACGTACAGATTTAGATCTATATGTGTGAACTAGCAATAAAATTCTGATTTGAATACAAAAGCAGTTATATAGAAAGATATAGTGATAATCCGAGTTGATATGACTATATTTATTAACCTCATAGGTGTACATATGTATTGTTAATTTGCAAAGAAAATATATGACAATACATCATTTCTTTCTGCAATGTTGTTATAGAGGAATTACGTTATGATAACTATCAGGAAATGTACATTCCAGTGTATATATAAACAATTATGTATTGTATCTTTATATATCAGCTCATTTAAACGGAGGAGACCGGTACTCCTGAGAGCAGTGAACAAGTGCGCAGGTGCAAAAAACCTGTCTGCATAGGAGCCAGTATCCATTTTCTGCCATGGATACTTTGTATCATTACGTTATGGATTTACAATATGCAATTTGATTGATACTTTTGATTTTTAATATAAGCAATAAATAACGACTTTTTATTTATCACAGTCCATGCATGAGTGTTTTTGTGCCTCTGAACTTTGGATTTGTAGCTACATTTTGGCATCTCTTGACAGTGGCTTTTTTTTTTTTTTATTGAAGCAAATTAAGTAAATTTACAAACATGTTTTCTTGTTTAGTAAGAATGGAACAAAATTATTTTCTACTACATGAATGTAACAAAATAGAAAGGAAAAAAAGAATTACACATTTCTACATACATGAACACTCTTACTAGAAGAAGACTTCATTTTTGCTTCTTTTCCATTATTACCATTTTACATTCTCTTTTTCTAGGTGGATATTCAGCCAGAGCTCAATTTTTCTCCAGAATTGATTAATCTTTGGGCATTTCCAAATTAGATGTACAAGGTCTGCCCCTATTGGTTGACATTTACAGCCTTTATTAAATTGATTATTTTTCCATAAATAACCTTTTTCAGGAGTATAGTAAGTTTTATATATAAGTTTTAAATGTGCTTCTCTCCATGTAGCGGAAAGTGTATTTCTCTCAACCCTCCTTATCGACTTTTTAATAGTATCCATATTAATCTCTGTATCTTCTATAATACCACTCCATTTATTCACAATATAAATCAAGCTTTCCTCCCCTTTTAAAGCAGTTATTAATTTATACCATGGAGATATTGTATAGATACCTACTCTATCCATTGTTCCAATTTATTCCAGTTCCATTCTCTTCCATGGATAAGACTTAACCTCAGTTTGGTCTATACTAATAAATTGAGTTTTGCTGAAAGGCCTTTTCTTTCCATTTTTTAAATATTTTATTACTTAGTCCTTCTGGGAAGTCAGGATTACCATCTATTGTTAGATATTTTGAGATCTCAAATCTAGTTTCCAACATCAAACACATTTGAAGGTAGCGTTTTCTGAGGCTATTATTTCCCTATCTCTGTTGTGCTGGTGCTGGGCTCAATAAGGTTTGTGCGCATTGCCTGTATATTTGTTTGCTACATGGGTGTAGTGGTGTTCCCTGGCACCCAAGGAGTTAACCTAATAAGTGCTATATCACCCCTACTCTTTCCAATGTTAATGATCCCTCTCTTCTCTCCCTCCTCTCCTTCCCTTCTCTCCCTTATCTGTCATCTCTATCTCCCCTCCTCTTTTCTCTTCGCTCCTTTCCCTCTTCTACTCTCATTTCCTTTGGAAATGCCATATACAAAAAACTAATGTTACACCCTGCCGAAAAAATATTATGGCTAAAAAGGCCTAAAACCTGGTGGTGTGGTGGTGGTGGTGGTGTGTGTGTGTGTGTGGGGGGGGGGGGGGGGGGAGAGCAGCAGAATTTTGAGTGCCTAGGGCAGCACTAAACCTAAATAGGCCACTGCAATTTAATGAGAGTATTTGTAATCTAAAAGGGATTTTTGAGTCATCATATAGAAAATAATATTTCAGACCTTTTTATAAGCTCACAGCCCACAGACCAATGAGACATGCCCATGAGCTACTCAGGCACACCCACATTTCAGCCCACTATCCACTTGCCAACCACCCCTTCCTTACATGCCCCGCCCACGGAACGGCAACAGCCCCCCTCAACCTCTTGCGTCCCTAATACCTAATCACAAACGCTGGGAGGTATGATTTATTGATATGTAAATGTATTTATAAAGTAATTTACTTGAAGAGAAAAATGTACCTCCCTAATGAAAGAATGGACAAACAAATGTGTGTGAGGTATTGTGTTGTCTAATTTTGAGAACAGACTTATACCACTGAGGAGTTTATTATAACTGATTTGCCCACTGAATGCCCATGGCATGACTGTTTTTACTTCTTCACAATGTGCTATGAAGGGCATTTGGAACAACTAAAAAAAAAATATATAAAATAATTTTATGTAAATAACAATACAATATATAATTGATTTTAGCCAAAAGCCTTAAACGGATAGAAATGTCAAAATTTAAATGTACATGAATGCATTTAAATTTTAAATATAGGCAATTTTGCAACCTACTTCCATTATCAAAAATGCTCCTAGTAAAAGTTATTACTGGATTTCAGCAGCATACGCACATATGCTCTGAGGGTCAGTGCACCAGTATTCAATACCATGCTTACTCAGAGAGCTGGCAGTGGTGTATATTGCATCAGTAAAAACTTAATTGTGTCTTACTGCTGAGTCTCTGAGAAGGTGGGGGTGCATGGGCCCTCAGAGCATATGTACGTATGTCGCTGAAACCAGTAATACTAGAAGCATTTTTGCTAATGGAAGTATATTGCAAAAATGCTTCTATTTAAAATGTAAATGCACCCAGTTTTGACCATTCTATCCCTTTAACTGTTACAATACAGCTAACAATCATAATACATTTCATACATTTTCACTATCAATATTTTATTTTATTTTTTTACATCAAGGTAACAATGCAATTTGTTCATAACAAATGTATTATAAATAAGAATAAGTACATACAAAACATTTAATTCATTCTACTTACATGAGTCCCAAAAAGAATTGTACATGCTTTCGTTTGCAAAATGGCAATACCTGTCATTTACTAACACCATAGAGAATGCAAACAAAACAAATACACTATTATGATTTCGAACAGTGAGCAATCTTTAGAGAATTGGGCCCTCTATGAGACATAGTTATTGCCAAATGTCCAGTGTCTTAGAATTGCTGAATATTCCAATAAGCCTTTATAATGCTAATTATCTTGCCAATAACATAAGGGTTCAGTCATATAGTCAGAAGTAAATAGGCCCATACTAATCTACTGGAACAATTACTTACAATACAGTGCATCCCTATAAATATATTTGTATATTATTGCCAGAAGCAAGTATATTGCTATAAGAAGGAACAATGGGGCCGATTTATCATTGCGTCAATCTCGACACATTCGCTGGAGCCAATTCACTCGCTAGACATTGCTGCTGCAAATCTACATACGATGGTCTTATTTATTAAAAAGTCAGTCAAAAACATGCGCGTCAAGTAAGGCATGATGAGCATCGGACTGTTGATAAATAAGAGTCATTGATGCCGCGGATATTCTGTTTTTTCCAACTTTATTTATACCATTTCATTACTGTCCATGAACAAGCACATTTCTCTAAAGCTAATCTTTTATTTTTCATCTGTTAATGTCCAAGAAATAGCTATATTTATAACTGAACAAATAATAATATCTCATAGAAAGTTATTTTTCTATTTATTTGTTATACAAACAAATCTGATATGATATTTTCACATAAATGAATGTGTATTTGTATTTCTATAATCATGATATGCCTATATCATGTTTTTTTCTTTTTAAAAAAAAAAAAAAAAAAAAAGATTATTAATGCTAGAATTTGTACATATACATATATCTTTGCACATACTTTTATATATATATATATATATATATATATATATATATATATATATATATATATATATATATATATATATATATGTGTGTGTGTTATGCCAGAAATCTTTTGCAAACATATTTACATGCCCCTAAATTCCTATTTTTGCTCTAAACAATGTTGTCTTTCATATCTCTGTGTTTATTTATACCACTATATGTATATAGTGTAAATATATAATTATTCTGAGCAAGAATAATTGCAAATATAACATGTAATCTGGGTATCACATGTATTTATTTGCAATCAATGGATATTTTAAGAGCTGGGACAGTTTTCTCTCTGCACCTGTGTAACCCTTTCTGATTGCAGTCTAGTTTTATATACCACCCCTACACAGGTGTTAAAAATGGGCTGGCATATAAGATGATATTTCAACATTCGATTATTAAAATCATTGTCAGAAATATTACACTGTGTGGCCTAATGTCATAATAAATGTTTATCTTAAAAACTAATTTCACATATACATACTTACAAAGTATAATACGCAATGTAACAAGTGGCACTTACAAGTTCTGATGAGTGATCAATGACTCAAGTATAGAGCAATTTGATTTGTTAGTGATAGTAGAAAATAAATATTTAAATTAGATTGGCTGATCTAATTAATCACGTGATTATGCATTTACCAATAAGAAGTTGTGGATAACTTTACTAGTTTGTGAGTTGTTTAGGAGTTTGAATATTGCGTCAAATTTGGTGCGAAAAGTGTTGCGTCAAATTTGGAGCGAATTGGAGAGTGGGACTTGTATTACATGTGTTAAATATGGTGCAAATAGATTTATCCAAAAAAAGAAAGTTAGCTATATTGTGTGATGTATTTATTTAATTTGTATCACTATATGTACTAGTGCACCAAATTTGAAGCAATACTTCACACCAAATTTGGAGCAATAATATTGTCCCCTTCCTTCGTAATGAGAGACAAAGATATAACATAATCCATAATCAGTAATGTATTTATTTCATTTTTATCCCTATATCTACTAGTGCACCAAATTTGAAGCAATACTTCGCACCAAATTTGGAGCAATAATATTGTTTGATTTAGAAAGAGTATACAATTTTAATAAAGTTTCTGATTTACTTTTATTATCTAATATGCTTCATTGTCTTGCAGCATTGAATATATCTTTTCTGTCTTTTCAGACTCCCATTGATTTCTATGGCATTCGTGGCCTCAAGGGTGGAGGTTTGAACGATAGGTACGCTGCGTCGGAATTGACGTGAGCATACCTGTTGAATGTTTGATAAATTGTCAAGAGGGTCAAATGGAGTCGAATGTGGCGGTGAATGATCTGTATTCCGCTTGAATAACGCAAGCATTGATCTGCGTTGGATTGATATCGCAGGAGCGTATATTACGTAACACATTTCAACATTTGAGGATCTTAACGCTTTGTTAACTACGGCAGATCAACTTTGCATCTAATTTTATGTGGACTTCCAGTGCATTATCAGTTGAAGCTTTGATAAATCGGCCCTAATATCTGAAATTGCTGTTTAGTTTGTCTGAAGAAAATAACATTAGATTCAATATGACATTTTTTTTTTCTCCACATGATGTATTTTTATTTATAGGTTTTTGACCTAATAATAAGGATGGACTCTCCACCTTCCCCAATCAATAGCAGCTGGTGTGGGTACAGTTAGAAAAGACCTCTAGAATGTGTTGGTCATAATTAGTGATTATTTTCCCTGGGAATGCTAAAGAGCTCTTAAGAGTTTGTTCTCACCCCTCAGGTGGGAAGTTGGGGGAGATGCAAAAGGATTTGAAATGTATCTGGAGATGCAACAAGGGGTCAGAGGCCCCCGGGCTAAGCCATGTCAAGGGCCATTATATTTATCTGTCTATTTTTAGCTTTGCTTTATTTAAAAATATTGTTCAGGTATTTTCCCGCATAGATAGTTAAACCCTGTCATTCCAGCTTACCAATATAACTTTTGGAGTTGTCACAAACTTCCAGGGGGCAACGAATACCTAGGTGTGCAATATGAATGTCAGGGGTTTCACTTTAAATAATTTTCAATTGACAGTTTATATGAAAAAAAAAGGATATGTTTAATAGCTGCTGTTTTATGTCTACAGCAGACAACTGGAGATTGTCTTTCTCACTTGATATGACTGACAGATATTAGTGTGTAAAAAAAAAAGCATTAGCAGTAATTTCCAACAGATGCATATATACATAAAGATTTTAAAATGTATAAATATATCATCTATTAGTGAACATTATAGTAATGCTAAGTATCTTAAAATGTGTCATACGAGTGCTTTTAAAAAAAAGTATACGTTTGTAGTAGTCAAAATAAAATCAATTTATTTGCCATATGTTTCTTTAAATAAATATGCAGTTGTAATTAATTATTGACCAATATATTTAGCTTTAAGTGCATATAAATCACACAGTGTATACGGTAGTAAGGAAAATATACAAGTAGGGAACAATAGTTCTCAATGTGTATCCATAGTTAAAGGACTACTTAATATAATGGAATAGAATAACTGACGAATACACAATAAAATGACAATGCAATAGCACTTACTTTGAATTTGAAATTAGCAGTAGAATGTTTTCTGGCAAATTTCAAAGCTAATACAATTTTCCCTCCCCCGTATCATGTAATAGCCATCACTCAGCCAATCACATGATGCATATACGTATATACTGTGTACTTTTGCACATGCTCAGTAGGAGCTGGAGCCTCAGAGAGTGTACATATAAAAACAATGTGCACGTTTTGATAATAGATATGTATTGGAAAGTATTTTTAATTGTGTGCATTGTCTAAACCATAACACTTACATTTTGACTTAAGTGGCCCTTTAAAACCCTGATATCTGAAAAATCTAAATGTTGCTGTATAATCTCAATAGAAGAGTATTAAAATGAATTATGCAGTTGAATGCGCTGCTACCAACAAAATTTTAGGTCTCTACAACTTATCCAGCTCATAATACAACATTTATCCCACAGTATTAAAAATTTTAGAGGTACAGTACTGTATTGTTTTATTTAAATGACAGCGCTGCGGAATATGTTGGCGCTTAATAAATAAAGTATAATAATAATAATAGTGTTGTAATAGTGTAATAGTGGTGTAATCTAGTAACACATCAAAAGCATGCTAAACACTGTCCTCTTATTTTAATTGAAACTATTTATATATTGAAACATTTTAGGGCTTGTACAAATATACCAGCTAGTCGAATAAACATTAGTAATATACCCATTACAATTTTTTAATTTTTATATACAATTTTTTTCTACAAAAAACAACTCAAAACAAAACAATTGTTGCTTAGCGCCATGTATAAGATTCTTGTGAAAGAAAAAATATATATAGTAGTTGAGCTCACACTGATTCTGCTTAGTCCAATGTTCCTACCAATTTCCAGTAAACAATGAAAATATCTCACCAAAAGAAAGAAAAGAAAAAAAACTCAGGGGAATGTCATCAACAAAATGAGGTATATGGCAGCTCAAATAATTATATTTATAGGTGTAATGTCCTGTTTGTGTGTCTTTCACCAGACTTAAAATGGCATGATGGACCTAGATTCTGTAACATTTTAATATAAATGTCCTTACCACAATAGAAAAGTAATGCAATATTAATCCAAGCTGTTTGTATTTAAAGTATACATGGCCCGATCCACAGTCTACTCTATGTGAGACAGAAGCAAACAAAGCCCCTTCCCCCTCACTCCTTCCTTCCTGTCCCACTGAGATAAGAATCAGGTGGACCTTTCAAAAGGGATCATGTTTGTAATTGGAGGAGCAGAGTGAGGCCTTTCTCCTAATCCTCATCATTACACAACAATTACTGAGCTCTCCCCCCAAACATCTCTAGCTGAATAGGATTCCAGTGTCCAGCTGCAGCAAATTTCAGGCTGGATGGACCTAGGATATAAGCTGCATCTGGCATGTGCCAACTCAGGATGGACAGTTCCCTGGGATGTTTTGCTAGTGTTATAGCATTAACCTCTTAGCTGCTGAGGGTGCCTGCATCATAATGTCTTCCAAAGCAGTACACAATGATTTTATTGTCCTTGATTTGTTTCTATATGATCTCTGCTCTCAAAATGTCCAGTCACATATATGTGCATTATGATATTGATTGATGATATTTGTAGTGCACTGTGGTAAAGTGAAGGCAGAATGCAATAAACAAAAACAAAACATATATTTGCATAGAACAATATATGGACATTTAAATCTAAGTTGCTATATTTAAAAAAATAATATATGACCCTTATATATTTGTTATTAAACATATATGCAAATATAATAAAAAATAATTCTCTAATATACTGCAAAGTAAAATTGGAGAGGTTGATTGACTCCCCCTGCTAGCGGCCGATTGGCCGCGAATCTGCAGGGGGCGGCATTACACCAGCAGTTCACAAGAACTGCTGGTGCAATGATAAATGCCGACAGTGTATGCTGTTGGCATTTATCGATGTGCGGCGGACATGATACGCTACATCGTATCATGTCTGCTCGCACATTAATAAATAGGCCCCAGTGACTGCATTATGTCACCATATGTAGGATGGATATTTTCTGTAAGATGGACCTTATCAAAACAGAAATTGAAGAGTTATGTTGAGGTGAGAAGGGCATGAAGGTTGAGAGGGTTCAAAACTGCAACGGGGAATATGTAGTAGTGCAAGTTTTTTTATTTAAATATTGATAAATGGGGAAAAATATATATTTATATATTTGATATATATATATATATATATATATATATTTGTATGCAAAAGTTTAGGCACCCCTGACAATTTCCATGATTTTCATTTATAAATAATTGGGTGTTTAAATGTTTAAATCAGCAATTTCATTTTGATCGATTTCAGTAGTGAAATGAGGTTTATTGGATTATCAGAAAATGTGCAATATGCATCCAAACGAAATTAGACAGGTGCATACATTTGGGCACCTTTGTCATTTTGTTGATTTGAATACCTGTAACTACCTAGCACTGATTAATTGGAACACACAATTGGTTTGGTGAGCCCATTAAGCCCTGAACTTCATAGACAGGTGCATCCAATCATGAGAAAAGGTTTTTAAGGTGGTCAATTGCAAGACGTTGTTCTCTTTGACTCTCCTCTGAAGAGTGGCAACATGGGGGCCTCAAAACAACTCTCAAATTACCTGAAAACAAAGATTGTTCAACATTAGGGTTTAGGGGAAGGCTACAAACAGCTCTTGCAGAGATTTAAGCTGTCAGTGTCCAATGTGAGGAACATAGTGAGGAAATGGAAGACACAGGCACAGTTCTTGTTAAGTAAAATATTGTGGAGGCAAAGGCAAAGGATGGCGAGAATGGTCAAAAACAGCCCACAGACCACTTCCAAAGACCTACAAAATCATCTTGCTGCAGATGGTGTCACTGTGCATCGTTCAACAATTCAGCACACTTTGCACAAGGAGAAGCTGTATGGGAGAGTGATGCAGAAGAAGCCTTTTCTGCACACACGCCACAAACAGAGTCGCTTGAGGTATGCAAACGCACATTTGGACAAGCCAGCTTCATTTTGGAAGAAGGTGCTGTGGACTGATGAAACAAAGATTGAGTTATTTGGTCATAACAAGGGGCGTTATGCATGGCGGCAAAAGAACACAGCGTTCCAAGACAAACACTTGCTACCCACAGTAAAATTTGGTGGATGTTCCATCATGCTGTGGGGCTGTGTGACCGGTACTGGGAATCTTGTTAAAGTTGAGGGTCGCATGTTAATGTTGAGGAATCAGTCACAAAGTTGAAGTTATGCCGGGGCTGGATATTTCAACAAGACAATGACCCAAAACACTGCTCAAAATCTACTCTGGCCATCCCAGTCCCCAGACCTGAATATTATTGAAAATCTGTGGAGTGATTTGAAGCGGGCTGTCCATGCTCGGCAACCATCAAATCTAACTGAACTGGAGATGTTTTGCAAGGAGGAATGGTCCAAAATACCTTCACCCAGAATTCAGACACTCATTACAGGCTATAGGAAGCATCTAGAGGCTGTTATTTCTGCTAAAGGACGCTCTACTAAATATTGATGCAATATTTCTGTTGGGGTGCCCAAATTTATGGGTTTATGATTGAGATGTGTGCGAGTTAACAGAGTCCTAAAGTCCAGTAACTATCTAAAAACTATCTAAAACTAGATTGTTTGACAAATATACAGTATTTCATAAATAAAAAATCTACAATTTTCAGTAATAAAAGTAAACAATATATTGGCAAATACATAATAAGAATAAAAAATTCTCAATATTTGGTACATCCACCATTTGCTTTAATACAATCCACATTATTCTAGCTCTCCATTAGATTATCCCAAAGTATGCTTAGCAATGTCACATTGTGTTTTGCCTTTTCCCTAGTCAAATGTTCCTGAATATGTTTAATAGGTTTGAGGTACAGTGATGGAGAAAGCCATACAAACTAGCACTCCTTGGACTTCAGATACACAGTGAATTAAGTTATCATTCTTGAAAATGGATCCTCTTCCACAACACTTAACGCAAGAAGGGATGGCATGCCGTTGCAGAATTTAGTGATATGTCACTTTGCTCAAAATGTAGTTGATCTTGTGCAATTTACCCACTCCAGAATAGTCAAAGCATCTCCACACCTGAATATTCCCTGCATATTAAATTGTTAGTTTTACACACTGTCTGTGGTGTTAGCCTCTCAAGCTGCAGTCTCCTCACATGAATCTGCAACTAAAGCAAAACAAACAAAAAATAATAATCACATTTTGATTCACCTTTAAGCATGATGTCTTTCTATTCTTCCACTGTGAAATTTCTGCATTGTTTTGGCCATGTTAAACATTTAGATTTTTTTTTATTTTCTCTTGGTCTTGCTTTGGATCAAAATGGTTTGGTTTAAGGAAATCTCTTCAGTGTGTGTTGTTCTGGGACTGCTAAAGTATGGTTGGTTAGGTTTGGGACACATGACTTGCTAGCTCTTGATAAAGAATTTCTACTTTTATATTTATTTATATGGAAGCATACATTTTTTAATTTCGGTAAGAAGAAATTATTACATTTGCTTATTGGCTATCACCTACATTACGAGTTTTGCGCTATAGAGGGTGCAAAACTAACGCCAAAAAAAGTTGCGTTATTTCACTCTCCATATTGCTGCCATTACAAGTTACTGAAAAGCCTCCAAGGGCTGCTTTGACGTGCTCGTGCACGCTTTCCCCCATAAACATCGATGGGGAGAGAGTGTTAAAAAAAAAAACCTTGAAGTGCGGAATGAAAAATCTCAATAACACAGCCCCATTGATGTCAATGGGGAAAAAAGTTACGTTTAAACCTAACAACCTAACATAAACCCCAAGTCTAAACCCCCCTAATCTGCCGCCCCCGACATCGCCGACACCTAAATAAAGTTATTAACTCCTAATCTGCTGCTCCCGACATCGCCAACACCTAAATCAAGTTATTACCCCTAATCTGCTGCTCCCGACATCGCCAACACCTAAATCAAGTTATTACCCTTAATCTGCTGCTCCCGACATCGCTGACACTAATAAAAGTTATTAACCCCTATTCCGCCACTCCCCGACATCGCTGACACTATAATAAAGTTATTAACCCCTAAACCTCCGGCCTCCCACATCGCCGCTACTAAATAAACCTATTAACCCCTAAACCACCAGCCCCCACATCGCTAAACACTAAATTAAACTATTAACCCCTAAACCTAAAACCCCCTAACTTTAAATTAAAATTACAATATAACTATCTTAAAATAAATAAAAACTTACCTGTGAAATAAAAAAAAAACCTAAGTTTAAACTATAGATTAACCTAACATAACTATTCTAATAAAATTAAAAAACAACCAATTAAAAAATCTAAATTACAAATTTAAAAAAACCTAACACTACGAAAAATAATAAACACTAAATTACGAAAAATAAAAAACACTAAGCTTACAAAAAATAATAAACTAAATTATTAAAAATAAAAACAATTACACCTAATCTAATAGCCCTATAAAAATAAAAAGCCCTCAAAATAAAACACCCCCTAGCCTACAATAAGCTACCAATAGCCCTTGAAAAGGGCCTTTTGTAGGGCATTGCCCTAAGTTAAACAGATCTTTTACCTGTAAAAAAATACAAAGCCCCAACTGTAAAACCCACCACCCAATCAACCCCCCAAAATAAAAAAAACCTAACTATAAAAAAAAACCTAAGCTACCCATTACCCCTAAACGGGCATTTGTATGGAGATTGCCCTTAAAAGGGCATTCAGCTCTTTTTCATTGCCCTTAAAAGGGCATTCAGCTCTTTTAAAGCCCAAAGCCTAATCTAAAAAAAAAACACCCAAAAAAATGAAAAAAAAAAAAACTAACACTAACCCCAGAATATCTACTCACGGTTCTTGAAGTCCGGACATCAATCTCCATCCAGGCGAGAAGTCTTCATCCAGGCAGCGATATCTTCCATCCCGGGGGAGTCTTCTATTTTCATCCCGGCGGCGCGGAGCGGAGCCATCCTGGAAGCCGAAGACATCATGCGCGGAGCGTCCTCTTCATACGGTCACCACCGTACACTGAAGTTGAATGCAAGGTAGCCGTTTCAAAATGACATACCTTGCATTCCTATTGGCCAATAGGATGAGAGCTTCTGAAATCCTATTGGCTGTTCAAATCAGCCAATAGGATGAGAGTTACTGAAATCCTATTGGCTGATTTAATATGTGGGTGGGCAGATTAGCGGTTAATACATTTTAGATAGTGTTTGCGATGCGAGAGGGTTGCAGTTTAAGGGTTAATAGGTAGTTTATGGGTGTTAATGTACTTTGTAACACTTTAGTTATGAGTTTTGGGAAACATTTTTGTACTGGTCTCAGATGGCGGTATGGATCGTGTCAGTATAGACTGTAACTCAAGCATTTTAGTCAGAACGCACAATCTGTAATACGGGCGCTATGAAAATCCCACACAAAAACTTATTTTTTTGAGTGCGTAATGGACGTTGCTTTACAGGCTAAAATGCTTGCGGTATAGCTTTACCACCGTGACTCTTAATATGCGTTCCTGGCCATTATGCTGGAATTGCCATTTTAACAGCGTTAAAAGCCGTAACGCAAAACTCGTAATCTAGCCGTTCGTTAGTTTAAAAAATAAAATAAAAAATTATATATATATATACACACACACACACACAATCACTTCCTTTTTATAAAATTGTGGACGCTCTTGATTTGAAACCATGGTCCTGTTAATACATGTTATGATATTGAACAATAATCACTTTTTTATTTTCACCTTGTTTTTAGTCACCACTGCAACAGAGACATTTTTCTATAGATTTATATATATATATATATATATCTTTTTAAATGAGGACCAGGCTATGTTTCCCATAAAGCAGTGTAGGCAACTGCTTCAAGCTACAGTACCTAACTTTTATGTGCTTTTGCTGCCAGCTGTTAAAATACCTGAATCTCATTGCTGGTTGTCTCTGCTATTCTATGACAACAAAACTGACTTGATTTATCTCTGTAAACTGACTGGATGTAATGTATTAACAATATACATGTACATTATCTTTTTCATACTAAGAGAGTTGTAGTCTTGTTTTCCTATGATCACTAACTACTTGCAAACAGGAGCACTAAGTGCTTGAAGTTCTTGACATGATCAGGATTAGTGTAAGTGTGTTTGGAAAAAAGTTTTATAAGCATTCAAAACATCTGGAACCTTCTGTCTTAAAGGGACATAAAACCCAAAATGTCTCTTTCATGATTTAGACAGAGCATATAATTTTAAACAACTTTACAGTTTACTTCTACTATTTAATTTGTTTCCTTCTCTTGTTATCCTTTGCTGAAAGATTTATCTAGGCAAGTTCAGGAGCAGCAGAGTACCTAGGTTCTAGCTTTTGATTGGTGGCTGCATGTATATATCGATTGTGATTGGCTCACCCATGTCTTCAGTTAGAAACCATTAGTGCGATGCTGTTCCTTCAACAAATGATAACAAGAGAATGAAACAGATTAGATAATAGAAGTCAATTAGAAAGTTGTTTAAAATGGTATTCTCTATCGGAATCGTGAGAGAAACATTTTGGGTTTCATGTCCCTTTAATATTCAAGCTATTGGAATGCTCACATACAGCATGCGCTTGCAGACTTTCCTGGAAGTATTCAAGGTAATAGCAGTGTGCAAAATCACAAAATCTATGACAGTGTACTGGAAAGGGAAACAGACATAGACAATAACTAACAAGTTAAACTTACGGTATGATTCAGATATATGTATGAGGCTTTAGCTAGCCAGTACTAAATCACTGAGGCAGAGAATCTGCTCCAGGTTTTACGATTTATGTGTATACTATCATTTTCTATAGCAGCCATTGGGCATTAGAATGCACAGATTTTTAGTCACCTAAGTATTTTCTACCAAATGATCCTGGTATTGCTAAGATTGCTACCAGCATCAATGTTCTGGAACTTTATTTGAGGTTGTGAACCCTGCAGAGCACCCTCAGGTCTCTGTCATATTGCAACGCAGAATGTACACTGTACATTTATGTTTTTCTACTGTAAGAGAGGAAACTCACTTTCTGCCAAGGCTCATTCCTTATAACTGTTAAAAGCTAATATTAACCACTCGTGCAAGATGACAGTAGTTTGGGGAGGCTGTTCAGTCATTGATTGAAAATTGCTTCTGTGAGAAATCCTTTTGAGTGACTATGCACACATCTCTCCCCAGGAGAAACATGGCACAGGCAGCTACAGTTAGGTCCAAGATTGAAATCCACTGCAAGGAGAGCTCTTAGAGCCCTAGATGTTGCTTATCCTGAATGGTCACAGGGTTAAAGAGCTATAAAATCTCCAGGAGACCTGCTACTCTGCTGCTATATACCATTTATGTTGTGAGGAGGAAGGGTTTGAAGGCTACTGTTGAGCGAGTGGCTCAGTGACACAGGGTAAAATCACCTGCCCTAGTCCTAAATTATCTAATTCTTTACTCGAATTTATGGAGGATGATAAGCCTGGATGTTTGAGACATTTGGTCATATATTATGGAGATGTGGAGTAGGCTAAATGGTAAGGGTTTAACATTTAGACTGCTCTCCCCAAAATTATATGTGGTCTCTAGATCTTTATCTACAAGACATAAATCAGTTTACAAGAACTGTCTGACCTGCAGATTAGATGTCTGTTTAGTGTATATTTTGTTTTTGTCTTTGTTTTGCTCTTATATTGAACATTTAAGATTCAAGCCTCAATGCTGTATCTGCTAAATTGTAAACCTATTTATATGGGAAGATATATCTATGTAGTGCCTATTATGGATATTCCCTAAGTTTAGATTATTTGAATATTTAAATATAGATTTATGTTTTGTTAGTTAATACCCCTGTTGCACACATAACTATAATAAGGTCAAACAGGTTTCCATTTTGATTTTTGATAATGATATGTCCCATCCTCAGTTTGCTCTTGATTTAATTAGTTCCTACTCACCTTTATTGCGGCAAAGCTGGTTTATAATTAGTGTCTTGTGTTATAATTGTTTTTCTTATTTTTGTCTTTCATAGTTAATGAAGATCTCAAACCCCAGATTTACATAGACATAGAATGACTCTTGAGAGCTGATTAGTTTACAGATCTGATTTGTTTAGAGTTAATTGTGTTTAGCCCTTGTTATATCCTTATTTTAAATGTCTAGGATCTTAAATTCCATACAACAACTGCATTATGTAGAATAGTGTATGGAGGCAGATAGAAATATACAATCTAAAGCTCTGATCAATTATTTGAATATTTGAATACAAGTTATTTGTTTTATCAATTATTATCCCAATCTTATTTAGCGTAATGATATAGACCTCCATTTTGACTGTTTAGAAGTGGCCCTAGGTAGCTCTATTCCCTAGTGTTTGCTTCAACTTCCACTCTCCCCCTTGATATAAACATCTCGTATTGTCTTTATTGAAGCAGGTACAATTTAAGTCTCTCCCAGTATCTATAATTTTGTCAGAAATGTTTAGCGAGCATACCTATGACTTACCTCTCTCCACTCTTGGCTGTGGCGTTTGAGAGAGGATAGTTCGCAACACCTCATAAAGAGTAGATCACTGGTGTTGGATCAGATATATGCTATACTTCATATTAGTCTAGATGCCTATAAAGGCCATTGTTATTATCTTGCATTGGGATATTAATTATGTTGTTGGCTAGATAACTACTCCAAATGGGTTATCTATTTTTTATTCTTTTATTCTATTTTCTATTATTTTTAACCAGTTGTTGATCTGAAAAGTACAATATATGTTTATATATTTACCCTGGGGCCATTAGATATGGTTTTGGGCTTTGTGCCTATCCTCTGTAAAAGGGACACCTACTTGAAAATGTTTATTGTTAAAAAAGATAGATAATCCCTTTATTACCCATTCCCCAGTTTTACACAACCAACACTGTTATATTAATATACTTTTACCTCTGTGATTACCTTATATCTAAGCCTTTGCAGACTGCCCCTTCTCTCAGTGTTTTTTTTCCAAACTTGTATTTTATCTTACTAGTGCTCATGCATAATTCCACAGTTAGCAAAATGTTATCTATATAACACACATGAGCCAGCATTAATTGGCTGTGAAAAGCTAATAAAATGCCCTGAGATAAGACGCGGCCTGCAACGGCTTAGAAACTGGCAGAGATTTAGAAATTAAAAAAAGTATCGGCTAGATTCCGAGTTTTGCAGTAAGGTAAAAAAGCAGCGTTAACAGGTCCTAACACTGCTTTTTTTACGCCCGCTGCTATTACGAGTCTTGCAGGTTTAGGGGCCCCGCACACTTTTTTGGCCTTACCGCAAACCAACTTACGTAAACTTCGTAAACCCTTTTTTCTATGGGACTTCCATAGCGCTGGTATTACGAGTCTGTCCTGGGAGGCCAAAAAGTGAGCGGTACACCCTCTACCTCCAAGATCCGTAACGCATTCTAAAGTCAGTAGTTATGAGTTTTAAACTACAACGCCGTAGCATAAAACTCATAACTAAAGTGTTACAATGTACACTAACACCCATAAACTACCTATTAACCACTAAACCGAGGCCCTCCCGCATTGCAAACACTATAATAAAATTTTTAACCCCTAATCTACCACTCCGGACATCGCCGCCACTATAATAAACATATTAAACCCTAAACCGCTGCACACCCGCATCGAAAACACTAGTTAAATAATATTAACCCCTAATCTTCCGCCCCTAACATCGCCTCCACCTACATTATATTTATTAACCCCTAATCTGCTGCCCCCAACATCGCCGACACCTACATTATATTTATTAACCCCTAATCTGCCGCCCCCAATGTCGCAACAACCTACCTACACTTATTAACCCCTAATCTGCCGCCCCCAACGTCGCTGCCACTATATTAAATTTATTAACCCCTAAACCTAAGTCTAACCCTAACACCCCCTAACTTAAAATAATTTAAATAAATCTAAATAAAATTACTATCATTAACTACATTATTCCTATTTAAAACTAAATACTTACCTATAAAATAAACCGTAGCTAGCTACAGTATAACTAATAGTTACATTGTAGCTAGCTTAGGGTTTATTTTTATTTTACAGGCAAGTTTGTATTTATTTTAACTAGGTAGAATAGTTACTAAATAGTTATTAACTATTTACTAACTACCAAGCTAAAATAAATACAAATTTACCTGTAAAATAAAACCTAACCTAAGTTACACTAACACCTAACACTATACTACAATTAAATAAATTACCTACATTAAATACAATTAAATAAATTACCTACAGTAAATACAATTAAATAAATTCCCTACATTAAATACAATTAAATAAATTAAATAAAATTAGCTAAATCACAAAAAACAAACAAACACTTAATTACAGAAAATAAAAAACAAATTACAGATCTTTAAACTAATTACACCTAATCTAATAGCCCTATCAAAATAAAAAAGCCCCCCAAAATAAAAAAAAACCCTAGCCTAAACTAAACTTTCAATAGCCCTTAAAAGGGCCTTTTTTTACCCCAAAGAAATCAGCTCTTTTTCCTGTAAAAAACAAACAAACACCCCCCAACAGTAAAACCCACCACCCACACAACCAACCCCCCAAATAAAATACTAACTAAAAAAACCTAAGCTCCCCATTGCCCTGAAAAGGGCATTTGGATGGGCATTGCCATTAAAAGGGCATTTAGCGGGGGCGGAGCCAACTATGAAAGGATATGGACGCGTATGTCATGAGCTCCTGGCTCTTTTATGATATAACTATTTCTTTTTGGCGACTACATTGACTTTTTTCTCATCAAACGGGGTTCCTATCAGTAGCGGCACACCAGCTAACTAATTCCCACATTCCAGAAGGTTAGAGTAAAGACGGCAGAAAATCTCATATGCACATGTAACGTCTGCTCAAAATGGAGGCGGACATCATCGCAGCTCTTACTGTATTGGAGCGAGTCATGGACTCACAGTTTAATACTCTGACACATCAAGTGCTTTGTTTGCGGAGAGGAGTACCCGATTTGCTTACCCACGAGGCTGGCGAGCTAATATTTTATCCTGCAATGGAGGAAGGGGGAAGTGACATATCGATATCGGATCTGACTGAAACTTTTCATGCCCGATCTCATCCTGTGCTCAGTATATGTGCTAAGGAGGTACAGTTTCAAGAGGTCATGTCTGCTCACCCGGATGGTCAGCTGAACGAGTGCTGTGGGGCTGCTGTAGTGCCTCTGGATCATATGGCGAAGCAACCGATTGTGACCGGACTAAAGTCTGGATTTATAGCAGAGGAGTTTTCAGCGCGGCACCTGACACATGCCCCATATCGGATGCGGAGTGGAAAGACCCGCCTGATACTAATGTCAGGCAATAAGAGCGCCCTACAAGCAACTTACTACAGCAGCTCGTTAACCCCAGAGATTCCTCTCCACAGTGTTTTGCTTGCTGGGCCATATAGAGGGACTTGGAGGGAGAATATGCTGTGACTTGGCAGCGTATTACCTTTAAAAACTTATCTCCTCCTCATACTTGCATTACAGGACTTGAATGCCAAAAGAGGAATCGGGTAATTACAGGCTGTCTACACCTAGACTCAGAGACAGTCTATTTTTGCTATTGGCATGTTTATCATAACTCCGGACATTGTTTATGCCTAAAAGTGTTTTAGATATAGTTATGGCACTAAAATGTCTACATTTTTGTTGTAGGATAGATGGGATTATTACTTGAGTGTTTTAGTTTTACAGTATGCTAATTAGTCTGCTTATATAACATTGAAAATTTAGTATAAACGTGGAGCCATTAGCTCTATTATTATTGCTGTACCCCTGTATCTTGGTACCCCTGTTCCAGTATTGTTTCACAACAAGGAGGCACTTATTTGTATACTAGTTTATTTCCTTTTAACTGTGTCTATCTACCAGTGTTAGACTTCCTAGAGCCAGGGCTGTTTATAGTCTGTAACTATACATACAACCTTATAATTCAGTGTATACATAGAGACACTAGCACTTGAGGTATCCATATATATTGCTATCCTGGTTCTTAAGATCTTGCACAATGAGGAAGCAGTTACTAACGTTATAATTTATCACTAGGGATTGCCTTTCTATTAACACAGCACGCCCACCCTTGGGTATTGGGCCCATACCTAAAGGGTAACATAAATTTTTGTAAATATCCCACGATATTGGCGTGCCTATGCTATACTATTGTGTATCTGTATAATACAGATCTGACTGTTGCGATACTTTTTCCCCTCCTGTATTATACCCTGTTTCCCGTTTCAAGCTGATAAGCTTTGTTTAAGAAGTCTTCAGAAATAGTAATTGAGCCGCTCTCTCTCGAGATAAAATATCCACTTTGGCTCATTCTGATGTAGAACAACCTCCATTCAGAACTCTTAATTGTACACCTTTTTCATACTTCCGGGACTACTGAGCACTGTATTATATTTACTTGTCTTGCATGCTTGTTTGGTAAAAGGATATGTTTCATTTATTTGTTTCTCAACTGATGTAATGGAATCATATGTTTGTCATATTATATGTATGGTGCAATATTACGCTCTGCAAAAGTTAGGTGTCACATTTAGTATAAGTACCCCTATTAAGCCTCTATATGTCCTCCCCTTTCTATCTTAAAACACTAAGGGGTTATACAGTTAAACATTAATGGATTTTGCAGATATGTTGTAAATATTGTAACAACGCATATTTAAGCATTTAGTATAAAAGGGTCCTGCTAGTATTTAGGTTAGACATTTATGTGGCACCATGATGTTGATAAGTGTATATAGAGACATTATATAGAAGAGAAGATGGCTGTCTCGTACCGACTGTTTATCTAACTCACCTTCTCCGCTCCGCCCCTCCCCCACGGCTTAATGTAAATCCCCAGGGGGTAATATTATCTTAGACATTCACCCAACCCGGTGAATTTATTCCGCGGTATTAACCCGCCACCTTCTACCTATTTAGGCTTATAAATCATGCCCATGAGGGGCTATATATCACTAACTTTCTACCTATATAGGTCTATAAATCATGCCCATGAAGGGCTATATATCATTAATTACATTTTGCACAAAATAAATAAAACTATAAGGTATCAATGTAAATCTTGTAATGTATATATCCGAGGTATGCTAGTAATACAGTAGGATATACCTGTTCTCAATGTGTTTATTATGATTTACTTCTGTTATCAGCCGTGTCCATCCTGTAATAACTTGTTTTTTTTTCTGTTTATATGTGGCTTTTGTAATACTACTTACCTTAATAAAAATCTTTGATTTAAAAAAAAAAAAAAGGGCATTTAGCTCTATTGCAGGCCCAAAGCCCTAACCTAAAAAATAAACCCACCCAATACACCCTTAAAAAAATCCTAACACTAACCCCCGAAGATTCACTTACCGGGAGAAGTCTTCATCCAAGCAGCAAGATGTCCTCAACGAAGCCGGCAGAAGTGGTCCTCCAGACGGGCAGAATCATCCTTCTGGCGCAGAGCGGGTCCATCTTCAAGACATCCGACGCGGAGCATCCTCTTCCAACGAAATCTTCTTGCTGAATGAATATCTCTTTAAGTGACGTCATCCAAGATGGCGTCCCTTAGATTCTGATTGGCTGCTAGAATTCTATCAGTCAATCCGAATTAAGTTAGAAAAAATCCTATTGGCTGATTGGATCAGCCAATAGGATTGAGCTCGCATTCCATTGGCTGATTGGAACAGCCAATAGAATGCAAGCTCAATCCTATTGGCTGATTTGATCAGCCAACAGGATTGAAGTTCAATCCTATTGGTTCATCCAATCAGCCAATAGGATTTTTTCTACCTTAATTCCAATTGGCTGATAGAATTCTATCAGCCAATCGGAATCTAAGGGACGCCATCTTGGATAACGTCACTTAAAGAGATATTCATTCAGCAAGAAGACTTCGTTGGAAGAGGATGCTCCGCGCTGGATGTCTTGAAGATAGACCCGCTCCGCGTCGGAAGGAAGAAGATAGAAGATGCCGTCTGGATGAAGACTTCTGCCCATCTGGAGGACCACTTCTGCCCGTCTGAAGAACCACTTCTGCCGGCTTAGTTGAGGACATCTTGCCGCTTGGATGAAGACTTCTCCTGGTAAGTGAATCTTCGGGGGTTTGTGTTGGGATTTTTTAAGGGTGTATTGGGTGGGTTTTATTCTTAGGTTAGGGCTTTGGGCAGCAATAGAGCTAAATGCCCTTTTAAGGGCAATGCCCATCCAAATGCACTTTTCATGGCAATGGGGAGCGTAGTTTTTTTTAGTTAGGGTTTTATTTGGGTGGTTGGTTGTGTGGGTGGTGGGTTTTACTGTTGGGGGGGTTGAGTTGTGTGTATTTTTTTTACAGGTAAAAGAGCTGATTTCTTTGGGGCAATGCCCCGCAAAAGGCCCTTTTAGGGGCTATTGACAGTTTAGTTTAGGCTAGGTTTTTTTTTATTTTGATAGGGCTCTTAGATTAGGTGTAATTAGTTTAAAGATCTTGTAATTTGTTTTTTATTTTCTGTAATTTTGTGTTTGTTTTTTTATAATTTAGCTAATTGTATTTAATTTATTTAATTGTATTTAATTTAGGTAAGTTATTTAATTGTAGTGTAGTGTTAGGTATTAGTGTAACTTAGGTTAGGTTTTATTTTACAGGTCAATTTGTATTTATTTTAGCTAGGTAGTTATTAAATAGTTAATAACTATTTAGTAACTATTCTACCTAGTTAAAATAAATACAAACTTGCCTGTGAAATAAAAATAAACCCTAAGCTAGCTACAATGTAACTATTAGTTATATTGTAGCTAGCTTAGGGTTTATTTTATAGGTAAGTATTTAGTTTTAAATAGGAATAATTTAGTTAATGATATTAATTTTATTTAGATTTATTTAATTATATTTAAGTTAGGGGGTGTTAGGGTTAGGGTTAGACTTAGGTTTAAAAGGTTAATAAATTTAGAATAGTGGCAGCGACGTTGGGGCGGCAGATTAGGGGTTAATAAGTATAATGTAGGTGGGGGCGATGTTAGGGGTGGCAGATTAGGGGTTAATAATATTTAACTAGTGTTTGCGAGGCGGGAGTGTGGTGGTTTAGGGGTTAATATGTTTATTCTAGTGGTGGCAATGTCCGGAGCGGGAGATTAGGGGTTAATAATTTTATTTTAGTGTTTGCGATGCAGGAGGGCCTCGGTTTAGGGATTAATAGGTAGTTTATGGGTGTTAGTGTACTTTTTAGCACTTTAGCACAGCTTTGTAGCGTAAAACTCATAACTACTGACTTTAAAATGCGTTAGGAATCTTGGCAGTAGAGGGTGTACCGCTCACTTTTTGGCCTCCCAGGACCAACTCGTAATACCGGCGCTATGGAAGTCCCATAGAAAAAAGCCTTTACAAAATTTACGTAAGTTGGTTTGCGGTAAGGCCAAAAAAGTGTGCGGTACACCTATACCTGCAAGACTCGTAATACCAGCGGGCATAAAAAAGCAGCGTTAGGACCTGATAACGCTGCTTTTTTACATTAACGCACAACTCGTAATCTAGCCGTTAGTTATTTGGGGTGTCAAGAGTGCTTGAGCTATCTGTTGGAAGGGGAAATCTGAGTTTTTAATAATGGGGTCAGTGGGGATGGTATTGTATTTGTGGAAATATGGTAAAGTTGTTTGGTGAGTGTATCCCATAGTTTAAAGGTTTCAGCGATAATTGTTGGAAGATGTGTTAGTAAGTTTCTTTTATTCGGAAGTAACCAACATTTACTGCCAAGATGGTGGGTGTTGGTTAGGTGATGTTCTAAAAGAACCCATTCTTTATGGGATGAATGTTTGCACCAATTAATGATTCTGGTGAGGAAGTTAACTAGTCTGTATTGCATTAGGTTAGGAATCCCTAGTCCTCCTAGGTCTTTAGGGCGGTAGAGTGTGGTGGTGGCAATACGGGGTCTCTTGTGTTGCTATATATATTTTGTGATAGATTTTTGTAGATTGTGGATTAGTGGTGTCGGTATAGGGATTGGGAGGGTTTGGAAAAGATATAATAATTTAGGGGTGATAATAATTTTAATGGCATTGATTCTACCTAGCCATGAAAGGGGTTTGTTACTCCAGGAATGTAGAAGAGCATGTGTCACAGTATATATGGCTTTAAAATTTGAGTCTAATAATGTAGTCTTGTGGAGGGATATGTGACTTCCCAAGTATTTGATAGAGTGTTTTTGGCTGCAAAAGGGGACTAGTAATTGTATTGATCTGAGTTCATCATCATTAAGTCTTATGGGAAGTAATTCCGATTTGGTAATGTTAATTTTAAAGTTGGAACAGGAGCCGTAAATGTAGAATGTTTGAAAAAGAGGGGGGATTGATGAGATAGGTTGTGTGAGTGTAAGAAAGATGTTATCTGCATGTAAAGTAGTTTTGTATTCATATTGGGTGAATTTGAAACCTTGGATAGCAGTGTTATTTCTAATGGGGGAGGCCAGAGCCTCCATGGCAAGAACAAATAGTATGGGAGAGAGGGGACAATCCTGTCATGTACTGTTGGAGATTTTAAATGGGTGGGATAAGATATCATTTAGTTTGATTTTTGCTTGTGGGTTGTTGTAGAGAGAGAAGATTTTTCCTATGAAGGTCTGATCAAAGCCAAATCTCTTAAGCGTCGCTTGTAAGAATAGCCAGTCTAGCCTTTAAAAGGCTTTCTCTGCGTCCATGGCAATGAATGCAGAGGGTATTTTGTGATTGTGGGCATATTCCATTCGATGTAGGATTTTTATAGAGTTATCTTTAGTTTCTCTATTAGGGGTAAAACCGGCTTGGTTTAGATAGATTAGTGATGGTAGAATAGCATTAATAAGGGTAGCTAGTATCTTTGCATATAATTTAATGTCTGTGTTTAGGAGGGATATCGGGCAAAAATTCTTAGGTATGGTTGATGGTTTGCCTGGCTTGGGGATTACAACTACTTGTGCTTCTAGCATGAATTATTATCGGTCACCTAATTAAAAAGTTGTGTAAGATGGGGTATAAGTAGTAAGGAAAATGTTTCAGGTATTTTCCAGATAGGCCGGTCTGAGCTTTTCCCATTGTTGAATGATTTATTGACTGCAAGTAATTCTTGTTGGGAGATGTGTTTATTAAGATTTTTAAGTTGGTCGGATGTTAAAGTGGGTAAATGGGTATGGTTAATATAGTTAGTCATGGTCAAGAGAGGTGTTTGTGCTTTTTGAAGGATGTCTTTTGTTGTTTTAAGGGTGGTTGAGGAGTTGGGATGTTGGATTTCGTATATATGTGACTTTAGTCTCTTCTTTTTCAGTGCTTCTAGCTAAGAGTTTGCCTGATCTGTTGCTTTAATAGTAGAAAATGCTGTTTGTTTTTGAGCATAGCATTTAATACTCAATTTGTAGGAAGCTGTCTAATGCAAATCTAGCTTTTTGTAAGTCAGCTGTTATTAGGGGATCTGTTGGGGACAGCTTGTGGGCCAAGTCTTAGCAGGCGAATGTGTCCGATACATCTTTATATGTCTGTCGATGTACTTTTTGGTGTTGGGCTTTGAGTTTGATCAGTTCTCCTCTAAGCACGCATTTGTGCGTCTCTCATATAGGGGTCTAGTTATCAAGCCGTCAACCTCAAATACGCTGGAATTCCGCAGCGTATTTGTGGCGAGGCTGATACGCCTTAGTTATCAAAGGCTCGAGACCGGCAAAAGTAGAATTTTGTGACGTAAGCTTCGATCCGCCGGACTCAGTCCGACACAGATCGATTCTTACGTCACTCCAGATGTTCCGCACACAAGTGCTGCACATTCTCACTACTTTTGCTAGTTATCAAAAAACTAGCAGGTACGCTCGGCACTTTTACGGCCCAGCGTACCTGGTTTTCAAACCGCCAGCCCTGGAGGCGGCGGATCCCATAGGAATCAATGGGAGTCTGACCATAGCGAAAGTACAAGTTCGCTGCTGACAGACATCCCATTGATTCCTATGGGAGCTGTCTACACCTAACACCCTAACATGTACCCCGAGTCTAAACACCACTAATCTGTCCCCCCTACACCGCCGCAACTAAATAAAGTTATTACCCCCTAAACCGCCGCTCCCGGAGCCCACCGCAAGCTACTCTATACATATTAACCCCTAAACCGCCGCTCCCGGAGCCCACCGCAACTATAATAAATGTATTAACCCCTAAACCGCCGCTCCCTGAACCCGCCGCAACCTATATTAAATGTATTAACCCCTATCCTGCCCCCCCCTACACAGTCGCCACCTATAATAAATTTAATAACCCCTAATCTGCCCCCCCTACACCGTCGCCACCTATAATAAATTTATTAACCCCTATCCTGCCCCCCACTACGCCGCCGCCACTGTAATAAAATTATTAACCCCTAAACCTAAGTCTAACCCTAACACCCCCCTAACTTAAATATTAATTAAATAAATCTAAATAAATTAACTCTTATTAACTAAATGAATCCTATTTAAAACTAAATACTTACCTTTAAAATAAACCCTAATATAGCTACAATATAAATAATAATTATATTCTAGCTATCTTAGGATTTATTTTTATTTTACAGGTACCTTTCAATTTATTTTAACTAGGTACAATAGCTATTAAATAGTTATTAACTATTTAATAGCTTACCTAGGTAAAAGAAACTGAAATTTACCTGTAAAATAAATCCTAACCTAAGTTACAATTACACCTAACACTACACTATACTTTAATAAATTATTCCTATTTAAAAATAAATACTTACCTGTAAAATAAACCCTAAGATAGCTACAATATAATTAATAATTATATTGTAGCTATCTTAGGATTTATATTTATTTTACAGGTAACTTTGTATTTATTTTAGCTAGTTAGAATAGTTATTAAATAGTTATTAACTATTTAATAACTACCTAGCTAAAAGAAATACAAAATTACCTGTAAAATAAATCCTAACCTAAGTTACAATTAAACCTAATACTACACTATCATTAAATTAATTAAATAAACTACCTACAAATAACTACAATTAAATACAATTACATAAACTAACTAAAGTACAAAAAATAAAAAAAGCTAAGTTACAAAAAATAAAAAAATAAGTTACAAACATGTTAAAAATATTACAATTTTAAGCTACTTACACCTAATCTAAGCCCCTAATAAAATAACAAACCCCCCCAAAATAAAAAAATGCCCTACCCTATTCTAAATTAAATAAAGTTCAAAGCTCTTTTACATTACCAGCCCTTAAAAGGGCCATTTGTGGGGGCATGCCCCAAAGAAAACAGCTCTTTTGCCTGTAAAAGAAAAATACAACCCCCCCCCCAACATTAAAACCCACCACCCACATACCCCTAATCTAACCCAAACCCCCCTTACAAAAACCTAACACTAATCCCCTGAAGATCATCCTACCTTGTCTTCACTCAGCCGAGCAGCGATGGAACCGAAGTGGACATCCGGAGCGGAAGAAGTTAATCCTCCAAGCGGCGCTGAAGAAATCTTCCATCCGATGAAGTCATCATCCAGGCGGCGCTGAAGAAAAGTCTTCGATCCGGCCGATGTCATCTTCAAAGAGGCGCTGAAGAGGTCTTCTATCCGGGCGATGTCATCTTCCAAGCCGGGTCTTGAATCTTCCTCCCGCCGACGCGGAACCTCCTTCTTCACCGACGGACTACGACGAATGAAGGCTCCTTTAAGGGACGTCATCCAAGATGGCGTCCCCTCAATTCCGATTGGCTGATAGGATTCTATCAGCCAATCGGAATTAAGGTAGGAAAAATCTGATTGGCTGATGGAATCAGCCAATCAGATTGAGCTCGCATTCTATTGGCTGTTCCGATCAGCCAATAGAATGCAAGCTCAATCTGATTGGCTGATCGGATCAGCCAATCGGATTGAACTTGATTCTGATTGGCTGACTCCATCAGCCAATCAGAATATTCCTACCTTAATTCCGATTGGCTGATAGAATCCTATCAGCCAATCGGAATTGAGGGGACGCCATCTTGGATGACGTCCCTTAAAGGAGCCTTCATTCGTCGTAGTCCGTCGGTGAAGAAGGAGGTTCCGCGTCGGCGGGAGGAAGATTCAAGACCCGGCTTGGAAGATGACATCGCCCGGATAGAAGACCTCTTCAGCGCCTCTTTGAAGATGACATCGGCCGGATCGAAGACTTTTCTTCAGCGCGCCTGGATGATGACTTCATCGGATGGAAGATTTCTTCAGCGCCGCTTGGAGGATTAACTTCTTCCGCTCCGGATGTCCACTTCGGTTCCATCGCTGCTCGGCTGAGTGAAGACAAGGTAGGATGATCTTCAGGGGATTAGTGTTAGGTTTTTGTAAGGGGGGTTTGGGATAGATTAGGGGTATGTGGGTGGTGGGTTTTAATGTTGGGGGGGGGTTGTATTTTTCTTTTACAGGCAAAAGAGCTGTTTTCTTTGGGGCATGCCCCCACAAATGGCCCTTTTAAGGGCTGGTAAGGTAAAAGAGCTTTGAACTTTATTTAATTTAGAATAGGGTAGGGCATTTTTTTATTTTGGGGGGGTTTGTTATTTTATTAGGGGGCTTAGATTAGGTGTAAGTAGCTTAAAATTGTTGTAATATTTTTAACATGTTTGTAACTTATTTTTTTATTTTTTGTAACTTAGCTTTTTTTATTTTTTGTACTTTAGTTAGTTTATGTAATTGTATTTAATTGTAGTTATTTGTAGGTAGTTTATTTAATTAATTTAATGATAGTGTAGTATTAGGTTTAATTGTAACTTAGGTTAGGATTTATTTTACAGGTAATTTTGTATTTCTTTTAGCTAGGTAGTTATTAAATAGTTAATAACTATTTAATAACTATTCTAACTAGCTAAAATAAATACAAAGTTACCTGTAAAATAAATATAAATCCTAAGATAGCTACAATATAATTATTAATTATATTGTAGCTATCTTAGGGTTTATTTTACAGGTAAGTATTTATTTTTAAATAGGAATAATTTATTAAAGTATAGTGTAGTGTTAGGTGTAATTGTAACTTAGGTTAGTTTTTATTTTACAGGTAAATTTCAGTTTATTTTAGCTAGGTAAGCTATTAAATAGTTAATAACTATTTAATAGCTATTGTACCTAGTTAAAATAAATTGAAAGGTACCTGTAAAATAAAAATAAATCCTAAGATAGCTAGAATATAATTATTATTTATATTGTAGCTATATTAGGGTTTATTTTAAAGGTAAGTATTTAGTTTTAAATAGGATTCATTTAGTTAATAAGAGTTAATTTATTTAGATTTATTTAATTAATATTTAAGTTAGGGGGGCGTTAGGGTTAGGGTTAGACTTAGGTTTAGGGGTTAATAATTTTATTACAGTGGCGGTGGCGTAGTGGGGGGCAGGATAGGGGTTAATAAATTTATTATAGGGGCGACGGTGTAGGGGAGGCAGATTAGGGGTTAATAAATTTATTATAGGTGACGGCGGTGTAGGGGGAGCAGGATAGGGGTTAATAGGTTTAATATAGGTTGCGGCGGGTTCAGGGAGCGGCGGTTTAGGGGTTAAACTATTTATTTAGTTGCAGAGAGGTGCGGGATCAGCAGGATAGGGCTTAATAACTTTATAATAGAGGACGACGGTGTAGGGGGGGCAGGATAGGGGTTACTAGGTATACTGTAGGTGGCAGCGGTGTCCGGGAGCGGCGGTTTAGGGGTTAATACATTTATAAGAGTTGCGGCAGGGTCTAGGAGCGGCGGTTTAGGGGTTAGTAACTTTATTGAGTTGCGGGAGGCTCCGGGGGCGCCGGTATAGGGATAGAACAGTGTAGTTTAGTGTGAGTGCTTAGTGACAGGCTAGCAATAAAGCTGGGAAAAAGCCAAAGAGCAGCGAGATCGGATGAGTGATAACTGTCACAGTCCGCTGCTCATCGCCCCGCGGCTTTTTGACAGCTTTATTTGATAACTTAGGCGTATTTTTTCAGGTCCGCGGCGGCGAAGGTAGGCGAGCTTAGGCGGGCGTATTGGGCCGGCGAAGCCAGAAAAGTAGACGGCTTGATAACTACCCCCCATAGTGCATTTGTTGTCAACAGAGTGGAGGTTGAGATTAAAATATTCTTCAATAGTATTGTTGAGCTGTGTACTTGTGTCTGGTTTATTTAGTAGATTTTCGTCTAGTTTCCCTTGATATGGTGTTAAGGGTGTGTTTTGTCAAGATAGCTGGAGTTTTACGGCCAAATGGTCAGACCAGGAAGTAGGGGATATGTTGCATTTTTTGATTAGGGCTAAGGCTGTTTGATTGGAGAAGATATAGTCAAGTCGACTATATGATTTATTGGGATGAGAAAAAAAAGGTATTATCTTTGGTATCTTGGTGTATGAAACGCCAAGTGTCGTATAGATTGAGGTTCTCAATGCTGTCCATAGAGTGTTTTTTACTTTTTTTTAAATTTTAATGTTTGGATTGGAGCTGTCTTTGGATGGTTGTGAGGGGATGTTAAAGTCTCATGCAACATAGGTATGTTCTTTGGTGAGATCCGTTATTTTATTGAGAATGTTTTTAAAGAATGGAGTTTGGTTGGTATTCGGGGCATATATATTTATTAGTGTGATGGGTCTGCCATATAATAGGCCCACCAGGCCTAAATATCTTCCATCAGAGTCTTTTGTGAATTGTATAAGTGTGAAGGTAAGCGATTTATTAATGAGGATGCTGACACTTTCTTAGAAGTGCTGGAGCTGTGGTAATGGGTGGTAAATGTTTTACCTAAACATTTGAGTTCTCTGTTGTGCTTGAAGTGCATTTTTTGCAAGAATAATATGTCTACTTGTCTTTTGGCTAGATCTAAGAGGGCTTTCGATCTTTTATGGGGCGAGTTTAGCCCTTTTGCATTTTGTGTGAGTAAGGTTAACTTTTGCCTCTTTTCATTGGAGTTTTCAGCCATTTTTACTTAAGGGAGTGTGCTGTTTTGTCTTGATTTTGTGGTGACAAAAAGAGGTACATGTGGTGATATAGTGTTTGGAGAAATGTGTGCAGGTTCCTGCAAGTGAAAGTAATGCATGTAACATACAATCGTGAAGGTAATAAACCATGGTGAACAATATAACATTAATAACAATAATAAAAATAACAATAACAACAAAGTGAAAAAAGAAAAAAGTCTCTCTTCCTATTATTATAAATGAAAGTGGTTATGGGGTGTTACCGCTACTAGCCCTATTATTTGCAGGTGTGCTGTTATTTGTATTCATTTTAGTAGGACAGAATATCCTGGCCAGAGGAAAGTAGAAGCCAAGGGAGAGGGAAAGAAGGGAGTAGGGAATAAAGGAGGGTGGGGAGGGTTGGATCAGGGTAGAAATAGGGATAGGGGGGTAGGTAGAAGGAGTGCATAGAGTCATAATTTAGAAACAAGCTAGGTTTCGAGTGACAATTTTCTGTTATATACAGAACATAGTTAGTAGCAGATTATTTGTTGCATTTACTTGCCCTATTTGGCGGGGGACAGCATCCAAAGGTCAGTTCAATTTTCAAAGACTCCGGTTATGTAAGGTGGATAGGTTGCTAGGTTGAGCAGGTCGAATAAGTGGGGCTAGAGGCAGTTTGGCTTTTAGGTGAGGTCTCTGTTGGCTTGTTCTTCTTTAGTGTGACAGTGTGCCACGATTCGGCTGGGTTTCCTGATCTTTTGGTTGTAGGAGTTGAGGTGTGGGCGAGTGGGGGTGTCTCTGAGGGGGGGTCAAGTCCTAGCAAGGAGCAAAAGTTTGCAATATCTTCTGGAGATTTGCAGATGAGGCAGGTATTGTTCCTGATGGTTCAAATGTGTGTCTGGAAACTCCAACGCAGTAAGCAGTAAGGTGGTGAGTGGTGAAAATGGTTTCCTTCTTTGCAGGATCCTGGTCGACAGGTATTGAAAGAATTGTAAAGCATTTCCTCTGAATCTTAAAGGTTGGTTCTTTCGGGATTGAGTTAAGAGCATCTCCTTCTCTTGAAAGCTTTTAAATCGGATCACAGTGGTCTCTAGGTGGAGCAGAGTCAGGTGGTTTAGGTCTTAAAGTCCTGTGTACTCTGACTCATAGTATCTTCTCTGGAAAAGAAGGGTCTTTGAGATGCTGAAATAAGGTTTGAAGGTAGGCTGGGAAGTCTCTTGGTAGTACTGACTCAGGCACTCCTCTGATGCATAGATTGTTACGTCTACTACGGTTCTCTAGGTCTTCTAGCTTTTCTTGGAGTGACAAGATAGTTTCTTGCTGGGAAGTGAGTTGATCTGTGATTTGTTGAATGTCTTCTTTCATAGGGTCTTGGTTGCTTTCTATGGCCTAGATTTAGAGTTTGGCGTTAACCGTCAAAAGCAGCGTTAAGGGGTCCTAACGCTGCTTTTTACTGCCCGCTGGTATTTAGAGTCAGCCAGGAAAGGGTCTACCGCTCACTTCCTATCCACGACTCCAGGCTACCGCAGATCCCCTTACGTCAATTGCGTATCCTTTCTTTTCAATGGGATTTGCCTAACGCTGGTATTTGGAGTCTTGGAACAAGTGAGCGGTAGAGCCTCTACCGACAAGACTCCTACCGCCAAAAAAAGTCAGTAGTTAAGAGCTTTATGGGCTAACGCCGGAATATAAAGCTCCTAACTACTGTGCTATAAAGTACACTAACAACCAAAAACTACCTATGTACCCCTAAACTGAGCCCCCCCCACATCGCCAAACCTCGAATAATTTTTTTAACCCCTAATCTGCCGACCAGACAACGCCGCCACCTACATTATAGCTATGAACCCCTAATCTGCTGCCCCTAACATCGCCGACACCTATATTATATTTATTACCCCCTAATCTGCCCCCCCCCAACGTCGCTGCTACCTAACTACACTTACTAACCCCTAATCTGCCGACCGGACCTCGCTGCCACTATAATAAATGTATTAACCCCTAAACCGCCGCACTCCCACCTCGCAAACACTATAATACATTTTATTAACCCCTAATCTGCCCTCCCTAACATCGCCGCCACCTACCTACAATTATTAACCCCTAATCTCCCGCCCACAACGTCGCCGCTACTATAATAAAAGTTATTAACCCCTAAACCTAACTCTAACCCTAACACCCCCCTAAGTTAAATATAATTTTAATTAAACAAAATAATATTCCTATAATTTAAAAAATTATTCCTATTTAAAACTAAATACTTACCTAGGCCTAGATTTAGAGTTGGGCGGTAGCCGTGAAAACCAGCGTTAGAGGCTCCTAACGCTGGTTTTAGGCTACCTCCGGTATTTGGAGTCATTAAAAAAAGGGTCTAACGCTCACTTTTCAGCCGCGACTTTTCCATACCGCAGATCCCCTTACGTAAATTGCGTATCCTATCTTTTCAATGGGATTTTTCTAACTCCGGTATTTAGAGTCGTGTCTGAAGTGAGCGTTAGAATTCTAACGACAAAACTCCAGCCGCAGAAAAAAGGTCAGTAGTTAAGAGCTTTCTGGGCTAACACCGGTTCATAAAGCTCTTAACTACTGTACTCTAAAGTACACTAACACCCATAAACTACCTATGTACCCCTAAACCGAGGTACCCCCACATCGCCGCCACTCGATTAAATTTTTTTAACCCCCTAATCTGCCGACCGCCACCTACGTTATACTTATGTACCCGTAATCTGCTGCCCCTAACACCGCCGACCCCTATATTATATTTATTAACCCCTAACCTGCCTCCACAACGTCGCAGCCAGCTACCTACAATAATTAACCCATAATCTGCCGACCGCAAAGAGCCGCCACCTACATTATAGCTATGTACCCCTAATCTGCTGCCCCTAACACCGCCGACCCCTATATTATATTTATTAACCCCTAATCTGCCCCCCACAACGTCGCCTCCACCTGCCTACACTTATTAACCCCTAATCTGCCGAGCGGACCGCACCGCTATCATAATAAAGTTATTAACCCCTAATCAGCCTCACTAACCCTATAATAAATAGTATTAACCCCTAATCTGCCCTCCCTAACATCGCCGACACCTAACTTCAAACATTAACCCCTAATCTGCCGACTGGAGCTCACCGCTATTCTAATAAATGTATTAACCCCTAAAGCTAAGTCTAACCCTAACACTAACACCCCCCTAACTTAAATATAATTTAAATCTAACGAAATTAATTAACTCTTATTAAATAAATTATTCCTATTTAAAGCTAAATACTTACCTGTAAAATATATCCTAATATAGCTACAACATAAATTATAATTATATTATAGCTATTTTAGGATTTATATTTATTTTACAGGTAACTTTGTAATTATTTTAACCAGGTACAATAGCTATTAAATAGTTAATAACTATTTAATAGTTACCTAGTTAACATAATAACAAAATTACCTGTAAAATAAATCCTAACCTAAGTTACAATTAAACCTAACACTACACTATCATTAAATTAATTAAATAAAATATCTACAATTACCTACAATTAAACCTAACACTACACTATCAATACATTAATTAAATACAATACCTACAAATAACTACAATGAAACTAAAGTACAAAAAATAAAAAAGAACTAAGTTACAAAAAATAAAAAAATATTTACAAACATAAGGAAAATCTTACAACAATTTTAAACTAATTACACCTACTCTAAGCCCCCTAATAAAATAACAAAGCCCCCCAAAATAAAAAATGCCCTACCCTATTCTAAATTACTAAAGTTCAAAGCTCTTTTACCTTACCAGCCCTGAACAGGGCCCTTTGCGGGGCATGCCCCAAAGAATTCAGCTCTTTTGCCTGTAAAAAAAAACATACAATACCCCCCCAACATTACAACCCACCACCCACATACCCCTAATCTAACCCAAACCCCCCTTAAATAAACCTAACACTAAGTCCCTGAAGATCTTCCTACCTTGTCTTCACCTCACCGGGTATCACCGATCCGTCCTGGCTCCGATATCTTCATCCAACCCAAGAGGGGGCTAGACATCCATCATCCGATGGCTGAAGAAGTCCAGAAGAGGGTCCAAAGTCTTCATCCTATCCGGGAAGAAGAGTAGATCCGGACCGGCAACCATCTTCTTCCAAGCAGCATCTTCTATCTTCATCCGATGAGGACCGGCTCCATCCTGAAGACCTCCACCGCGGACCCATCTTCATCCGGCGACGTCCAACTGAAGAATGACGGTTCCTTTAAGGGACGTCATCCAAGATGGCGTCCCTCGAATTCCGATTGGCTGATAGGATTCTATCAGCCAATCGGAATTAAGGTAGGAATATTCTGATTGGCTGATGGAATCAGCCAATCAGAATCAAGATCAATCCGATTGGCTGATCCAATCAGCCAATCAGATTGAGCTCGCATTCTATTGACTGATCGAACAGCCAATAGAATGCGAGCTCAATCTGATTGGCTGATTGAATCAGCCAATCGGATTGAACTTGATTCTGATTGGCTGATTCCATCAGCCAATCAGAATATTCCTACCTTAATTCCGATTGGTTGATAGAATCCTATCAGCCAATCGGAATTCGAGGGACGCCATCTTGGATGACGTCCCTTAAAGGAACCGTCATTCTTCAGTTGGACGTCGCCGGATGAAGATGGGTCCGCGGTGGAGGTCTTCAGGATGGAGCCGGTCCTCATCGGATAAAGATAGAAGATGCCGCTTGGAAGAAGATGGTTGCCGGTCCGGATCTACTCTTCTTCCCGGATAGGATGAAGACTTTGGACCCTCTTCTGGACTTCTTCAGCCATCGGATGATGGATGTCTAGCCCCCTCTTGGGTTGGATGAAGATATCGGAGCCAGGACGGATCGGTGATACCCGGTGAGGTGAAGACAAGGTAGGAAGATCTTCAGGGGCTTAGTGTTAGGTTTATTTAAGGGGGGTTTGGGTTAGATTAGGGGTATGTGGGTGGTGGGTTGTAATGTTGGGGGGGGTATTGTATGTTTTTTTTTACAGGCAAAAGAGCTGAACTTCTTGGGGCATGCCCCGCAAAGGGCCCTGTTCAGGGCTGGTAAGGTAAAAGAGCTTTGAACTTTAGTAATTTAGAATAGGGTAGGGCATTTTTTATTTTGGGGGGCTTTGTTATTTTATTAGGGGGCTTAGAGTAGGTGTAATTAGTTTAAAATTGTTGTAAGATTTTCCTTATGTTTGTAAATATTTTTTTATTTTTTGTAACTTAGTTCTTTTTTATTTTTTGTACTTTAGTTAGTTTATTTCATTGTAGTTATTTGTAGATATTGTATTTAATTAATGTATTGATAGTGTAGTGTAAGGTTTAATTGTAGGTAATTGTAGATATTTTATTTAATTAATTTAATGATAGTGTAGTGTTAGGTTTAATTGTAACTTAGGTTAGGATTTATTTTACAGGTAATTTTGTTATTATTTTAACTAGGTAACTATTAAATAGTTCTTAACTATTTAATAGCTATTGTACCTGGTTAAAATAATTACAAAGTTACCTGTAAAATAAATATTAATCCTAAAATAGCTATAATATAATTATAATTTATATTGTAGCTATATTAGGATTTATTTTACATGTAAGTATTTAGCTTTAAATAGGAATAATTTATTTAATAAGAGATAATTAATTTCGTTAGATTAAAATTATATTTAATTTAGGGGGGTGTTAGTGTTAGGGTTAGACTTAGCTTTAGGGGTTAATACATTTATTAGAATAGCTGTGAGCTCCAGTCGGCAGATTAGGGGTTAATAATTGAAGTTAGGTGTCGGCGATGTTAGGGAGGGCAGATTAGGGGTTAATACTATTTATTATAGGGTTAGTGAGGCGGATTAGGGGTTAATAACTTTATAATAATAGCGGTGCGGTCCGGTCGGCAGATTAGGGGTTAATAAGTGTAGGCAGGTGGAGGCGACGTTGTGGGGGGCAGATTAGGGGTTAATAAATATAATATAGGGGTCGGCGGTGTTAGGGGCAGCAGATTAGGGGTACATAGGGCGGTTTACGGAGCGGCAGATTAGGGGTTAAAAATAATATGCAGGGGTCAGCAATAGCGGGGGCGGCAGAATAGGGGTTAATAAGTGTAAGGTTAGGGGTGTTTAGACTCGGGGTACATGTTAGGGTGTTAGGTGCAGACGTAGGAAGTGTTTCCCCATAGCAAACAATGGGGCTGCGTTAGGAGCTGAACGCGGCTTTTTTGCAGGTGTTAGTTTTTTTTTCAGCTCAAACAGCACCATTGTTTCCTATGGGGGAATCGTGCACGAGCACGTTTTTGAGGCTGGCCGCGTCCGGAAGCAACTCTGGTATCGAGAGTTGAAGCTGCGTTAAATATGCTTTACGCTCCTTTTTTGGAGCCTAACGCAGCCTTTATGTGGACTCTCAATACCAGAGTTATTTTTATGGTGCGGCCAGAAAAAAGCCGGCGTTAGCTACGCGGGTCCTTACCGACAAAATTCTAAATCTAGCCGCTAGAAAATAAACCCTAATATAGCTACAATATAACTAATAGTTACATTGTAGCTATTTTAGGATTTGTATTTATTTTACAGGCAACTTTGTATTTATTTTAACTAGGTACAATAGCTATTAAATAGTTAATAACTATTTAATAGCTACCTAGTTAAAATAAATACAAAATTACCTGTAAAATAAATCCTAACCTAAGTTACAAATACACCTAACACTACACTATCATTAAATTAATTAAATAAATTACCTACAATTAGCTAAACTAAAATACAATTAAATAAACTAATCTATAATACAAAAAACAAACACTAAATTACAAAAAATAAAAAAATATTACAAGAAGTTTAAACTAATTACACCTAATCTAAGCCCCCTAATAAAATAAAAATCCCCCCAAAATAAAAAAAATGCCCTACCCTATTCTAAATTACAAAAGTAATCAGCTCTTTTACCAGCCCTTAAAAGGTTTTTTTGCGGGGCATTGCCCCAAATTAATCAGCTCTTTTACCTGTAAAAAAAAATACAACCCCCCCAACATTAAAACCCACCACCCACATACCCCTACTCTAACCCACCCAAACCCCCCTTAAAAAACCTAACGCTAACCCCCTGAAGATCTTCCTACCTTGAGTCGTCTTCACCCAACCGGGCCGAAATCTTCATCCAAGGTGCGCAGAGAAGGTCCTTCATCCGGTAGAAGTCTTCATCCAGGCGGCGTCTTCAATCTTCATCCATCCGGAGCGGAGCCATCTTCAAAGAAGCCGACGCGGAGCCATCCTCTTCAACCGACGACTGAACGACGAATGAAGGTTCCTTTAAGGGACGTCATCTAAGATGGCGTCCCTTCAATTCCGATTGGCTGATAGGATTCTATCAGCCAATCGGAATTAAGGTAGGAAAAATCTGATTGGCTGATCCAATTAACCAATCAGATTGAAGTTCAATCCGATTGGCTGATTCAATCAGCCAATCGTATTGAGCTTGCATTCTATTGGCTGATTGGAACAGCCAATAGAATACGAGATCATTACGATTGGCTGATTGCATCAGCCAATTGGATTGAACTTCAATCTGATTGGCGGATTGAATCAGCCAATCAGATTTTTCCTACCTTAATTCCGATTGGCTGATAGAATCCTATCAGCCAATCGGAATTGAAGGGACGCCATCTTGGATGACGTCCCTTAAAGGAACCTTCATTCGTCGTTCAGTCGTCGGTTGAAGAGGATTAGTTTATTTCATTGTATTTTAGTTTAGCTAATTGTAGGTAATTTATTTAATTAATTTAATGATAGTGTAGTGTTAGGTGTATTTGTAACTTAGGTTAGGATTTATTTTACAGGTAATTTTGTACTTATTTTAACTAGGTAGCTATTAAATAGTTATTAACTATTTAATAGCTATTGTACCTAGTTAAAATAAATACAAAGTTGCCTGTAAAATAAATATAAATCCTAAAATAGCTACAATGTAATTATTAGTTATATTGTAGCTATATTAGGGTTTATTTTATAGGTAAGTATTTAGTTTTACATAGGAATCATTTATTTAATAATAGGAATATTATTTAGTTTAATTTAAATTATATTTAAGTTAGGTGGGTGTTAGGGTTAGGGTTAGACTTCGGTTTAGGGGTTAATAACTTTATTATAGTAGCGGCGACGTTGCGGGTGGGAGATTAGGGGTTAATAATTGTAGATAGGTGGCGGCGATGTTAGGGAGGGCAGATTAGGGGTTAATAAAATGTATTATAGTGTTTGCGAGGCGGGAATGAGGTGGTTTAGGGGTTAATACATTTATTATAGTGGTGGCGAGGTCCGGTATGCAGATTAGGGGTTAATAAGTGTAGGTAAGGTAGCGGCGACGTTGGGGGGGCAGATTAGGGGGTAATAAATATAATATAGGTGTCAGCGATAGCGTGGGTGGCAGATTAGGGGTTAATAAGTGTAAGGTTAGGGGTGTTTAGACTTGGTGTTCATGTTAGGGTGTTAGGTGCAGACTTAGAGAGTGTTTCCCCATAGGAAACAATGGGGCTGCGCTAGGAGCTGAACGCTGCTTTTTTGCAGGTTTTTTTCCAGTCAGCTCAGCCCCATTGTATCCTATGGGGATATCGTGCACGAGCACGTTTTTCCAGCTTACCGCTACCGTAGGCAATACTGGTATTGAGAGTTGAAGGGAAGGTAAATTCTGCTCAACGCTCCCTTTTCTGAGCCTAACGCAGCCACTCAGACAACTCTAAATACCAGCGTTGTCTTAAGGGTGCGCTGGGAAAAAAAGCAGCGTTAGCTACGCGGGTCTTTACCAACAAAACTCTAAATCTAGGCATATGGTTTCAACTTGGAAGCCGAGTGTGTGTATATCCTGCCTCATATCAGCTAGTTCCTCTCTTATGCAGGATCGGACTATGTCTGCCATATCCTCTTTTGTGGATAAGTTTTGCAGGAGAGTAGCTGATTCTACCTGTTGCAGGTTTCCCCAATTTATCTTGTTTTAAGTTTCATCTAGTTGCCATAGTAAGTAATGTAGGAGTATAGTAGACAAGAAGTTGTTCCACTGGCTTATGAGTATCCGCGCTGCTATCGGTGACTGAAAGAAATTAAGGTATTTGTTCTCACCTCTGTTCGTCTCATCCGTCTTACCCCTCCCGTTGGATCTCTCCGCTCTGTTTCTCTGCTCTGTGGCAGTTGCAGGATTCCTCCGATGGCGTCTGACGTCACTCCCTCATGACCGGTCCTGACCTATGGAGGGGCAGACTTGGCGAACAGCTGTCCAGGCAACTAACAGTGTACACCAGTCTTGGCAGCAAGGAAATGCAGGTGTGTACCCAGAGCTCCCTCGGATAAACCCGGGCTGTACGCCCTGTAGCAGCACACAAAGGCCCTCTCCTTGGCCAAAATTTAAAAAAATAGTACAAGAGATGCCGCTTAGGTAAAAATGTGGTAGCTTTATTCAAACAATTAAAACTCTTCAAGCTATCGTGCAGTGAACTTTAAAAAGAAAATGAATTGTCACAGAAATAGGCCAGTCTGACGCGTTTCGGCTCTTATGCCTTATTTATAGACTATATCTACTCCATCTTCCTGTGGGGCTTTAAATGCCCCCTCACAATCTCATTGGTCGCCTACAACTGTGATCATCACTCTCCTCCCTCTTGCTTGTCTGTCATTGGTTTCAATAAGACTCCCCCTACAAACCTCTAGATACACCCTCCTTCCACTCGTATCTATTCAACAGCTGATGATCTCAGCTGTAAATTAACACTGTGCACTCGGTTTAATCTGGGCATCTTACGTCCTTAGACCTGCATATACACATCATTGTATGCAGACTTTTTGGGATAAGTACTGTGTGTTTGGCTATGGAAACCACTCTTTTTATTAGTGTGCACCATTAATTATTTGTGCAAACTTGGTTCGGTTACTTAATGCCCCCTCACAGTTTTATCCCAAATAATAACGATTGTTAGAATGCTTGTTAACTTTTAAAAAAAATAGATGTTTTTAAGTGTGAATGAATAACAGTTCGGTTCAGTAATTCATCATACATAGTTATGTTTGTTTTACTAGGGCTTGTGGCCAGATACAACACCTTGCTACTGTCTGAATGTGTATCACTATCTTTCTCTTATATATCGATAGTTGTACGACAGTCAGGCTTGTACCTGGCCCCATGTCCAATACGATTACTCCCAGAAATTTATTACATCATCTTTAATGTTGAGACCTACTGGTCTGCGTGTGCTTAAAGTAAAGATCCAGTATGCCTCTCTACGGAACAATTCATTTGTCCTATTGCCTCCTCTGGGTTGTTTGTCTATCACATCTATTACAATCCATTTGAGGGCACTGACATCTCCCTGATGGACATTCAAAAAATGTTTAGCCACTCCAGTAGGGGTCCTCTCTTTATCAATACCTCCCTAGAGGTGCACCCCACATATTGTAGTCTGCATAACTGGCATGTTACCAAGTACACTGCATATTCGGTTCTACAATTTGTACACTTTTGACACTCATAAACTTTATGCGTCTGTGTGGATTGAAATACCTTACTGACTGTTGTATACTTGCAAGCTGTACAGCTTCCTGTGCCACATCTATAGTGCCCTTTACAACTTAGCCAGCTACTCTCCTTCTTTGGTTTTTTCAACATACTGGGTGATATCATATTGCCAATGGTGATGTTCCTTCTTGAAACAAATCGACAACCCTTATCAACCACATTTTTCAGCACATCATCACCTCTCAGTATCTGCAAATTCTTTTTAATAATGTTACAAATTTCATTAAACTGGCTGGTATAGGTGGTTACAAATGTGATTTCACTTTTGTCTTTTTGTTTGGGGGATTTGGGCTTTATCAGCATATCTCTCGGTATGCCGTTAACTTCCCTCAGAGCTCTATTTATTGGGCCCTCCGGATAGCCCCTCTATCTCAGCTTCTGAACCAATTTGGTACTTTCGGTCACATAATCAGAGTCTTCTGTGCAATTAAGTTTTGCTCTGATTAGTTGGCCTTTTGCCACACCATAATGCAAATGGTGTGGATGGCTACTCCTAGCATGAATTAAAGAATTAGCTGAGATGGGCTTCGTATAGAGTTTGGTCTTTACCCCACTGGCAACGACATCACCTATTAATGTGATATCCAAGTAATCCACTTGGTTTCTGTCAAAACAAAATGTGAAAGACAGGCCCACTTCGTTGCTATTAAGGTATGACACAAACTGTTCGCTAGATTCCCTGCTGCCCGTCCATATGAACAGCAGGCCATCTATGTAGCGCTTATATCCTACTATCTGCTCCCCATAAGGATTACCATCCGCAAAGACGTGGGACAGCTCCCACCAGCCCATGAACAAATTCGCATAGGCTGGTGCAAACTTGGCTCCTATCGCTGTCCCACGCCTCTGCAGATAGTATTGTCCATTGAAACTAAAAAAGTTGTGAGTTAGCAGAAATTCGATGACTCGCAAAATGTAGTCCTTTAGCTCCTGCGTATAATCACTCAGATAGTCCAAAAGGTGTTGCACAGCCTGCAAACCCTTATCGTGTGGGATGGCGGTATATAATCCCACCACATCTACTGTCAGCCAACAATACTCAGGTAACCAAGTGACCTCTTCTACTATATTCAGCAGATGTTTCGTGTCACGGAGGAAAGTAGGCAATTTCCACACTAATGGTTGTAACAGAGATTCCACCCAATTTGACAAATTCTCGAAGAGAGACCCAATCCCAGACACGATCGGTCTCCCCCGAACGTCCTTGATGGACTTGTGCACCTTCGGCAAGTGATGGAAAATAGGTGTCACCGGTTCCTTCACATATAAATACTCAAAGGTGCACAAGTCCAACAGGCCCTCCTCCATTCCATCGTCAAGTAGATCCTTAAGCTCCTTCTGGAACCTATTAGTTGGATCATATGGCAATCTCTGGTATACCTCTTCATCGCTTAGTTGTCTGTTTGCCTCCTGTATGTACATGGATTCCTCCATGACCACTATTGTGCCACCCTTATCGGCATTTTTTATCACTATGCCTTTCCTATCTTTCAGGCTCCTCAGGCCTTTATGTTCGGCATGTGTAAGATTGTGCCTTTGGGAACTGCAATCTGCTTTTAATTTAACCAGATCCTCCTCTACCCTCTTATGGAAGCTTTCCAACACTTCCCCTCTGAAATGGATGGGGTAAAATTTGGATTTGTTCTTAAACCCTGTGTGACTTCCTTTACTGGAAGTAGCCCCCATACTCTCTCTTTCCAGATGGCTCAATGTTAGGAAATCTACTGTGTCTTTGTAGAGAAAGCAGTCATTAAATACCTCTCTTTTCTCTGTCTCTAATGTATCTGTACACTCCTGTATTTCTTCACTGTGGTAGAATTTCTTAATGGTTAAATTGCGCACAAACCTATTGACATCCAGGAGTGTATCAAATACCTTAAAGTCAGTAGCAGGAACAAAGTTTAGGCCCAACTCTAGAACTTTCATTTCTTCAGAGCTCAATTCTATACTTGTTAAATTAATGACCCTCATATTTTGTACTTGTTTTGTTTGCCTTTCCTTAGGGAATAATGCTCCTGTCTGGCCTGTTGATCTTTTTGCCTTTTCCTCTTCCCCTTCCTCCTACTGTCCCTCCACCCTGTCCTCTGTCCTCTACCTCCCGAAAAACCTGAGTTTCTGAGGAAGATAGATTAGACATAGGTAGTGTATCTGCTGGTAGTGAATATTTGTTTACTCTATTACCTCCTCTACCTCTATTCTTAAGAATACCCACTACCCCTGTAGAAATATTGCTATGTGTGGATTGGTGTGGGGTATTATCACTGCTCAAGGATGTACTTGGAGCTGGACTCTCATTAAATGTGTGTTGGGGTCCTTCTTCTTCAGAGGAACCCCCACTTATGGCATAATCAACAAAGTCTCTTAAATCATTATCTTCACTCGAATCAGTATCAACAAAAGTCACTTGTCTCTTTCCTTGTTCCAGTAATTGTCCCTTTGCTCCCTTTACAATCCCTCTCTTGTTGTTGTTCTTTTTTGACTGCCTCATTCTCCTAGGGTTCTGTGAGTTCCACTGGTATACTCTATTGTTGGTATTTGTGATATTTCAATTTATCCACCTCTTTCTTCAGGTCGTCTATCGTCATCCTCAACATAGAATCTAATTGTTCATATTGTTCATGATCAACGAATTTGTTAATATCTCTCTGAATGTCTTTAATAAATTTCCTGGTTTCCTCTAATTTTTGATCTTTTTACTTGATTATAACATTCATCAACCTAATGGAACATTCAGTAAGAATCTCGTTCCATTCACTTATAAACCACTCTTCTGTTACTTGAAAGGAGGGATACTTCCTGATTCTGAGACCCCTTGGTACCTAGAAGACATTGAGAGACACAGACCAACACTCAAAGATATTTTTAATCCTGAGACCCAGACCAAAGATATTTCAGATGTATTTTTATTAATGGAAAAGACTCTCACAAAAGAATATAAGATTTGGTGGGATAAAAGATCTTTAGAAAAATACATAGATATGAAAATGGTACCAAGGGGTCTCAGAATCAGGAAGTATCCCTCCTTTCAAGTAACGGAAGAGTGGTTTATAAGTGAATGGAACGAGATTCTTACTGAATGTTTCATTAGGTTGATGAATGTTATAATCAAGTATAAAGATCAAAAATTAGAGGAAACCAGGAAATTTATTAAAGACATTCAGAGAGATCTTAACAAATTTGTTGATCATGAACAATATGAACAATTAGATTCTATGTTGAGGATGACGATAGACGACCTGAAGAAAGAGGTGGATAAATTGAAATATCGCAAATACTTAAGGGATACTGAGGATTACACCAACAATAGAGTATACCAGTGGAACTCACAGAACCCTAGGAGAATGAGGCAGTCAAGAAAGAACAACAACAAGAGAGGGATTGTAACGGGAGCAAAGGGACAATTACTGGAACAAGGAAAGAGACAAGTGACTTTTGTTGATACTGATTCGAGTGAAGATAATGATTTAAGAGACTTTGTTGATTATGCCATAAGTGGGGGTTCCTCTGAAGAAGAAGGACCCCAACACACATTTAATGAGAGTCCAGCTCCAAGTACATCCTTGAGCAGTGATAATACCCCACACCAATCCACACATAGCAATATTTCTACAGGGGTAGTGGGTATTCTTAAGAATAGAGGTAGAGGAGGTAATAGAGTAAACAAATATTCACTACCAGCAGATACACTACCTATGTCTAATCTATCTTCCTCAGAAACTCAGGTTTTTCGGGAGGTAGAGGACAGAGGACAGGGTGGAGGGACAGTAGGAGGAAGGGGAAGAGGAAAAGGCAAAGATCAACAGGCCAGACAGGAGCATTATTCCCTAAGGAAAGGCAAACAAAACAAGTACAAAATATGAGGGTCATTAATTTAACAAGTATAGAATTGAGCTCTGAAGAAATGAAAGTTCTAGAGTTGGGCCTAAACTTTGTTCCTGCTACTGACTTTAAGGTATTTGATACACTCCTGGATGTCAATAGGTTTGTGCGCAATTTAACCATTAAGAAATTCTACCACAGTGAAGAAATACAGGAGTGTACAGATACATTAGAGACAGAGAAAAGAGAGGTATTTAATGACTGCTTTTTCTACAAAGACACAGTAGATTTCCTAACATTGAGCCATCTGGAAAGAGAGAGTATGGGGGCTACTTCCAGTAAAGGAAGTCACACAGGGTTTAAGAACAAATCCAAATTTTACCCCATCCATTTCAGAGGGGAAGTGTTGGAAAGCTTCCATAAGAGGGTAGAGGAGGATCTGGTTAAATTAAAAGCAGATTGCAGTTCCAAAAGGCACAATCTTACACATGCCGAACAGAAAGGCCTGAGGAGCCTGAAAGATAGGAAAGGCATAGTGATAAAAAATTCTGATAAGGGTGGCACAATAGTGGTCATGGAGGAATCCATGTACATACAGGAGGCAAACAGACAACTAAGCGATGAAGAGGTATACCAGAGATTGCCATATGATCCAACTAATAGGTTCCAGAAGGAGCTTAAGGATCTACTTGACGATGGAATGGAGGAGGGCCTGTTGGACTTGTGCACCTTTGAGTATTTATATGTGAAGGAACCGGTGACACCTATTTTCCATCACTTGCCGAAGGTGCACAAGTCCATCAAGGACGTTCGGGGGAGACCGATCGTGTCTGGGATCGGGTCTCTCTTCGAGAATTTGTCAAATTGGGTGGAATCTCTGTTACAACCATTAGTGTGGAAATTGCCTACTTTCCTCCGTGACACGAAACATCTGCTGAATATAGTAGAAGAGGTCACTTGTTTACCTGAGTATTGTTGGCTGACAGTAGATGTGGTGGGATTATATTCCGCCATCCCACACGATAAGGGTTTGCAGGCTGTGCAACACCTTTTGGACTATCTGAGTGATTATACGCAGGAGCTAAAGGACTACATTTTGCGAGTCATCGAATTCCTGCTAACTCACAACTTTTTTAGCTTCAATGGACAATACTATCTGCAGAGGCGTGAGACAGCGATGGGAGCCAGGTTTGCACCAGCCTATGCGAATTTGTTCATGGGCTGGTGGGAGCTGTCCCATGTCTTTGCGGATGGTAATCCTTATGGGGAGCAGATAGTAGGATATAAGCGCTACATAGATGACCTGCTGTTCATATGGACGGGCAGCAGGGAATCTAGCGAACAGTTTGTGTCATACCTTAATAGCAACGAAGTGGGCCTGTCTTTCACATTTTGTTTTGACAGAAACCAAGTGGATTACTTGGATATCACATTAATAGGTGATGTCGTTGTCAGTGGGGTAAAGACCAAACTCTATACGAAGCCCATCTCAGCTAATTCTTTAATTCATGCTAGGAGTAGCCATCCACACCATTTGCATTATGGTGTGGCAAAAGGCCAACTAATCAGAGCAAAACGTAATTGTACAGAAGACTCTGATTATGTGACCGAAAGTACCAAATTGGTTCAGAAGCTGAGAGAGAGGGGCTATCCGGAGGGCCCAATAAATAGAGCTCTGAAGGAAGTTAATGGCATACCGAGAGATATGCTGTTAAAGCCCAAATCCCCCAAACAAAAAGACAAAAGTGAAATCACATTTGTAACCACCATTAGGGAACACCTCAACGATATTGATAAAGAGAGGACCCCTACTGGAGTGGCTAAACATTTTTTGAATGTCCATCAGGGAGATGTCAGTGCCCTCAAATGGATTGTAATAGATGTGATAGACAAACAACCCAGAGGAGGCAATAGGACAAATGAATTGTTCCGTAGAGAGGCATACTGGATCTTTACTTTAAGCACACGCAGACCAGTAGGTCTCAACATTAAAGATGATGTAATAAATTTCTGGGAGTAATCGTATTGGACATGGGGCCAGGTACAAGCCTGACTGTCGTACAACTATCGATATATAAGAGAAAGATAGTGATACACATTCAGACAGTAGCAAGGTGTTGTATCTGGCCACAAGCCCTAGTAAAACAAACATAACTATGTATGATGAATTACTGAACCGAACTGTTATTCATTCACACTTAAAAACATCTATTTTTTTTAAAAGTTAACAAGCATTCTAACAATCGTTATTATTTGGGATAAAACTGTGAGGGGGCATTAAGTAACCGAACCAAGTTTGCACAAATAATTAATGGTGCACACTAATAAAAAGAGTGGTTTCCATAGCCAAACACACAGTACTTATCCCAAAAAGTCTGCATACAATGATGTGTATATGCAGGTCTAAGGACGTTTATATGCCCAAATTAAACCGAGTGCACAGTGTTTACTTACAGCTGAGATCATCAGCTGTTGAATAGATACGAGTGGAAGGAGGGTGTATCTAGAGGTGTGTAGGGGGAGTCTTATTGAAACCAATGACAGACAAGCAAGAGGGAGGAAAATGATGATCACAGTTGTAGGCGACCAATGAGATTGTGAGGGGGCATTTAAAGCCCCACAGGAAGATTGAGTAGATATAGTCTATGAATAAGGCATAAGAGCCGAAACGCGTCAGACTGGCCTATTTCTGTGACAATTCATTTTCTTTTTAAAGTTCACTGCACGATAGCTTGAAGAGTTTTAATTGTTTGAATAAAGCTACCACATTTTTACCTAAGCGGCATCTCTTGTACTATTTAATGCAGGAGTATAGCTGAGTCAGTGAAATTGATAATAGGAGCTCTCAATCCCAGAATGTATTAGTTTTATCTATGAAGCAGCTGCAAAGGAAGTTAAGGCAGTGTTCTTTTGAATATATGCTGGTATTAAGCTAAATTGGGTTTGATAAGAGCCTCCTTAGTAGTGAGCAGTGTCAAAACTGAGTGGCTTATTAGCTGCTACTTTTGACAGTCTGGGATGCAAATTTTACAGATTGCTAGGCCTCAAAGCCTCAAAGCTAGGCCTCAATGCTGGTAAAATAAACTCTAGCTCTATGAGAGTTGTTATGAGCAGGTTTGGGGTAGCAGATATAATTATAGAGATGGTGATGTGAGATCATGGCCTTAGAGGGTAATGGCTGGGAGTAATAGGTTGCTGAATGTCCTATCTCTTTTCTAGGCTGGGGTAAAAGCGTTATCTGGCACAATTGGTGACAGGGCAAAGTGGATTGGTGCCTATAACAATATATATGCAGGTTGTGTCAGCTATATTTATTAGTTGCTTACCAATCTATAGCTCCCGGTCCATGTTAGGAATAAGCTGCAGACTAAATTCACGGCTATTATCTGGATCGGAGTGCAGTGTCTGTTTTTCATATCTGGAGTGTAGTAGTGGTATTTGGTGATCGTGGCGGCCATTATGGCCTGGTGAATCCGGAAGGGTTTTATATGGTGGTAGTCTGTGGGCCTTAATAACAGCGCAATACCTTCTGGATTTAGGGCCCTTGTGGTGGAGCTCCGGTGTTATGCTGCTCTCATGTCAAAAGCCGGCTCCGCCCCCTCTGCTGATGCATCCTCTTGCCTGATCCTGGTAATCACTCTGTTAAGCAGAACCAGAGGAGTAAATACATAGGCTAGTTGAAATGACCATGGAGCCAATAGAACATCAAAAAACACTGCTTGAGGATCCCAAGGCCTCGCACAGTACCTGGGAAGTTTATGATTTAATGACAACCCATCAGATCTATCTCTGCAAACCTCAATGATCCGCTATCTGATTGAAAACATCCAGGTGGGAAGACCATTTCCTGGTAGTCTACTGAGGAAATCTGCTTCCCAATTGTCTACTCCCGGAATATGAACAGCAGAAATTAGACAACAAGTGACTTCTGCCCAAGAAAGAATATGAGATACTTCCTTCATGGCTAGGGAACTGTGGGTTTCCCACCTTATGATTGACATAGGCCACTGCTGTAACATTGTCTGTCTGAAAACAGAGAAAATACTGCCTTTTCAATATAGGCCAACTCCGAAGGGCTCTGAAAATCTAGAGTTCTAAAACAGTTATTTGTAAACTTACCTACCGAGGATACCAATCCCATTTTGCTCTCTGATATCCCCAGACGGCCCCTAACCTGAAAGACTTGCATCTTGATCAAATACCAAGTAAGACAAACAAAAGAAGCCCCCTGCATAATAAGCTTTCGATCCAGCCACCAAGACAGAGACTCACTTGTTCTGAAATCTAGATGAATCCTTTGAAATAGCTGAGTATGATCTCTGCATCATTGGTGAAGCATACAAAGCTGAAGAGGCCTCATATGGAAAGGAGCAAATGGAATAGCATCCAAAGCCGCAATCATGAGACCTAACACCTCCATGCAGAGAGCCAATTATGGAAAAGAGAGAGAGACTGCAGGTTTAGACAAGCAGACGAGGGGATTGGTAGCCTCACTGACAATATGTCAGCATATGTGGATTGTTTTTTACAGAGGTGCATACTCACACTGGACTCATACATTAAAGACTCTCCTGATTTGATTAAAAAACTGGACAACTATGTGATTCACAAGGACTATATATGGATCTCGTGGGATGTACATGCCTTATATTCTAATATACAACATAAGTGGGGACTCCAAGCTATCTCTAAATATTTGGCAGGTGACTTTTATATTCCTGACCTGCAGAAAGAATTTATTTTACAAGTGATCTCATTCATATTACAACATAATTATTTCATTTTTCAAGATGATTTTTACCTGCAACTAAAAGGTACAGCCATGGGGACCAGGTTCGCCCCGAGCTTTGCCAACCTATTTATGGGCGTCTTTGAAGAACTGTATATCTACAGCTTGGCATACCCGGCGAACCTGGTCTACTATGACAGATATATTGATGACCTGTTGTTCTTATGGAAGGGTGATATGAGTTCTGCTGATTCTTTTGACCTTTTCTAGTAATATTGAGGAAAAATCCATAGTATTTTTGGATTTATGTCTGTCTTTCTCTCTGAATAACAGAATTATTACTACTACCCATTTCAAGACTGTTGACTGTAATAGCTATCTTAACTATAAAAGCAATCATTATAGCTCATGGAAAAACAATATACCATATGGACAGTTTAAGAGCATACGTAGGAATTGCAATCTCTTGGTTGATAATGAATGACAAAGTATTATTCTAAAGAAACGTTTCCTTGAAAAGGGCTATCCTGTGATTGATGCTGGGTAATAGCGTGCAAAGCTAGATGATCGGAAGTTCTACTTTGGACCAAAAAACAAAAATAATACTAGAACTAAGTACCAAGCAAATTCAACTTTTATCACTCAATATAGTGTGAACCATATGAAGATTAAACGTATTATAAAAAAACATTGGGGGCTTCTATGTAGGGATCCCATACTTGTAAAACTACTAGATCCTGAACCAAGATGTGTTTTTAAATGAGCCCCGGCGCTAAAAAACTATCTGGCACCCAGTAAGGTTGTTGTCCACAAAAATAGGGATAAAGACAATAATATAAAACTAGCAAATAATTCTAATAACCATATGTCATTTCAGAATAAATTTATAGTAAGAAAATGGTTGGCTAAATGTCATCTTAAAAATTGCAACATGTGCAAACACATTAATCCATTAATTAATTTTCTTCCCATACTACTAGTAAAACATACACCATTCACCAACATCTGTCAGGCACCACCACCTATGTAGTCTATCTGTTGACTTGAAATTTCTGTGGGATCCAATACGTTGGTCGCACCTGCCGAGTTGTAAGAAACAGATGGAATGAACATTACAGAAATATGAAGAACAATTTTAAAAACCATGCGGCTAGATTACGAGTTTTTGTCGGTAAGGCTTGCGGTGCTAATGGTCCTTTTTTTTCTCACCGCTCACTTAAAACAATGCTGGTATTATAGGTTTTTTTTCAACCCGGCTTTAGCCTCTAAAAAGTGAGCATAGAGCAAAATTTAGCTCCACTTCTCACTGTAATACTAGCGCTGCTTACGGTAGCGGTGAGCTGGCTAAACGTGCTCGTGCATGATTTCCCCATAGGAAACAATGGGGCTGAGCTGGCTGAAGAAAACCTTCTAACGCAGCCCCATTGTTTCCTATGGGGAAATACTTTTTATGTCTACACCTAACACCCTAACATGAACCTCGAGTCTAAACACCCCTAATCTTACACTTATTAACCCCTAATCTGCCGCCCCCGACATCGCCGACACCTGCATTTTATTATTAACCCCTAATCTGCCGCTCCGAAGATCGCCGCCACCTACATTATCCCTATGAACCCCTAATCTACTGCCCCCAACATCGCTGACACCTACATTATATTTATTAACCCCTAATCTGCCCCCCCAATGTCGCCGCAACCTACCTACATTTATTAACCCCTAATCTGCCGCCCCCATCCTTGCCGCTACTATATTACATTTATTAACCCCTAAACCTAAATCTAAACCTAAGTCTAACACCCCCTAACTTAAATATAATTAAATAAAACAAAATAAAATTACTACAATTAAATAAATGAATCCTATTTAAAACTAAATACTTACCTGTAAAATAAACCATAAGCTAGCTACAATATAACTAATAGTTACGTTTGCATCTATCTTAGGGTTTATTTTTATTTTACAGGCAACTTTGTATTTATTTTAACTAGGTACAATAGTTATTAAATAGTTATTAACTATTTAATAACTTCGGAATTAAGGTAGGAAAAATCCTATTGGCTGATTGGATCAGCCAATAGGATTGAACTTCAATCTTATTGGCTGATCCAATCAGCCAATAGAATGCAAGCTCAATTCTATTGGCTGATTGCATCAGCCAATAGGATTTTTCCTACCTTAATTCCGATTGGCTGATAGAATCCTATCAGCCAATTGGAATTCAAGGGACGCCATCTTGGATGACGTCATTTAAAGGAACCTTCATTTGTCTGGAGTCGTCGGAAGAAGAGGATGCTCCGCGTCGGCTGGCTTCAAGATGGACCCGCTCCGGATGGATGAAGATAGAAGATGCCACCTGGATGAAGCCTTCTGCCCATCTGGAGGTCCTCTTCTGCCCAGATCGGATGAAGACCACTTGTGCCCGGCTGGGTGAAGACAGCTCAAGGTAGGGTGATCTTCAAGGGGTTAGTGTTAGGTTTTATTAAGGGGGGATTGGGTGGGTTTTAGAGTAGGGTTGGGTGTGTGGGTGGTGGGTTTTAATGAGCTGATTACTTTGGGGCAATGCCCCGCAAAAAGCCCTTTTGTAATTTAGTATAGGGTAGGGAATTTTATTATTTTGGGGGGCTTTTTTATTTTATTAGGGGGATTAGATTAGGTGTAATTAGTTTAAAAAAATTGTAATTATTTTTTTATTTTCTGTAATTTAGTGGGGGTTTTTTGTACTTTAGTTTATTTAGTGTAGTGTTAGGTGTAATTGTAATTTAGGTTAGGTTTTATTTTACAGGTATATTTGTACTTATTTTAGCTAGGAAGTTATTAAATAGTTAATAACTATTTAATAACTATTGTACCTAGTTAAAATAAATACAAAGTTGCCTGTAAAATAAAAATAAACCCTAAGATAGATACAAATGTAACTATTAGTTATATTGTAGCTAGCTTATGGTTTATTTTATCGGTAAGTATTTAGTTTTAAATAGGATTAATTTATTTAATTGTAGTAATTTTATTTAGTTTTATTTAAATTATATTTAAGATAGGGGGGTGTTAGACTTAGGTTTAGACTTAGGTTTAGGGGTTAATAAATTTAATATAGTAGCGGCGACGTTGGGGGCGGCAGATTAGGGGTTAATAAATGTAGGTAGGTGTCGGCGATGTTAGGGACGGCAGATTAGGGGTTAATAAAATTAAACTAGTGTTTTGCGAGGCGGAAGTGCGGCGGTTTAGGGGTTAATATATTTATTTAAGTGGCGGCGATGTCTGGTCGGCAGATTAGGGGTTAAATATTTTATTTTAGTGTTTGCGATGTGGGGGGGGGGGGCTCGTTTAGGGGTTTAATAGGTATTTTATGGGTGTTAGTGTACTTTTTAGCACTTTAGTTAAGAGTTTTATGTTACGGCGTTAGCCCATAAAACTCTTAACTACTGACTTTCAAATGCGTTAGGGATCTTGACAGGAGAGGGTGTACCGCTCACTTTTTCCAAGACTCGTAATACCGACGTTAGGCAAATCCCATTAAAAATATAGGATACGCAATTGACGTAAGGGGATTTGCGGTATGCTCGAGTCGCGGAAAAAAAGTGAGCGGTACACCTGTACCTGCCAGACTCGTAATACCAGCGGGCGTTAAAAAGCAGCGTTGGGACCCCTCAACGCTGCTTTTTAAGGCTAATGCAAGACTCGTAATCTAGGCGATAGTGTTCCAAAACACTGAAATAATAACCATAACGGTTACCTAAATACCTTTAATATTTGCCCATTACAAACTATTCTTCCTTCCCATTTATACAATAGCTATAATAGATTGAGACAAAGGGAGACTTATTGGATCTATAAGCTAAAGACCTTGTTTCCCTCTGGACTTAACATGAATATGGATTTGGTTGCATTTTAAGCTCAACTATTTAGATCCCCAAAACAATTAACTTTCTTACAATAGTATTCATTTAAATATGGAAATATCATTAAAATTGTCTATACACTATCCTAGTATTTCACTATAGCTAGGAATCTATCTTCTCATACTATCTTTATCTCTCTACCATTGGGTGACACTACTAGCGTCACTATATGTGTAGAGGTAGTCTCTATATTATCTTATAGATTCCTTTTCACTTTCTATCATTGCAGACGCTGCCAGTGTCACTATTTATATAGAGGTAACCTCTATACTTTTTATTAGATTCTGCTCCATCCAGCATTAATTATTGAATTCCTTCATATGGTCCATGCTATTTGGGGTTGTTTTTGGTATGGTCCATTGTATACACATATACAATTCTGTATACTTTTTTTGTAGTCCTGGTCCGGCATGAGTCCTTTTGTCTATTGGACATTTTGTCTGTTTAGTATATTGTCGACCTTAAGCCATTCCTGCACATGCTGCAGTATACTGTTTATCACAATGTTCTCATGGTGATTATGGTCTCCCCTCTTATTCATTTATTTTACTGCAATTCTTATCTGGCTATTAATAGACTGACACCTTTACCGGGTTTAGGATGTTATTTTTTATCACATAACCCCCCCCCCACACACACACACACACACATGTATTGACCGTTTGTTCCATATCGGCTAATTGCCATTGATATATATATATATATATATATATATTTTCGTTCATTATAACACGCCATGGTATATGATCAATTCCCCTCTTTGATCATCTATTATATTATATATTATTATAATTTAACAAACCATTGTATTTTGAACACTTGTAAGTTGAACTCAAGTGAGTATTGTCACGTTTCAATATTTACAGGTGATAGCATTGATATTGACAGATTGCCAATCACGCCTCCCTTACAACTATTGGATCTTATACACGTCTCCTAATTCTCAGCACCCTTCCTTACACGTTAGTATAGTACAGTGACGTGCATTACGTCACTTATCACGTTGTCATTTCTTAGGTTTCACAAGGTTTATATTCTACATGTCACAATTGTGTCTCCTAGCTCCTATCCACATCTATATGTTGTTTAGCGATTCTATTTAGTAAACACCTTGTCACGCAATGATATATATCTTATAGCGTCCTCCTTATGTGAGGCAGATTACGTCACCACACCACGCCCCCTTACTATTATGCACTTGATTAAGGTTAGTCTATACACAATCCTATTATATATACCCCTTATAGGCTATCCCTTAAGGGCGCCCTATGACTTATACTCTTGATTATTATATGTGCTACTTGATGCTTCAAAGGGTGCTTGCAGTCATGATGTTTATGTTTATTGTTTTCTATTAGTATAATTTTTATCAATGGTATGACAATTTTGTCGATTCTGAACACGCCCCCTGCACACTATTAGTGCCATTTGTGCTATTATAGATGTTTCACACATCATATCACTGTTATGAACATCATTCTGTTATCATTGAGATTGTATGGATATTAAACTCACTGGGATCTTTCCTCTTTTTAAAAAAATACTTTGTTATATGTGTTGTTTTATTATTCACATGACATTTAACATCCAGTGGGTGTGTATTCATTCTGATTGCTGATTGGATGTCATTAGGTATAAGTGTAGCAGCTGTGAGATTGTTTGTATAGCCTGAGGAAACAGTGCTGTGCCACTGAGAAACGCGTTGCTGTTGTTTTAACCTTTTATTAAACTTTTACTACTTGTCATCTCGCTGCTGCATCTTCTATACCCTGGATATCACCATCCTGACTGCTTTTTGCCTACTTTTGAGTGCTGATCATCACTGTTGACCTTTGCCTGACACTCCCTGCGGCTCCCTGTGAATATCTCTGGACTCCTTCTGGTGGGACGAGGATATCCCCTGTTCCAGGTATGCCTAATAGTCTGCTGGACGACCTATTGGTTCCGGCCTGCCTGTATAGCACAATTGTGCTGACCATCATGTGAGTAGGATTTACTTTGTCTAAATTTCTACCATTGGTCTATCAGCTTGATTTGCACTATGTTGCACCCTCTATCTTTTGTATACTAAGCAGACACTAGCTTCAAACTTCTTTGATCTATTAAATAAAGCCTCATGGAAACTGAATCTATTCGAACCACCAGAAAAATAACCTTATTGCTGAAGGAACAACAACAGTCTGCTAAATGAAAAGATGGAGCTTGAACCAAGATATTGTCCAGGTAAGGAAACACTGCAATACCCTGGGAGGCCTTGCTCTGAAACCTATTCGATTACCCTGAGAGATTATATTTAGAACCTAGGGATCCTGAACATATTGAAACCAATATTCCTGAAAAACTTGTAACATGCCCCCCTACCAGAGCCTTGGATGCGAGAATAGATTTCTTAGACTGCTTAGGCTTTCACCAGTTATAACTTGGTTTCCAGATCGAACCAGAGGAGACTTTTTTGTGAGTGGAGGATTCAGATATCTGTGCCCTGTTCTGATCAAAGGAACGAAAATTATTAGAATCCTTAAATTTACCTTTGGACTTCTTGTCCTGAGGAAGAAATGCCCCTTTACCTCCAGTTACAGTAGAGATAATAGAATCCAAACAATAACAAAATAACATCTTTCCCTGAAAAGAAAGAGATAAAGCCTGGATTTAGAAACCATATCAGCAGACCAAGATTTGAACCATAAAGTCCTTCTGGAAAGTACTGCCAAAGACATACTTTTAGCATTAATCTTAATGATGTCTCAAATACATCACAAATGAGAGCATTAGCACATTTAAGTAAATTCAAAAGGTTTACCAAATCTTTTTTAGCCGATTGTTCAGAAAACTGACCAGAAAGACTATTTAACCAAAAAGAAGCAGCAGCAGCCACATCATCAATAGAAACTGCTGGTCTAAAAAGATTTCTTGTTTGCTGAAAAGCCCTCCTAAGGGAGGATTCTAACATCCTAATTATAGGGTCTTTAAAGGAAGAGCTATCTTCCAAATGGATAGTAGTGAGTTTAGCCAAAGGAGAAATGGCCCTTCCACTTTGGGAAGAGTTTCCCAAGATTAAGTGTTATAGGCCAGTAAAGGATAGGATTTAGCCATAGGTTTAAAAACAGTATCTAGACAATTAACAGGCTTATCCCCATCTACTTTAGAAATCTTTAACCACTAAAATAAGCAAAATATTCTTTAAAAGAGAATTAATATGTTCAACTTTAAATGAAAAAAAAAAGAAAGGATGAATCTGATTCATGATCAGAGGTAGACCCCTGATCATCAGAAAAAAACTTTACCTCTGGGGACTACACAGATTCACAACCAGAAACATTAATCTTAGCAGGCATTGAACTAATAGAAGGTAAATTCTGAATTGTCCTTTTAAGCTTACTTGAAGGAGACATTACGGCCAACATTTCAGATACGGTAGAACAAATAAAGTCCTTCACTCCAGGAGCAAAATCTGAAGAATACTCCTTTAAGGAACAAACAGAAGGAACAGTAATATCTTTAGAAGCAAGAGCAGCATTAGACTAGTCAGAATGCATTAAAATAATAATACATTTATTGCACACGTTTGCAGGAAGTAAAACCCCAGCCTGCTTACAATACAAACATTTAGCACTGGAAGGAAAGTGTTCATATAATACAGCTTCTAAGGTAGATTTAGGGACAGAATCAGAAGGCTCCATAACTGTAGAAAACTAATATGTATAAGTTAAATGCAGAAAAAAATAAAACATACATATGAATGGTAAAATCCCCATTAAAAGAGCTCTTGAGGAAATGGAAACACTTACCTCCTCTGAAAGTAGCTCTTAAAAACTTACAAAAAGATGCAGAAGGACTCAGGACACCCGACATCCAAATAGCGTTCAAAAGAATAGAGGGAGCGCCTGCCTTCCTGATGTCATAGAAAGGAAAAAAGCACCAAACTACATACACTATCAAGACGCACACAGGCCCGAAAATTATGCGCCTGACATATCAAAATAATGTATGTGCACAAAAAACAGTGTGCTTTTAAAAATATACGTGCTGACGAGCGTTAAAAGATATACGCACACAAAAACTTGATGCTTGTTAAAAATACATAAAAAGGGGAATTACCAAAATATCTAAAAATGCCCCAAGGCTATATATATATAAATGTTATATAATAAAAAAAAACTAAGAGGCTTATAGAGTGCCAAATAATTAAAAATTACTTACCAATAGCACCCTACTACTGAAGGATACCAGTAGCCAAAAAAGTGCTGGAACATAAGAGACCTGGAATATCGACGACCCAACAGGAGCAGGCAAAGAACAAGTCCCTGCGAAACCCGTGGAAGGCTTGTGACTAAGTCTTAACATGTGATAAATACCCTACTACCCATACTCCAAATACATTCCTGCACCAAATTACTCTGAGTGGAAATGGACCTCAACTCAATCTGATAAACCCTCTCACACCAGAATTAAACTGCGCATCTTCATCCTTCACCTTCCTCCAGGGTAGGCAAAGACAAGACTGAGTTGTTAGTGAGGTGGGAGAGGATTTATAAGCTCTTGAGGTTTTGGAATCTTTACTTCCTCCTAGAGGCAGGGAAGAGTAATTCCCAGGAGTAATTGATCATGGACTCTCACCACCTGTATGAAAGAAATAAAGTATTGAGTGGCTGCACGAAAAGTGATAAATGGAGAGTAACCTCTATAGGCACCAAACATTAATATAAAACAGGGTATCAACTTCCTGTCTGGTATGTGTTCTGACAAAATTTGCTCCCTTGTTGACCATCTATTTGGACTATGTAAGTTGTCCTTCTGTCACTTTCCTTTTTGGGGTTTATCTTGTTCTCCAACTCTAGACAGTCTTGATGTTTAGAGAGAACAAGGCAACATAAGCATAGTTTTTCTTATTTTCTAACACAAATGGTAAATACAATAACCTAAATAAAATTAAATTAAAGTTGAAATAAACAAGGTTTCATCTAACCTGAAACAGCATAAGAGTATTTAACATTGATGTCATCAACTCTGGCTCCCTGGGTAAGGCTTGAAGGTGGGTGATATTCTGGGAAAGGGTCCTTAACAACTATTATGTTTATCCGAGTAGTATGGTGCTAAAATTGAAACTGCCACGCTGTCAGGGTTTTTTCCCTGCTTTGTTTGCCATGTGCTACTGGCAGCCATTTTACTCACCTCTCTTGCTGACTCTGGTGCATAGTGTGTGATGCTGCTCATTTCCTGCGCACCCTTTTATGGCCTAACTGGTGTACATCATCCGTGTGAGACAGGTGGCAGGTCAGAATTGTGATGTCATCACTTATTATTTAAAGGGCCTCTGTTCAGTATTCTTTGCCCTTGCGTTGTCTCTGACCTGTTTGTAAATTCCAGTTCCTGTGTATTACCTGGCTGTCTGACGTCCCTCCTAGTTCCTGATATCTGACTTGTTCCTGACTCTGCTGTTCTCCTTGTTCCTGATTCCGGCTCGTCTGACTACTCGCTTTGGCTCCTGACTCGGCTCGTCTGACTATTTGCTTTGGCTCCTGACTCGGCTCATCTGACTACCAGCGCTGGTTTTGACTCCTGGCTTGTTATTTGACTTGTGGACTTTTTATTATTTTTTTGTTATTAATAAAGGTGTGATTATTTTTGCACTTCTCGTCTCAGTCTGATTCCTGGCACCCTGACATTACGCAAGGGCCATGAATCCTGATGGTGCTAATAATCCATCTTTATCTACCATCAATTCCAGGATGGATGAACAGGATCACCGCTTGGATCAATTTGCACTAGCCCTGCAAACCCTGCTGACTCGCACTGCACATTTGGACCAAAGTGTCCCGCAAGTTATGGCTGCTCCTGTTTCCGCTGCTGCACCTAGTCCTACCAGGAGCATGTCCGGTTCTGCACCTCTACCTCAGCGATATGGAGGTGATCCTATTCAGTGCAGAGGGTTTTTGTACCAGGTGGGCATTTACTTTGAGATGTTACCTTAGGCGTTTCCCTCTGACAGAGCTAAGGTGGGATTTCTCGTTACTTGCCTGGGCTAATCCCTTGTGGGAGACTAATAAACCGGTGATTTCAAATTACCCTGAATTTGTGACCTCCTTTCGAAGGGTATTTGATGCTCCAGCTTGCTCCTCCTCTGCTACTAAAGACTCATGTCCATTCAGCAAGGTACAAGATCTGCTGCTCAGTATGCCATTGAGTTCCATCCGATTGACGCAGAGGTAGGTTGGAACAATGAAGCCCTTGTTGCCGCCTTCTTTCATGGGCTCTCTGATGCGATTAAAGACGAAGTTGCTGCCCAAGATTTACCAGAGGATCTTGAGGCATTGGTGTCTTTTTAATCCTATTTGACATCAGACTCAGAGAGAGGCCCTCTTTCAAGGAGCGCTTGCGGAATCCTCCCATTCCGTTGTCTCCTATGTGTTCGTTCCCACCTATGCCTCCCTCTCCTGCCATGCCTCCTGGTCCCGAGTTACCAGGTACTGCTGAGCTGATGCAGTTGGGATTCATGCGTCTGTCCGCGGTGGAGAGGGCCTTTAGGAGGAGTAAGGGGCTCTGCCTCTATTGTGGGTTACAGGGTCACCTTTTGAAGTCTAGTCCTACATGGCCGGGAAACGCTCACACCTAAGGTCCTGTCGGGGGCAGACTTTGGGTGGTTTATCCTCATCCCCGGAACCGCTAAAGGAGAAACCTTTGGTCACGGTTGTCCTTTCCTGGGTGGACTCCTCCATAGTCACCCAGGCTCTTGTTGACTCCGGGTGCTGCAGGCTTTTTCATTGACAGTGCTTTTGTATCAAAGCACTCCATTCCTGTTTTGCCTCGGGCAGTTCCACTTGCTATTGAGGCCATTGATGGCAGGCCCCTTCAGCCCGCACTCGTTATTCATGAAACCGCTCCATTATCCATGGCTGTTGGTGCTCTCCATTTTGAAACCCTCCAGTTCCAGGTGAAAATTCTCCGCATTTTCCAGTTGTTCTGGGTTATCCCTGGCTCCAAAAGCACAATCTCAGTCTCGACTGGTGCAGGTCCAAAATTTTGTCGTGGTCTCTGCAATGTATTTCCACTTGTCTTCGGAAACCAGTTAAAGTCTTGTGCACTTCTTCGGTATCTCAATTGCCAGAGGAGTACCAAGAGTTCCTAGACGTTTTTGACAAGGTGCGTGCCGGTACGTTGCCTCCTCACCGGTCTTACGATTGTGCCATAGACCTGCAATCCGGAGCCATTCCTCCTCTGGGCCGAGTTTACTCTCTCTCAGTTGCGGAGAATTGTGCTATGGATGAGTATGTTGCTAATGCTCTGTCGCGGGGGATCATCCACAAATCCTGCCCTCCTGCAGGGGCTGGCTTCTTCTTTGTGAAGAAAAAGGGTGGCGAGTTAAGACCATGCATCGATTATATATATCATCTTACCATTAAGAATGCTTACCCTATTCCGCTCATTACGGAACTCTTTGACCGCCTCAAGGGAGCTACGTTTTTTTCTATACTTGATTTGAGAGGAGAGTACAATCTCGTTAGGATCAAGGAGGGTCACGAATGGAAAACAGCATTTAACACCAGGAGTGGGCATTATGAGTATCTTGTAGTGCCCTTTGGCCTATGTAATGCTCCTGCTGTTTTCCAGGAAATTATTAATGATGTCCTACCAGATATGTTGCAACAGTGTGATGTGGTGTATTTAGACGACATCCTCATACACTCACCCGCACTAGAGGCTCATCGTTCTTCAAGGGTTCTTCAGAGACTACGTGAGAACGGCCTGTTTTGTAAACTCGAGAAATGTGAGTTCCATCAGACTCAAGTAACCTTACTAGGTTATGTTATCTCCGTTGCAGGGTTCTCCATGGATCCTGAAAAGTTGTCTGCAGTTCTGCAGTGGCCTCGCCCAGTTGGTCTTCAGTCTATTCAATGTTTTTTGGGGTTCGCAAATTACTATAGAAAGTTTATTAAAAACTTTTCTTCCTTGGTCAAACCTATCACAGACATGACCCGTAAAGAGAATGATCCACTCCATTGGTCACCTACTGCCATTAAGGCCTTTGATAGTCTTAAGACTGCCTTTGCTGCCGCTCCAGTTCTGGCTCATCCTAACCCTGTCCTTCCTTTCATTCTTGAGGTCGATGCATCTGAGACTGGAGTATAGGTGCCCTCTTGTCTCAATGTCCTATGCCTGACGGTTCCCTTGTATCCGTGTGGTTTCATCTCTAAGAAATTGTCTCCAGTGGCGTGCAATTATGAAATTGGCAACAGGGAATTAGTGGCCATAATTTTGGCACTCAAGAATGGAGGCATCTTCTCGAGGGTACTACCATACCAGTGCTCATTCTTACTGACCACAAGAATTTAACTTATCTATCTGAAGCAAAACGTTTGTCACCCCAACAGGCCAGATGGGCGCTATTTTTGTCTCGGTTTAATTATGTGGTCTCTTACCTGCCTGGTAGTAAGAATGTTAGGGCTGATGTCCTCTCTCTCGACAATTCTGGTGGCCAGGTCTTCTAATGTTGCTGCATATGTTGCATTCTGCTCAGTTTGTGCACAGAATAAGACTCCTAGACGTCTTCCTGTGGGTCTTCTTCAACCTATTGCTAATGGTGAGCGTCCTTGGACACATCTTTCCATGGACTTCATTGTCGAGCTACCTGTTTCCAATGGCAATACTGTTATCCTTATGGTGGTTGACCATTTTTCTAAAATGTCACATTGCATTCCCTTGAAGAATCTGCCTACCGCTCAGGAGCTTGCTTCAATTTTTGCCCGGGAGGTCTTCCATTTACATGGGTTACCCAAGGAGATAGTGTTGGACCGTGGTAGCCAGTTTGTCTCCAGATTTTGGCATTCCTCTTGTGCTCTATGGGGATCCAGCTTTCCTTCTACTCGGCATATCACCCTCAATCCAATGGGGCTGCAGAACGGTCTAATCAAGCTCTGGAACAGTTCCTCCGTTGCTATGTCTCAGATCACCACAATAATTGGTCTGAACTGTTACATTGGGCAGAGTTTGCTCGTAATAGTGCTATTAATGCTTCCTCCAAGTTATCCCCGTTCATGGCGAATTATGGGTTTCAACCATCCTTGTTGCCTGATTCATTCATGTCTCAGGGTATTCCGGCTTTGGAGGAGCATCTCAGGCAACTCCGTTCCACGTGGGTGCATATTCAGGATTGCCTTCATCGTTCTATGCAGCGCCAAAAGTTCCAGGTGTACATCATCCGTGTGAGACAGGTGGCAGTCTCAGAATTGTGATGTCATCACTTATTATTTAAAGGGCTTCTGTTCAGTATGCTTTGTCCTTGCGTTGCCTCATACCTGTTGGTGAGTTCCAGTTCCTGTGTATTACCTGGCTGTCTGACGTCCCTCCTGGTTCCTGATCCCTGGCTTGTTCCTGACTCTGCTGTTCTCCTTGTTCCTGATTCCGGCTCGTCTGACTATTCGCTTTGGCTTCTGACTCGGCTTGTCTGACTGTTCATTTTGGCTCCTGACTCGGCTCGTCGGACTACCAGCTCTGGTTTTGACTCCTGGCTTGTTATTTGACTTGTGGACTTTTTATTATTTTTTGTTATTAATAAAGGTGTGATTATTTTTGCACTTCAGTCTGATTCCTGTCACCCTGACACACGCTCCTCCAAGCTGTTCTGTGTATCTTAATATGTATTTTGTGTCTTTGAAAGGGAATGTGATTTGTTTTTGTGTGGAGACTGGTAACGTAAGTATTTAGAAACGAGTTTGAGCAATGGCACTACACTCAGACACACTCCCCAGTATTTCTATAGTGGTCAATAATTTTACGTTAATATGAAATTAATCTGTGCTGTTAAAGGGAGGGGTGCTACCGCATAACAATAGCATACAAACAAAAAGTGGAGGTGATAAAGTCACTTCCACAAAAGAATGCGGTTTTAGCACTCACTGTCTTAACCTCATATGCGGCGTTTACTTCCAGAGTCTAAAACTTAACTTTTATTAGTTTAGTTAAAATAATTGGAGAAGGGGGAAAAAGAAAGGGGAAACATAAACGATTAAAAACCTAGGATAAAGTAGTCTTGTATAGATTGTGTTGTATACAATAATCTATATAAATAGGCCTTTGGGGTATGATAGCCCAGATAATTATGTTGCAGTATAATCTATACAGAAATCTCTGCGGTACACCGGTTCAATTCTATAAGACTGAGTAGATGTAGTGTAGGTTATTATAACGATACCCAGTAGAGAGTTTACTTAAGCTCAGCTTGGTAGCACGGATGGCTTATACAAAAAGAAATCAGTTAAATACTGATACAATATGTTTATGTATAAATATTGTTGTTATCCATCCTCTGAGACTTTAATTTATTTGAAATGATCTCTTACATATAGGATAATCTACACATAAAATGCTGGTTGTCTAGTGTAGGAAACGATAAATGTATTAGAGTACAGGGCTACTAGAATTCTCTAGAATATCTGAGATCAGATAGTTGCTGATATTATTCTTCAGTTGTTTATTATTGTATCAATATAAGTCACTTAACAGGGGCTGAAATGTTGCTACTGCTATTTTTCCTTGCACTCTCTTTTATGTTTACTTATCATAGGGTTAATGTCAAGTAAATTGGTTTGTATGTAGTATAGTATCCCACTGCCTCATATATAGTTGCGTTTGACCCTCTAGTTTAAAGTAATTTTGTATTGAGAATGAGCTAGGATATAGTGTAATCAAGCTATTATTCTTTCAAATTTACATATATCTTACTCAATTCTATTTTGTAATAGCTAAGTGTATATTAGAGAAGCCCTAGCTATTCTATATTTTCACGTTAACTAGTGATGTGATATTCAGCATACAAGGTAACTTTATTTTTGTAAGGCAGGGATTTAGTTACTATTCCTGTGCAAATCCCAATACACTGTTAAATAGTGTTATTGGTTATTGGTATCATTAAATCAAAATATTGTGGTGTAATGGTACCACTACACAGTGTAGAATATACAGGTCTTATTTGTGCATAAGTTGTGATTTCTGAACTTCATTAAAGTTTTAACGGTGTTGCTTACAATGTTGTGCAGCACCTGAAGTGATTGTTATAGTGAGTTATACTTTACTGAGTTCGAATACCCTTAGCATAGATACTATCACTTTAATGCATTCACGGTTGACATTTCATAACATTAAACATAAAAGGTCACTTTATTTTTGTGAAGCAGAGATTTAGTTCCTATTCTTGTGCAAATCCCAATACACTGTTAAATAGTGTTATTGGTTATTGGTATGATTAAATCAGAATATTGTGGTGTAATAGTACCACTGCACAGTGTGAAATATATAGGTCTGTCTTTTATGCGTCAGTTGTGATTTCTGAACTTCATTAAAGTTTTAACGGTACTGCTTATAGTGTTATGCAGCGCCTAAAGTGATTGTTATAGTGAGTTATACTTTACTGAGTTTGAATTCTCTGAGTATCGATAGTGTTATTTTAATGTATTCACAGTTAACATTTCAGATGTACAATTCTGTTCCCCAAACGAACCGTAATATGGTTAATTTTAATTTATTTAGGCAGTAATCGTGTGCCTGCCGGGAGCTCGCTATATGTAACTCAATACTCTGTTACTATTTGCGCTTTAGTACACTTATGTAGTATAATAGGTCTTGTTGTAACTATAATGTAATGTACACAAAATAGTATCACGCTACCAGCGTGTAGTTTGTTATGTTGGTCTGTTATTGTGAATCTATCTCATAATTTTAGGTCTAAATTAGCAGTTATCTATGCTATTATTGGCTATGTTTGTAGTCTAAATTAGCCCAGTTACCCATATAGATACCCCATATCAACTTTAGCCATCTTGTAACCGTTAGTCGTCAATATGTTACTAGTAAGCTATAAAAAGTTATGACTTTAGGTTACTGGTATAGATGGTATTAGTTAATGAGTATCCCTTTCAAAAGTTTCCTAAGTAGTGTACCACGCTGACAACCTATTGGTACCGGTGGACCCCAATAATCGTAACCGACTACTTCTTCCTAATTTTTAAAACAAGAGCTTAACAATGCTCTATCTCTACACCTAACGCGTTTCGCCCGTATAGGGCTTTATCAAAGGCGGCGGGCCGCCTTTGATAAAGCCCTATACGGGCGAAACGCGTTAGGTGTAGAGATAGAGCATTGTTAAGCTCTTGTTTTAAAAATTAGGAAGAAGTAGTCGGTTACGATTATTGGGGTCCACCGGTACCAATAGGTTGTCAGCGTGGTACACTACTTAGGAAACTTTTGAAAGGGATACTCATTAACTAATACCATCTATACCAGTAACCTAAAGTCATAACTTTTTATAGCTTACTAGTAACATATTGACGACTAACGGTTACAAGATGGCTAAAGTTGATATGGGGTATCTATATGGGTAACTGGGCTAATTTAGACTACAAACATAGCCAATAATAGCATAGATAACTGCTAATTTAGACCTAAAATTATGAGATAGATTCACAATAACAGACCAACATAACAAACTACACGCTGGTAGCGTGATACTATTTTGTGTACATTACATTATAGTTACAACAAGACCTATTATACTACATAAGTGTACTAAAGCGCAAATAGTAACAGAGTATTGAGTTACATATAGCGAGCTCCCGGCAGGCACACGATTACTGCCTAAATAAATTAAAATTAACCATATTACGGTTCGTTTGGGGAACAGAATTGTACATCTGAAATGTTAACTGTGAATACATTAAAATAACACTATCGATACTCAGAGAATTCAAACTCAGTAAAGTATAACTCACTATAACAATCACTTTAGGCGCTGCATAACACTATAAGCAGTACCGTTAAAACTTTAATGAAGTTCAGAAATCACAACTGACGCATAAAAGACAGACCTATATATTTCACACTGTGCAGTGGTACTATTACACCACAATATTCTGATTTAATCATACCAATAACCAATAACACTATTTAACAGTGTATTGGGATTTGCACAAGAATAGGAACTAAATCTCTGCTTCACAAAAATAAAGTGACCTTTTATGTTTAATGTTATGAAATGTCAACCGTGAATGCATTAAAGTGATAGTATCTATGCTAAGGGTATTCGAACTCAGTAAAGTATAACTCACTATAACAATCACTTCAGGTGCTGCACAACATTGTAAGCAACACCGTTAAAACTTTAATGAAGTTCAGAAATCACAACTTATGCACAAATAAGACCTGTATATTCTACACTGTGTAGTGGTACCATTACACCACAATATTTTGATTTAATGATACCAATAACCAATAACACTATTTAACAGTGTATTGGGATTTGCACAGGAATAGTAACTAAATCCCTGCCTTACAAAAATAAAGTTACCTTGTATGCTGAATATCACATCACTAGTTAACGTGAAAATATAGAATAGCTAGGGCTTCTCTAATATACACTTAGCTATTACAAAATAGAATTGAGTAAGATATATGTAAATTTGAAAGAATAATAGCTTGATTACACTATATCCTAGCTCATTCTCAATACAAAATTACTTTAAACTAGAGGGTCAAACGCAACTATATATGAGGCAGTGGGATACTATACTACATACAAACCAATTTACTTGACATTAACCCTATGATAAGTAAACATAAAAGAGAGTGCAAGGAAAAATAGCAGTAGCAACATTTCAGCCCCTGTTAAGTGACTTATATTGATACAATAATAAACAACTGAAGAATAATATCAGCAACTATCTGATCTCAGATATTCTAGAGAATTCTAGTAGCCCTGTACTCTAATACATTTATCGTTTCCTACACTAGACAACCAGCATTTTATGTGTAGATTATCCTATATGTAAGAGATCATTTCAAATAAATTAAAGTCTCAGAGGATGGATAACAACAATATTTATACATAAACATATTGTATCAGTATTTAACTGATTTCTTTTTGTATAAGCCATCCGTGCTACCAAGCTGAGCTTAAGTAAACTCTCTACTGGGTATCGTTATAAGAACCTACACTACATCTACTCAGTCTTATAGAATTGAACCGGTGTACCGCAGAGATTTCTGTATAGATTATACTGCAACATAATTATCTGGGCTATCATACCCCAAAGGCCTATTTATATAGATTATTGTATACAACACAATCTATACAAGACTACTTTATCCTAGGTTTTTAATCGTTTATGTTTCCCCTTTCTTTTTCCCCCTTCTCCAATTATTTTAACTAAACTAATAAAAGTTAAGTTTTAGACTCTGGAAGTAAACGCCGCATATGAGGTTAAGACAGTGAGTGCTAAAACCGCATTCTTTTGTGGAAGTGACTTTATCACCTCCACTTTTTGTTTGTATGGTAACGTAAGTATGTATGCCTCCCATTTTTTTATGAAACGTTTAGTGCGTTGTCTTATATCGCCCAGAGTATCTGCTAATTCGCAAAATACTTGTCGCGTCAATGTGTTTTTAAGTAGCGGGAGTGTTGTTTTTTTCTCTCTAACCAATGTTTGAGTATAAGTTTCCTAGCTGATAAAATAACAATTACCTTCTCCAATGATAGAGGGGTTTGAATTTTACATGTGGTATTTATACAATGTTGAATGATACTCCAATATTTCTGTATGTATAGACAATGCCATACCATATGTATTAGGTCTGCATCTGGGTGTTGACACTTAGGGCATGAGTGTGGTTCATCAGGACGCCATTTCTGATAGGCTTTGGGATTGATGTAAGTGTTATTCATGAATTTAGTGTGTGATTCTCTCAAGTCCATCGAGAGAGTTGTTTTCCTAACCATATCAAAACTTTTCGAGATTCTAGAGTCTTCAAGTATGAGACCTAATCTGTTTGACCAGGCTAATTGTAGTTGCGTTATTAAAATATCATTAGGAGATTCCTGTAAGAGGCGATAAATGGGTGTTATGGATCTGATTCCCTGTTTGCCCAACTCACTACCTTATCAACTGTTGTCTGTGTGGGTGTTATTAGTTTTGAATCCAGCAGGGTTTGCACAAAGTGTTTGGCTTGTAAGTAGGCGAAGTGGTGTTGATGTGGGATGTCATATCTATTTACTAATTCCATAAATAGGAGGATGTTATTGCTGTCCTGTGAGAGTAGGTGTTGTACTTGTGTAAGCCATTTTTGGGTCTAGACTTAAAGGGGCGCATAATGAGCCCTGGCATGAAGTTAGGGTTACTATGTAATGGTATACATTTTGAGATTTATGGGGAAACCTTAAAGTTTCTACACAACTTTTGCCACACTTTGATCAGACCAGTAAATGGGGGCATCCCTTGCAGTTTAGGGTCTATTTTGCATGTTTGCAAGTGTGGAAGGAGAGCTAAGAACCATGGTTTAACGATTTCATGCTCGAGTTTTAGATCTGTGAAGGTTCCTATATCTAACCACCAGTCTACTATAAATTTACTTTGAGCTGCCCAGTTGTAGAGCTGCAGATAAGGCAGTCCAAATCCTCCACTCGACGGGGAGGCCACAAGCTTTCCAAGTCCCATCCTATGTTTTTTTCCTTTCCAAACGAAGGCCAGAATAGCCGCATTAAGGGTCTGTAAGTTATGTTTAGTTATAGGTTCTGGAATCATTTGAAATATGTAGAGTAATTTTGGAAATATTATCATTTTGATAAGATTAGTTCTTGCTGTTAGTGTTAGTGGTAGGGTGTTTTATGTTATAAGTAAGGATTTAATTTCTGTTATTATCGGTTTGTAGTTTATGTCATACCATGAGTTTATATTATTTTAAAGTTTGATTCCTAAATAGGTACATTTTGTATCTATTAGCTTGAAGTTGTATATGCCACAAAAGCTCTGATTTGCTCTTATTAACTTGGTATCCTGATATTGTACCAAATTCTTCTATAAGATGCATAATCTTTGGGGTATTGCTTTGTGGGTTGCAGATATATAGAATCATATCATCAGCAAATAGTGACAAATGTAATTTCATGTTTCCAATTTATAAGCTTTCCATTTGACTGCTAATTTTAAGGGCCAGGGGTTCGATAGCAAGGTCAAATAGGAGTTGCGAGAGGTGGCATCCCTGCCGGATACCTCTCTGTAACAGAAAGGGTTGAAAAGTAGTCCTGTTAACTTCAATCCTATTGGCTGATTGGATCAGCCAATAGGATTTTTTCTACCTTAATTCCGATTGGCTGATAGAATTCAATCAGCCAATCGGAATTGAAGGGACACCATCTTGGATGACGTCACTTAAAGGTACAGTCATTTAGTTGTCGGATGGAAGAGGATGCTCCGCGTCGGATGTCTTGAAGATGGACACGCTCCACTCCAGATGGATGAAGATAGAAGATGCCGCCTGTCTGGAGGACCTCTTCTGCCCGGATAGGATGAAGACTTCTGCCCGTCTGGAGGACCACTTCTGCCCGGTTGGGTGAAGACATCTCAAGGTAGGGTGATCTTCAAGGTGTTAGTGTTAGGTTTTATTAAGGGGGGATTGGGTGGGTTTTAGAGTAGGGTTGGGTGTGTGGGTGGTGGGTTTTAATGTTGGGGGGGTATTTTTTTTTTTTACAGGTAAAAGAGCTGATTACTTTGGGGCAATGCCCCGCAAAAAGCCCTTTTAAGGGTTATTTGTAATTTAGTATAGGGTAGGGATTTTTTTTTATTTTGGGGGGCTTTTTTATTTTATTAGGGGGATTAGATTAGGTGTAATTAGTTTAAAAAACTTGTAATTATTTTATTTTTTTCTGTAATTTAGTGGGTTTTTTTCGTACTTTAGTTTATTTAATTTAATTGTAATTAATTGTAGTTAATTTAGGTAATTAATTTAATTATAGTGTAGTGTTAGGTGTAATTGTAATTTAGGTTAGGTTTTATTTTACATGTAAATTTGTACTTATTTTAGCTAGGTAGTTATTAAATAGTTAATAACTATTTAATAACTATTGTACCTAGTTAAAATAAATACAAACTTGCCTGTAAAATAAAAATAAAACCTAAGCTAGCTACATTGTAACTATTAGTTATATTGTAGCTAGCTTATGGTTTATTTTATAGGTAAGTATTTAGTTTTAAATAGGAATAATTTATTTAATAATTGTAATTTTATTTAGATTTTTTAAAATTATATTTAAGTTAGGGGGTGTTAGGGTTACGGTTAGACTTAGGTTTAGGGGTTAATACATTTAGTATAGTGTCGGCGACGTTGGGGGCGGCAGATTAGGGGTTAATAAATGTAGGTAGGTGTCGGTGATGTTAGGGACGGCAGATTAGGGGTTAATAAAATTTAACTAGTGTTTGTGAGGTGGGAGTGCGGCGGTTTAGGGGTTAATATATTTATTAAAGTGGCGGCGATGTCCGGTCGGCAGATTAGGGGTTAAAATTTTTTACTTAAGTGTTTGCGATGTGGGAGGGGGGCCTAGATTTAGGGGTTAATAAGTAGTTTATGGATGTTAGTGTTTTATGTTACGGCGTTAGCCCATAAAACTCTTAACTACTGACTTTTAAATGCGGTAGGAGTCTTGACAGGAGAGGGTGTACCGCTCACTTTTTCCAAGACTCGTAATACCGGCGTTAGGAAAATCCCATTGAAAAGATAGGATACGCAATTGACGTAAGTTAAATTGCGGTATGCTCGAGTCGCGGATAAAAAGTGAGCGGTACACCTGTACCTGCAAGACTCGTGATACCAGCGGGTGTTAAAAAGCAGCGTTGGGACCTCTCAGCGCTGCTTTTTAACCCTAACGCAAGACTCGTAATCTAGGCGATAGATTTTTGTAAAAGGAGGGAATCTCTATTTGCTTTAATGTCTCTGTACTTAAGTCTATTAGAGTTAGTAGGACACCTTAGATATTTATTGTATGAATTTTTAATTTGTTTAAGAAGTATATCTTCTCTGTTTTTACTTTTCTTATTCAACCCCGCAGCGTATGATGTGGTTACACCCGAAGCACAGCTTTGGCAGCCTCCCAAAAGAGTAGAGGATTTGCTCCCTCGTCAAGATTTTCTATCTTAATGTGCGCATGCACACAATTACATAATTGCACTCCACATGTTTCAAAAGAATGTTTGAAGTTATGTAATTAGTTATGTAATTAGAAACATGCGCAAATGAACATACTACAAACTGTAAGTCCCTTATTCTTATTATCTGTATCACCACGGATAAATTCTCCAATACTGCCTATAACAGACCAGAGAATATTAGGAGATTTTTACAATAACGCCTAAGACGGTTTGCTGTTTTCTGTCTGATATTCCACATTTCAGTTACGGCACTGATTAGTGCACTATTATCCGAACGGATGGCTATAGATGGATGTATTTTTTAGCCTTGTGGTACTAGAATTTTAACATTTGATGTAATTTGGACATTATCCCTACCGTTATCTGTTTTTTCTTGTTATTCATTTTTTGCACATACAATTGGCACAACTGGGCGACCTGTTGGATTTGATAAACTTTTATAGCTCAGATGACTGTAAAAAGTACCAAGTATACAGGTGATTGCTATTTTTATAGCAATCACCTGCTATTTGAAGGGGCATGAGACCACTCAGTTGATTATACAAAATTTTCTCTTTCATGTTAAGGGTATTGGGTGTATGGTTGGTTGTATCCTGTTTTCAGGAGATGGGGCACCTTTGCGGTCAATATCCCTCATACAGTAAATACATCAGGTAGGTGATTGACAAAAAAAAGGTTGATCACCTGAAAATTAGATGGAGGTGTAACCCCTCATTTGAAAGAGGGGGTTATGAACTTCCAAATGAAGGGTTACTCGTCCCTCTAGCCCAAACAGGAGGGGAGCATCCCTCCCCTTCTGCTAAAACAGCATTTTAAATGCTGCTGCAGGTATTGGCAAGAGACCCATTTGAAAGGACAGTCTCTTTCAAATGAGGGGTCACGAGTCTCTAGACCAAAAATGAGGGGGACATAAGGGCTCCATTATAACCACCTCCCTCTTAGTTTTAAATGCATTTTTAATGCTGCTGTGGGTAATTACCATTTTAACAGCAATCAGCTTCGGCGGTTAGCCCCGCACCCTTGTGATGTCACCACCGCTGCCCGACAGAAGAGACAGCAATGGGGAAAGGAGCAGCAGTCTTCTTTTCCCATCTGCAGTGTGGGGGCCCCCAGGATTCGGATCAGAAGAGATACCCCCTGTATGACGAGCCTGTATCTGGCATACACACTGCAGGAGAGATGTGCATGATGCGGATACCTTGTCTAAGTGGTTAATAGCCAGGTGTTTACTATAGTGATCACATGGCATGACTAATTGTGCATTTAATTGAGTAGAGGCTCATGGGAGCCCCTATGTGCAGATCAAGTTATATACAGACAGATTTGTGATTCAGACAAAGGGGCATATATATCAAGCTCCGTATAGAACTTGACACCCCGTGTTTTTGGCGAGCCTTCAGACTCGCCAGAAACACAAGTTATAAAGCCGCGGTCTAAAGACCGCTGCTCCATAACCTGTCCACCTGCTCTGAGGAGGCGGACAGAGATCACCACAATTCAAGCCGATCGAGTACGATCGGGTTGAATTAACACACCCCTGCTTGTAATCTGGCCCCTTGTAATTACAAGACATTTCTGTTGTGTTGCTATAGATTAATATATCAGCCAAGACTTAAAGGGACATTAAAGACTTTGAGATGGTAATATAAAAAAAATTATATATATATATATATATTTGGTAAGGAAGATAGTGTAAATTCTACAGCGCTACTCTCTGTGGATATATATACAATTACTTAGACCCGTTTGTATAAGCCCAATAATGTCTACAGAAGTACAGTATTTCAAATACAGCCTATGTACACAAATTAAGATACACAGATTAATATACGGTTTCGTGGGAGGTGTATAATGTCCATACAATCTCTGCGTTATACCGCAATTATTATATAGCAGTGTTATAGGAACCAATAGTTGACAACAGCAAAGATACTTCTAATGGCGAGTCCTAAAGTGGTCTCTCAGTTCACTTACTTCTGTGTCCTCAATCATATGAGGTAAGTGATGAGTGGTATAGACAGGTCCCGAATGGAACGAGATTCCTTCCGTTTTAGCCAATTTCTATTCCTCAGGCTCACTCAAACGTTACCCTTCCTTCTCTTTTCCCCTTCTTATATACGATTAGCCCGCTTGTCACAGGAACTCCAGTATGTATATTTTAGGGATAAAGAAGGGGACCAAACATAGTGTGATACCGTAAAATCAGTGTATAATTTATTACAAATAAAAAGTGGTACTCACAAGTCTGTCCTCAAACATATGAGGTATAGATAAAGCATATAAAAATGTCAGTAAAAGTTCAGCTGGAACTCAGTGCCCGCTGGACACCACAGTAGAACCAGGCAATATACAGCGTTTTGGGAACAGCCAGATCCAACACCCAGGTAGCCTGACGCGTTTCAAAGTCTAGAGTGACTTCTTCATCAGAGGCGCCTATTGCGGTATAACGCAGAGATTGTATGGACATTATACACCTCCCACGAAACCGTATATTAATCTGTGTATCTTAATTTGTGTACATAGGCTGTATTTGAAATACTGTACTTCTGTAGACATTATTGGGCTTATACAAACGGGTCTAAGTAATTGTATATATACCCACAGAGAGTAGCGCTGTAGAATTTACACTATCTTCCTTACCAAATACTTATCCAGTGTCCAGAGTTTAAAGGGTAAACTCTGAACACTTTTACACCGTTCATTCCAGCAGCTTCTCTCCACTACCTACACAACTGTGCGCCTCCAGCACAGTTGCCTGTCCCTACAAGCACTGTGCTTCAAAAAAGTCTCTTATTTACTTACATATATATATATATATATATATATATATATATTTAAAAAAAAACTGCAATATTCTTTCATTATTTATTTTGTCGCATTTTCAAGTAATTCCATTCTGAAATTGTGAGATTTCCAGTTCCTGTTAGAAATGGAAGTAGAGAACACTGTTATATTACACACAGCCATTGGCTGCACACTCTAGTGACCTATTTATAACTGTCCCTAATTGGCCACAGCAGAGAAGGTAACCTACATTACAACATGGCCTTTGCAGGCTCGCCAGAAACACCAGTTATGAAGCATCGGTCTAAAGACCGCTGCTCCATAACCTGTCCGCCTGCTCTGAGGAGGCGGACAGACATCACCGCAATTCAACCCGATCGAGTACGATCGGGTTAATTGACACCCCCCTGCTGGCAGAGATTGGCCGCGAATCTGCAGGGTGCGGCGTTGCACCAGCAGCTCACAAGAGCTGCTGGTGCAATGCTGAATATGGAGAGCGTATTGCTCTCCGCATTCAGCGAAGTCTGTTGGACCTGATCTGCACTGTGGGATCAGGTACGACAGACCTTTAATAAATAGGCCTCAAGGCATCCAATTTTTAAAAAAGTTTTTATTTTACTTCCATTTTGTTTAGTTCCCATGGTATTCTTTGTTGAGGAGATGCCTAGGGAGGTATCTGGAGCACTACAAGGCAGGAAATAGGGCTGCCTTCTAGTGTTTTTTAAATGCATAACATTCTTGCAAAACTGCTGCCATATAGTGCTCCAGACACGTGCACACTCCTGAACTTTTTTTCAACAGAAGATACTAGTACTAGATACTAGAAGAGAACTAAAAAAATGTGATAACAGAAGTGAATTACAACGCTGGTTAAAATGGCTTTATCTGAATCATGAAAGAAAAAAAAGGTTTCAAACCTGTCCTCAGACCTCGCTAACAGGCCACATTTTGAGGATATCTGAACTGGAGCACAGGTGAAATAATCAGCTGATTAGTAAACGTGGTTATTTTACCTGCTCTCATCCAAGGTATCATATATTTAGCGCAAGGACTTACACGCCGAGAATAGAGAAATTTTACCATATTCACCTCACCGCACATAAGCAGGCTCAGCAAGCCTTGCACTTATACTGTAGATACCGTAACTCACTGGAAGCCTTAACAAACACCTAACACATGCGCAATATCCACCCCTAATTCGCCATCCCCCCACCGCAATAACTAATAAAATATATTAACCTCTAAACCACCAACCCCCACAACGCAATCTACCTATTAAAAATCTATTAACCCCCTAATCCGCCAACCCCCACATCGCAAACTACCTAATAAACATATTAACACCTAAACCGCCAACCTCCCACAACACAAAGTATCTTATTACACTATTAACCTCTAAACCGCAACCCCCTCACAACGCAAAGTATTAATCTAATAACTAAGCCCCCTAACCTAATACCCCCTAAGTTAACCCCAATTAAAATACAATTACATAAAATAAAAAAAAGACTATTTACCTTAAAAATGTATTAAAAATGACAAAAAATAAAAAATCCTAACTTTACATTAAAATGAAAAATCCTAACATTACAGTAAAAAAACAAACCTAAGATTACAGTAAAATTAAAAAAATACCTGCGCCACCGGGATGAAGAAGATGGTCCCGCCCTGGATGAAGATGGAGCCGTCTGGAAGAAGACCATCGCCGCCTGGAAGAAGATGCATCTCCGAACTTCATCAATGGTGAGTACCTATTTCGGGGGTTAGTGTTATTTTTATTTATTTTTTGGGGGGGGGGAGTTTTTTTTTAAGATTAGGGCTTTTTTTATTTTTATATTCAGTAAAAGAGCTGATTGCCCTTTTAAGGGCAATGTCCATACAAATGCCCCTTTAAGGACAATGGGTAGATTAGTTGTTTTTTTGTTAGGGGTTTTTTATATTTTGGGGGGTTGGGTGTTGTAATTTTAGGGGGTACTTTGTTTTTGTTTTTTTTAGAAAAAGAGCTGATAAAACTAGGGCAATGCCCTAAAAAGGCCTTTTTAAGCGCTATTGGTAGTTTATTGTTAGATTGGGGTGGCTTTTTTGTTTTTAAGGGGGTATTAGATTTTTTAGGAATTTTTATTTTTGATAATTTATTTTTTTCATTTCTGTAATGTTAGCTTTTTTATTTTTTGTAATTTTAGCTTTTTTTTATTTTCCTGTAATGTTAGTTTTTTGTTTAGGTAATTTAGGTTTTTTATTTTTTGTAATTGTAATTTAATTGGGGTTAATTTAGGGGGTGTTAGGTTAGGGAGTTTAGTTATTAGATTAATACTTTGCATTGTGGGGGTTTGGCGGTTTAGAGGTTAATAGATTAATTAGTTGTTTGCATTGTGGGGGGTTGGCGGTTTAGGTGTTAATAGGTTAATTATGCAGTTTGCGTTGTTGGGGGTTGGCAATTTATAGGTTAATATGTTTATTTAGTGGATTGCGTTTTGGGTGGATGGCGGATTAGGGGTTGATAATATTAATTAGTGGTTGCGATGTGGGGGGATAGCGGATTAGGGGTTTAGAATAGCATTTTGACGTGTCAGTTTAAAGTGAATGTAAACGTAACCCTATTTGTTCAGGGCATTGGATAGAGTTTTAAAAATGAGGCAAAGTTTAAGTCATGAATTTTTTTATATTTATTTATTTACTCATGTTTTTACCTTTTTAAACCTCTGACGATAAGCGCAGCTCTCCCGCGCGTCATATTGTGTAATTGATTGACAGATGACGATTCTAAAACAAGTAATCCTTGTTCCCCCCCAGGCTGTGATGTTTGTGCAAAAGGTCTAAACGCCCCCGGGGGCGAAAAAAGGATTAGTTGTTTAAAGGATCATCATCTGTCAATCAATTACACAAAATGGCAGGCAGGAGAGCTGCGCTTATCGACGAAGATTTAAAAAGGTAAAAATTTGAGTAAATAAATAAATATAAAAAAATGGATGACTTAAAATCTGCCTCATTTTTAAAACTCTACCCAATGCCCTGAACAAATAGGGTTAAGTTACATTCACTTTAATTGTTTTAGCCGGTTTAGATATTTACGGGTGATTTAATTTTTTTTTATTGTTTTTGTTACGCGCCGCAAGATGATATACTGCCATAAGTCAAGTGTAGTTGCGCACATTTCTGAACCTCGTCAGATTGATCGACTTACGGCAGATGATATATCATCTGCCGGCGCCGTTTATCTGATTCACCTGATAGTGCTCCAGACATGTGCACGCTACCCACGTAGGAATCTCTTCAATAAAGAATAACAAGAGAACAAAGCAAATTGTATTGTCTATCTGAAAATTTGGGGGTATCATGTCCCTTTAAATTGTAAACTTTTAAAAAAAATTGTATTCTCTATCTGAATAATGAAAGAAAAGTGTTGTTTCATATCCCGTTAAGCTAATCACATTGCACACCCCCCCAAAAAGTTCTTACCAAACCCACAGTTTTGAAAACACATTTCTCAGAACAATTCTGATTCATATACAGGACTTTATTTTAAAAACACATTTTTGTTCAGCTAAGATCAAACAGAACATATAGAGGAGATTATAGAACATGATGGGGTTTTAAAACGAAGGGAGCCGAGGTTAGAACCTAATGGCACTCATCTATTTATGGAGACTTATAGGCAATTTATTTCTTCAAAATTTTAAAAGACAATCCAATTTTAATATTTGCTTTGAATACACCATAAAAGAACTAGATGGAGAGATAAAGAGAATGATACATTGATTTGCATATGTAACCAAAAACGTTACAACCATTCATCGTATTTGTCTCCTATGGTTATAGCTGCACACAGGGGATTTTTAAAAAATGTCAGTCATTTAAAAAAAGAACCTTAAAGTTTTTTTTTATTAATTTACGTTGTTAAATAAAACAAGTTATAAAAAAGAGTGAGTGTTCTATGCTTGAGACTGATGTAACAATTAAATTGTAGCATTTGAGACTTGTATTTTGTAGCATCCCTTTCCTGTCATTTACCAATCAATCTGTAAAGAAAGCAAGGGATGATTTATCACTTTTTCCTGCTCTATAGATTCTAATCTTACCCTTAACTGGTCTCTTATTCAATTTCTTACTAAAATAATCAAAAACTGTAATCCAATAACACTCATCTGCATAATTAATTGGCAATATTATTGTCTTTGGCAGACATCATTCATAAGTGTTTCAGCATCTTGGTATCTTATATATCTCATACAGAAACAGGGAAGAAGAGTATATGGATTTTACTTTTTTGAGCTCTTTTTCAGCAAGAAACATGAAAGCAATAAACAGCAGCCTCTATATAAAACTCATTTATTTTCAGGTCCGTATGTAAATTTACAGAATATTAATATTTTTATGTATAAAAGAAACACATAACAAGCTGTGACCAAAATGTTCATTGAATATGTCAGAATGTTTTTTCTAAAACTTTGAAGTTAAAAAATAATGTAAAATGAGCATGTGAAAACCTTTTTTTTGTCAGGTAAGTGATATTTTTAATGCATTAACACCCTGTTTGCTGCAATTTTCTACTCAATTTACTCACCCAGTTACTGGAGTAGACAAGAATTACCACTGTCATGTTGTTTGCAAAATTTCCATTATTGTGCCGTTCCTTATATAATCGTCTCTGTTTATGCCAATTAGGGACATATATGTGACAGTGCTAGGCTTGTGGAGTCCGCAATTTGCACTTCCAAGTTTCAGAAAACCTACATTTTTCAGACTTAAAGGGACATTATACTTTAAAAATGTTCTCAGTAATATATCCAATAGAATATTTAAAAATGTATTACAGTGCTTTGTTTGCTTGTTAAATAAGCAATATGTTTCTATACTGAATAAAACAACTTTTCTTGTGTGAGCTCTCCCTATATATTTATATTCATTGTGTCCTCTGATATAAAAATTGGAAGTTTTAGTTGACTGCATAGCATATCCCATCATTATTGTAGCACAGGTAATTCTCAAAGGTGTCTTTAGACATAAATGAGCAAGTTAATTCAATTTCTTACATTTCTACACACTATCTGGGGCTAGGAGAAATGTAAATGAGAATACATATGGGATCTAACTAAAAAGCATGGATCTTGCTACAACATTTTTAGTATCCATAATTTTCAAGGTCTAAAACCACCACTGCATACAGATGTTGTTATTGGTACACAGATTCCAACGTCTGTATGTATTTTTGTAAGTCTTCAACTCTTCACCAAAGGATCTTCTGCTCCTGATACTACATGCTGGCAGCCTACATGATGGTACCACATGATACCACATGATGCCACATGATGGCAGTGAGAATTAGTAAAAAAAAGTCATGGCTACTACATCCTTTGCAGAGGCAAAATTAGAGCTTTCATACAATGCCAGAAGGTTATCCTTTTTTTCCTTATTCTCCCATCAGGTTGATCACAACTCTGCTTAGCTGCAGCCGTATGCAGAGTGTGAGAAGATGAGGGGAAAGGGGCAAATGCTGCTTTGTATCAAAAGTTCAAAGCTTTACAGTTTCCTGCCTGCCACAGTAAATGTACTGCACGTATTGGTTGTGATGTGGCAACATGTGGATGTATTTAGCTATACTGTGTTTGTCTGCATCAGGATGTGAGCATGTTTTAAATGGTTTTTTCATTTTTTTTAATAATTTGAATATAGCCCACTGTATTTTGCCATAGATAGAGCTGATTAAAATATAATACTGAGATATTCAACACATTAAATTTAGAAGTAGGCTTGTGATATACCAGTTATATAACAAGCTGCTATGTGTTCTGTTCACTTCTCCTGTTTTATATATACATTTGGTTTTTATTGAAATTTGCATAACAAAAACTGTATCAAGTCACAATTACATATGTTCAGAAACTGTTGGTAGTTATACAACTGACACTGAGAGTCACTGGGACCCTCAGCCCATAAAAGTGCAGTCTTTGGCCTCTAGTTATCAACGCGTCTACTTACCTGCCTTCGCCGGCCCCAATACGCCCGCCTAAGCTCACCTACCATCACCGCCGCGGACCTGAATAATCTCGCCAAAGTTATCAATAAAGCTGTCAAAAAGCCGCGCACCAAGTACGGGGCAATGAGAAGCGGACTGTGATAGTTATCACTCATCCGATCTCGCTGCTCTTTGGCTTTTTTACAGCTTTATTGACAAGCTGTCACTAAGCACCCACACTATACTATACTGTTCTACCCCCTATACCGCCGCCCCCGGAGCCCCCCGCAACTAAATAAAGTTATTAACCCCTAAACCACCGCTCCTAGACCCCGCCGCAACTCTTATAAATGTATTAACCCCTAAACCGCCGCTCCCGGACACCACCGCCACCTACATTATACCTAGTAACCCCTATCCTGCCCCCCCCTATACTGCCGCCACCTATAATAAATTTATTAACCCCTATCCTGCGGATCCCGGACCTCGCCGCAACTAAATAAATAGTTTAACCCCTAAACCGCCGCTCCCAGACCCCGCCGCAACCTATATTAAACTTATTAACCCCTAATCTGCCCCCCTACACCGTCGCCACCTATAATAAATTTATTAACCCCTATCCTGCCCCCCCCTACACCGCCGCCACTGTAATAAAATTATTAACCCCTAAACCTAAGTCTAACACTAACCCTAACACCCCTAAATCTAAATAATATTTCTCTTATTAACTAAATTAATCCTATTTAAAACAAAATACTTACCTTTAAAATAAACCCTAATATAGCTACAATATAAATAATAATTATATTGTAGCTATCTTAGGATTTATTTTTATTTTACAAGCAACTTTCAATTTATTTTAACTAGGTACAATAGCTATTAAATAGTTATTAACTATTTAATAGCTACCTAGTTAAAATAAAGAGAAATTTACCTGTAAAATAAAAACTAACCTAAGTTACAATTACACCTAACACTACACTATACTTTAATAAATTATTCCTATTTAAAACTAAATACTTACCTGTAAAATAAACCCTAAGATAGCTACAATGTAATTAATAATTACATTGTAGCTATTTTAGGATTTATATTTATTTTACAGGTAACTTTGTATTTATTTTAGCTAGTTAGAATAGTTATTAAATAGTTATTAACTATTTAATAACTACCTAGCTAAAAGAAATACAAAATTACCTGTAAAATAAATCCTAACCTAAGTTACAATTAAACCTAACACTACACTATCATTAAATTAATTAAATAAATTAGCTACAAATAACTACAATTAAATTCAATTAAATTAACTAAAGTACAAAAAATAAAAAAAGCTAAGTTACAAAAATAAAAAAAATAAGTTATAAATATTTCAAAAATAGTACAACAATTTTAAGCTACTTACACCTAATCTAAGCCCCCTAATAAAATAACAAAGCCCCCCAAAATAAAAAAATTCCCTATCCTATTCTACATTAAAAAGTTACCAGCTCTATTACCTTACCAGCCCTTAAAAGGGCCTTTTGCGGGGCATGCCCCAAAGAAAACAGCTCTTTTGCCTGTAAAATAAAAATACAACCCCCCAACATTAAAACCCACCAACCACACACCCCTACTCTAACCCAAACCCCCTTAAATAAACCTAACACTACCCCCCTGAAGATCATCCTACCTTTAGCGTCTTCAGCCAGTCGACCACCGATGGAACTGAAGAAGAGATCCGGAGCGGCAGAAGTCATCATCCAAGGGGCGCTGAAGAAGTCTTCCATCCGATTGAAGTCATCATCCAAGGGGCGCTGAAGAGGTCTTCCATCCGATTGAAGTCTTCATCCAAACGGCGTCTTCAATCTTCATCCATCCGGAGCGGAGCCATCTTAAGACGAGCCGACGCGGAGCCATCCTCTTCTTCCCGACGACTAACGACGAAAGACGGTACCTTTAAGTGACGTCATCCAAGATGGCATCCCTTCAATTCCGATTGGCTGATAGGATTCTATCAGCCAATCGGAATTAAGGTAGGAAAAATCTGATTGGCTGATTTAATCAGCCAATCAGATTAAAGTTCAATCCAATTGGCTGATCCAATGAGCCAATCAGATTGAGCTCGCATTCTATTGGCTGATCGGAACGGATTAAATCAGCCAATCAGATTTTTCCTACCTTAATTGAAGACGCCGCTTGGATGAAGACTTCAATCGGATGGAAGACCTTCTACATTAAATTCTACACAAAATCATTATTATTAATAAGTAAACCTTGTGTACCCAGATTTAGATTGAGATTATCACCAAGCCTAAGTATGGCTGTACAGAGGAGTAATGTTAAGGAAGTACTGACGGTTTTGTATAGAGTATTTGAACCACTCCTAGGAGTCACTAACTTGATTGAGCCTGAATAAAAAAGGACTCCCAAAGAAAAAGCATGTCTTCAAAGAAGTCCAAATTGCCTACTTGGAGGTAGTGGAATCTTTCTAATATCAAATCTGTATTAACTAGTCTTCTCCACTCACTAACACTGGGTATTTTAGTGGATTTCCAATATCTAGGTATCATTTGTTTTGCTGCATTTAACATGATTTGGAATAGTTGTCTACGAATCTTACACGCTATCTGGGGCTTTTTTTGGAGTAGAGTCAGCTCCGGGTTCGGAATCAGTTGTGTAGATAATATCAAATTAATATCCTTAAATATCTCAAACCAAAAATGTTTGATGGGTGTACAGTCCCACCAAATGTGCTTCATATGTCCCACCTGGTCGCATCCTCTCCAACATGTGCCTGAGCTTTTTTTATATATATGTTTAATTTTTGCTGGAGTCAGATAACAGCGCATACAAATTTTAATGTTTGTTTCCTTTGCTCTTGAAGAATGGGCAGACTATGCCAATCTTCTAAATCTGGCAAGCCATTCTTTGGATGTTGTGTTTGAACACATTTCCCTATCCCAGCCTAACGTATAGGATGGCAATTTGGCAAATCTATTCTCCAGCACTAACTTATATAACGTTGAAACTGATTTAAGGACCTTCGGACCGTTCAAGCTGGCTTGCTCAAACTGTGTGAGGGGGCGCGTTAGGTCATCTTTATATCTGTGTGAAAAAATGAAGTGTCTGGCCTGATGATAATTAAACCAGGAGGAGAAAAAGGGGAGGGATAGTGAATCAATTTGCTGTTTAGTTTTTGGTTTGCTTTTGTCTAATAGTGTATGGATCTGGATCAGGGATGAGAATGAGGGGTCTGTACTCTTCTCTACCTTAAGACCTGGGGGGAATTCAGGATTCGATAGTAGGTTCGTAAGTGGGGAGTGTTTAGTAGAAATTTTTTGATACAACTTGTGGACAAACAGCCAGTCCCTCCATGTTTCGTTAGTAATATATGATTGGGATACTATCAGATTTTTTAGGGCTAGTGAATTCAAACACTTATTGCCCATGTGATCTGTACCCGCTAAATAAGTTTCTATTTGTACCCACCCTTTAGACAGATCCCCTTCATATCCACACCAATCCAGGACTCTTTGAAGAGATGTAGCCAGTTTATATGAACTAAGGTGAGGTACGCCCAAACCCCCCTGAGCTGGAGCTTTATAAATCGTGCTTTTATTTATGCATGGTGGTCTGCGACGCCAGATGTAGTCATTCATTATCTTTTGCAAAATGTCTATCTCCCTAGAAATATTTTGGATGGGAACCGTTTGAAGAATATATTGTGCTTTGGGTAACAACACCATTTTCGCTGCCTGAATCCTGCCAAGCCAGGAGATGTTTTTTAATAACCAAGAGGAAGTCAAAGATTGGAATTCGTTGATCAACTCCCCATAATTAAGCTTACGTGTGGATTGTCTGTTCGGGGTGAGATATATGCCTAAGTAGTTAAGATATTTGGTTTGCTCTTTGAGAGGGCAAAGAGCCCTGATGTCATCCAACATCTGCTGCGGTACCTTAATTGGTAAGAATTCAGATTTTGTCATGTTCACTGAAAAATTAGATACCCTCCCAAAAGAGGTAAGTTCTGTCAAGGCGTGCGTAATAGACTTAAGTGGATCAGTCAGAGTCAGTAACAAATCATCTGCATAAATATCTAGTTTATGATGTCTAAGTCCTATTCGGATACCTTGAATATGGTGATTTGCCCGAAATCTAGAAGTGGTTCTAAAGATAGAATAAATAGTAGAGGAGAGAGGGGACAATCCTGTCTGGACCCATTTCTTATTTCAAAAGCCTCAGATAGAGTCCCATTCACCCTTATCTGTGCCGTTGGGTTAGTATACAGGGCCATTATTTTTTGTATGAACTGAATGGGGAAGTTATACCATCTAAGAGTCGTCTGTAGGTAAGTCCAGTCGAGTCTGACATATGCCTTCTCGGCGTCAGTGAAAATGAATAGGGATGGGATGTCTTTCGCAGAAACATAGTCTATAAGATTTAGAACTTTTACGGTGTTATCCTTCGCTTCCCTGGCAGGCACGAAACCTGTCTGGTCTTGGTGCATTAATTGTGGAAGGATTTTATTTATTCGAGAAGCTAACATTTTGGCATATAATTTCAAATCGGTATTAAGCAGGGAGATCGGTCTAAAATTGGCTGGCTTATCTGGGGTCTTACCTGGTTTTTCTAGTACCGTTATCAATGCCTGTAGCATGGTGTCTGGGAAAGTGGAATTTTCCGCTACATAGTTAAATAAAGAGGTTAAGTGTGGGGCGAGGTATTTTGAGAAGGTTTTATAGTTAAGGCCAGAAAATCCATCAGGGCCCAGCGCCTTATTTGGTTTTAAAGTGCTTATTGCTTCTATTACCTCTTTAATGTTGAAGGGTTGATCTATGATCTCTTTTTGTTCAGCACTTAGTTGTGGAACTTGTACTTGATCTAAATATTGTTGACATTGAAAGAGGTGAGTCTGGGCATTCCTATTCGGGAATAGATTATAAAGTTTATGATAAAAAGCCTTAAATTCTTCAGCAATTTTGTGAGTGTCTTCTACCTGTCTACCTGATTCACTTTTAACCGAATGTATATAAGTGCGCTGCTGTTTTTTTTTTTAAAGCTCTCGCTAACCACTTACCAGGTTTGTTTCCTTCCCGATAGAACGTTTGTTGAAAGGACAGTAATTGTCTTTGGCTGTTCATCTGAAGCATTTTATTTAATTGATCCCTTTTAGAGGTAAGCCTATCCAAAACCTGTGCGTTATCTGGAAATTGTTTGTGTAAGCAATCTAGGTCTGCTATTTCTTTGGCTATTGAGGTGATATCTTCCCTACTTCTCTTTGTTATGTGCGCTTTCGTTTTAATAAGTTCACCTCTAATTGTACTTTTGTGAGCCTCCCATAAGGGTGGAGGTTTGAAAACCAGGTACGCTGGGCCGGAAAAGTGCCGAGCGTACCTGCTAGTTTTTTGATAACTAGCAAAAGTAGTCAGATTGTGCCGAACTTGTGTGCGGAACATCTGGAGTGACGTAAGAATCGATCTGTGTCGGACTGAGTCCGGCGGATCGAAGTTTACGTCACTAGATTCTACTTTTGCCGGTCTCTAGCCTTTGATAACTAAGGCGAATCAGCCTCGCCACAAATACGCTGCGGAATTCCAGCGTATTTGAGGTTGACGGCTTGATAACTAGGCCCCATTGTCTGAACCAGGCAGACATTTATTTGCTTTTTCAGCAGAAATTTTAGGAGATAAATTATCATTAATATTTAAATGCTTTCGTTTAAAAGCTACTTTTCTAGGAATGCTACCAGAATCATTACCTGCAGCCATAACAGACTGCATTTGCTGCTGGAGAGAAGCTGTTGAAGACATAATATCTTGTATTGTCTTATTAGAGACATCTGTAATATTTTAATTTTACATTTTAATATAACAAAAATAAAATTATTTGCTAAATTCAAATATATACTAACCTCACTAGTTTACAATAAACAATAAAATCCCCAAAATGTTGTAGTTAATAAAATACTGTAGGGGAATAAATTACTAACATTTCTATAAAAATGTATTTCCCTGTAATGGGTTAATGGGTATAAAACCTGAGTTGTCAAAGACTTAAGCTGTTGCTCTAACCGTTAAAATAGAGCACAGAAGTTAACTGAACACAAAACTATTTATCTAACATAAATAAAGTTCAAAATGTTATTTGCAGCAAGCTGACAAAAAACTCTACAATAAACTGTTGAATAAAGTCACCTAGCGAAGGCAAAATGAAAGCAACAATTGTTGCAAATATTAAATTTGTATAATGGGAGGAGAAAGGACTGAGTACTGAGGCGGTCCTGATGACTCTGAGGTAAATATGGGGGCGGGAAAACTAATTCTGATACGTCACAGGGGAAGAGGAGTGGCTAAATGTAAAATGGAGACTGAAAGAAAATGGCTAACAAAAACGAAACAGAAGGAGAAGGTAACAAAACCCCTTGGGTAAAGCGGAAAGGAAAGCAAAGCTTGCGGTATGGAAATAAAACAAACCACAAAGAAATAAGGCTTAAAGGGACACTAAACCCTAAATTTTTCTTTCATTATTCAGATAAAGAATACAAATTTAAACAACATTACAATTTACTTCTATTATTTATTTTGCTTCATTTTTTAGATATTCTTAGTTGAAGAAAAAGCTATGCATATGGGAGAGCCAATCACCCTAGGCTTCTATGTGCAGGAACCAATCAGCAGCTACTGAGCCTATCTAGTTATGCTTTTCAGCAAAAAATATCAAGAGCATTAAACAAATTAGATAATAGAAGTAAATTAGAAAGTTGTTTAAAAATGCATGCTCTTTCAAAATCATAAAAGAAAAAATGTGGGCTTCATGGCCCTTTAATATTAAAAAATTGGAAAATCTGAATAAAATAACTTGAAAGAAAACATCTAAATTTAAAAGACAAGACCTAAAGGGGGATATTTAACAAAGGGTCAACTATGTTACATTTGCAGGCGTCAATATGCTCGCCAAACAACGCCAACATTGCGGCCGCGTATCTGAATATGATCTCCTTATTTATCAAAAAAGCCGTCAAAAACACGTGGGTCAAGTATGGTGTGAAGAGTATCGGACTGGTGTTAACTAACAGTCATCAATGTCGCAGCTATTCGGGTTTTTCCCAACTTTATTTATACCATTTCCTTACTGTCCACGAACAAGGACATTTCTCTTTAGCACATTATTATATATAGTGTAAATGTATTCTTTTTCTGAGCAGGACTAATTGCGAATATAGCAAGTAGCGACGTATTTGGTGCAAAGTGGAGAGGGAATTAGAATTCTTTTTAAGATTATATGAAATAAGAATACAAATTAATGAAAACATAAATATTTATTAGAAGAAAAATATGAAAATATTTTTTACTTATCTTTGTCTGTTCAACAAAGTGAAAAGAGGATTAGATATTGTACCAGCATCTACTTATACACTTAGATGCTATCTGATTGGCTGTTTATATATTGCAAAACATGTACTTCATGTACCTCATTGGTTTAATTTTCTGTATACTTTATTCAAAAAAATGTCAGTGCTTTTAAGTGCTGGCTGTTCAGTAAAGGAAAAGTTATTGCAAAATAGGAGTCTCTGTCCTTGTATTAAAATCTGGCCTGTTTCTGTCTGCTGCTCACCTCATCATGTGAGATGATCTCTGCAATTGTACACTGGTATTCATTAACACAATTAAACAGATTAAGGTTGTCATCACTTTATTGTGCAGAACTTTTCTCCAGTACACAAAGTCTAGGCCTGCTATCTCTAAACTTCTATCTCTTAAAACCTCTGTTGGCTTGTCCCAGTGGACAAAATCTCCAATCCACTGTGAAGGCAACTCAATTGACCTGGTCTTTGCCAATCTCTGTGCCATTTCCAAATTCTCTAACTTCCCCTTTCCTCTGTCTGATCACCATCTACTAACTTTCTCTGCCCCCAAAAAACTGCTAACTTACAGGAATTTAAATGGCCTAGGTACCACAGACTTTTCTGCTCAACTAAAACCTCTGCTCTCCAATATTTCATCCCCCTCTTGCCCAGATCTTACAGCCTTACAGTATAATTCTGCACTAAAATCAACACTCAACAAAGCTGCACCCTCCACTGTATGCATCATGCCCTTGACAACAACCATGGCACACCAAACAGACCTGCTATCTTCAGCGATGTTCACGGACTGCTGAACATAAGTGGATCATACAACATTGCCCTAAGCCTGGCCAAACAAGTCTATTTATCTTCCCTTGTGTCAACTCACCCAACCCAAGAAGGCAGTTCTCAACCTTTAACTCCCTCCTTCGTCCACCTGCACCTCCACCAACTACCAAACTCACTGCTCTGATTATTGCTGATCCCTTCAAAACTAAAATTGACACAATTAGAAAATACATCTCTCCCTCACACCCCTCAAACCCAGACCTCCTACACACCCCTTCTAATAACAAAATTATCTGCTCTATACTCCTATCTTCAGCTCATCTCACAACCTGCCCACTTGACAATATTCCTTCATGACTCTTTCTTTCTCTCTCTCTGCTTCTCTAACTGCTGCCATAACTTATCTCTTTAACCAGTCTCTCACCACTGGCACATTTCCTGATACATTCAAGCATGCATCAATCACACTAAATCTAAAAAAGCCCTCACTTGACCCCTCCTCCTCCTCTAACTATCATCCAGTGTTCTTACTTCACTTTGCCTTCAAATTATTGTAACAACTGGTCTATAATTGGCTAACTCAACTTCTCTCAAGTAACTCCTAACTTTAACCACTACAGTCTGGTTTCCTCCCTAAACACTCAACAGTAACCATTCTCACTAAAGTAATAAATTATCTACTACCAGCTAAAGCGAAGGGACACTACTTCGTATTCATTCTTCTGGATCTATCTGTTGCTTTTGACACAATTGACCATCCTCTCTTCTTACAAATCCTACATTCATTTGGCATCCGAGACACAGCCCTCATATCTCTCAAATTGCTTGTTTTCAGTTTCCTTTAACAGCATATCCTCTGATACTTTGCCTCTCTTAGTTGGAGTTACCGCAAGGCTCTGTCTTGTGTTCTTTGATTTTCTCTCTCTTTACATCCTCCCTACGAAAACTTATATCCTCCTTTGGGTTCCAATACAACTTATACACTGATGATACCCAAATCTATCTTTCCTCTCCTGATATTGCTCTCCTTCTTTACTCAACCAGACTACCAACTGTTTTTGCAATTTTCTCTTGGATGTCCTCACACTACCTCCAACTCAATCTGTCTAAAACTGAGCTGCTTCTTATACCCACCCTATCTACAAGACATCCAACACCTGACATTTGTCACGTATTGACTACTGCAATCTACTTCTAAATAGCCTACCCAAACACCGTCTCTCCCCCCTCTACCTCTTGTACTGGATTGTTTAGTCTGTTATGTTTTCGTATCTTTTGACAAATCCTTGTCATTGTATACCCCTATCTCTGTACCCAACGCTATGGAATTTTGTGGCGCTATACAAATAAATGATAATAATAATATGTGAGACCAGCAAGATCTGAAATATAGGTTCATTTAATGAAAGTGCTCAGTGTGTTTGCTAAAGAGTGATTCTCTTCTGACTTGCCCAGATGTCAATTGATATATTGGTGGCAAATTTGCTAAAATGACTGCACCTGTACTGGGAATAATAATAATACGGCCAGATTACGAGTTTTGCGGTAAGAGGGGTGCGTTGCTAACTTGCACGTTATTGTCACCTACAGCGCTGGTATTACAGGTTTTTATAAACCCGGCGTTAAAAGACAAGAAGTGAGTGTAGAGAAAAATTGAGCTTCATACCGCACTCCAATACCAGCGCTGCTTAACTCAGGGGTGAGCTGGTTGTATGTGCTCGTGCCCGATTTCCCCATAGACATCAATGGGAAGAGCCAACTGAGAAAAAGTCTAACACCTGCAAAAAAGCAACGTAAAGCTCCGTAACACAGCCCCATTCATTCCTCTGGGGAAACACATTTTATGTTTACACCTAACACCCTAACATGAACCCCGAGTCTAAACACCCCTAATCTTACACTTATTAACCCCTAATCTGCTGCCCCCGACATCGCCAACACCTACATTATACTTATTAACCCCTAATCTGCCGTTCTGGACATCACCACCACTATAATAAACATATTAACCTCTAAACCGCTGCACTCCCGCATCGCAAACATTAGTTAAATATTATTAACGCCCTAATCTGCCGTCCCTAACATCGCTGCCACCTACCTACAATTATTGACCCCTAATCTGCCGCCCCCAATGTCACCGTCACTATACTAAATTTATTATCCCCTAAACCTAAGTGTAACCCTAACCCTAACACCCCCTAACTTAAATATAATTAAAATAAATCTAAATAAAACCTACTATCATTACCTTAATAATTCCTATTTAAAACTAAGTAATTACCTGTAAAATAAACCCTAAGCTAGCTACAATATAACTAATATTTACATTGTAGCTAGCTTAGGGTTTATTTTTATTTTACAGGCAAATTTATTTTAACAAGGTAGAATAGTTACTAAATAGTTATTAACTATTTACTAGGCAAATTTATTTTAACAAGGTAGAATAGTTACTAAATAGTTATTAACTATTTACTAACTACCTAGCTAAAATAAATACAAATTTACCTGTAAAATAAAACCTAACCTGTCTTACACTAACACCTAACCTTACACTACAATTAAATCAATTACCTAAATTACAAAAAAAACAAAACACTAAATTACACAAAATAAAAAAGAAATGATCAGATATTTAAAAGCCCCCCCGAAAAAAACAAAAAACCCTAGCCTAAACTAAAGGGCCTTTTGTGGGGCATTGCCCCAAAGAAATCAGCTCTTTTACCTGTAAAAAAACAAACAAACAACCCCCCAACAGTAAAACACACCACCCACACAACCAACCCCCCAAATAAAATCCTAACTAAAAAAGTGCCCAACCCCTAATCTAAAAAAAAACCCCACCCAATAAACCCTTTAAAAAGCCTAACACTAACCTCCGAAGATCCACTTACAGTTTTTGAAGACCCGACATCCATCCTCAACGAAGCAGCAGAAGTCCTCATCGAAGCCGGCAGAAGTCTTCATCCAAGCGGCCGAAGTCTTCATCCAAGCCTGCAGAAGTCTTCATCCAGACGGCATTTCTATCTTCATCCATCTGACGCGAAGCAGCTCCATCTTCAAGACATCCGCGCGGAGCATCCTCTTCAATCGAAGTCTTCTTGCAGAATGAAGGTTTCTTTAAATGATGTCATCCAAGATGGCGTCCCTTGAATTCCGATTGGCTGATAGAATTCTATCAGCCAATCAGAATTAAAGGTGAAAAAATCTTATTGGCTGATGCAATCAGCCAATAGGATTGAGCTTGCATTCTATTGGCTGTTCCAATCAGCCAATAGAATGCAAGCTCAATCCTATTGGCTGATTGCATCAGCCAATAGGATTGAAGCTCAATCCTATTGGCTGATTGCATCAGCCAATAGGATTTTTTCACCTATATAGAATTCTATCAGCCAATCGGAATTCAAGGGATGCCATCTTGGATGACATCATTTAAAGGAACCTTCATTCCAGAAGAGTCGTTGTAAGAAGAGGATGCTCCACACCGGATGTCTTGAAGATGGACCCGCTCCACGCCGGATGGATGAAGATAGAAGATGCCGTCTGGATGAAGACTTCTGCCCGTCTGGAGGAACACTTCTGCCGGCTTGGATGAAAACTTCTCCCGGCTTCGTTGAGGACTTCTTGCCGCTTGGATGAAGACTTCTCCCGGCTTCGTTGAGGAAGGATGTCCGGTCTTCAAAACTGTAAGCGGATCTTCGGGGTTAGTGTTAGGTTTTTTAAGGGTTTATTGGTGGGTTTTATTTTTAGGCTAGGGTTTGGGCACTTGAAAAAGAGCTAAATGCCCTTTTAAGGGCAATGCCCATCCAAATGCCCTTTTCAGGGCAATGGGGAGCTTAGGTTTTTTTGGTTAGGATTTTATTTAGGGGGTTGGTTGTGTGGGTGGTGGGTTTTACTGTTGGGGGGTTGTTTGTATTTTTTTTACAGGTAAAAGAGCTGATTTCTTTGGGGCAATGCCCCGCAAAAGGCCCTTTTAAGGGCTATTGGTAGTTTAGTTTAGGCTATGGTTTTTTTTATTTTGGGGGGGCTTTTTTATTTTGATAGGGCTATTAGATTAGGTGTAATTAGTTTAAATATCTGATAATTTCTTTTTTATTTTGTGTAATTTAGTGGTTTTTTTTTTGTAATTTAGTTTTTTTTATTTCACAGGTAAATTTGTATTTATTTTAGCTAGGTAGTTAGTAAATAGTTACTAACTAGTCTACCTAGTTAAAATAAATACAAACTTTCCTGTGAAATAAAAATAAAACCTAAGATAGCTACAATGTAACTATTAGTTATATTGTAGCTAACTTGGGGTTTATTTTATAGGTAAGTATTTAGTTTTAAATAGGAATTATTTAGTTATTAATAGTATGTTTTATTTAGATTTAGTTTAATTATATTAAAGTTAGGGGGTGTTAGGGTTAGATTTAGGGTTAGGTTTAGAGGTTAATATGTTTATTATAGTGGCAGCGATGTTCGGAGCGGCAGATTAGGGGTTAATAATTTTATTTTAGTGTTTGCGATGCGGGAGGGCCTCGGTTTAGGGGTTAATAGGTAGTTTATGGGTGTTAGTGTACTTTTTAACACTTTAGTTATGAGTTTTATGCTACAGCTTTGTAGCATAAAACTCATAACTACTGACTTTAGATTGTGTTACGAATCTTGTGGTATAGGCTGTACCTCTCACTTTTTGGCCTCCCAGAAAAAGCTTGTAATATCGGCGCTATGGAAGTCCCATTGAAAAAAGACTTTTCGCAAATTGTGTAAGTTAATTTTGCATTACGGACAAAAAAGTGTGCGGTACAGCTTTTTTGACAAGACTCGTAATAGCAGTGGTAGTGAAAAAGCAGCGTTATAACCCAAAACGCTGCTTTTTCACTCATAACGCAAAACTCGTAATCTAGCCGTCAGTTTGGTTTAACACACACACATAGCTTTTACTCACAGTTTTTCAAATGGCAGATGAGGGACACATAATCATTAAAACATTATTTGATGCTGTTACCAGTACACTAAGGCACAATCTGCCTGCAGCTAATGGTTGGAATTGCAAAAGCAAACATGCCAATTGTCAATAAACATCTGCACAGAATAGCACATGCAGTCCTGTATCTCCCTATCATAGATTACAAATGATCTAACTATAGTGAAATTTAATAAAAAATATGCGCCTAAATTACGAGTTCTGCGTTAGCCTTAAAAAGCAGCGTTAAGGGGTCCTAACACTGCTTTTTAACACCCGCTGGTATTACGAGTCAGACAGGAAAGGGTCTACCGCTCACTTTTCTTCTGTGACTTTTGTCTACCGCAAATCCCCTTACGTCAATTGCGTATCCTATCTTTTTAATGGGATTTGCCTAACGCTGGTATTACAAGTCTTAGAGAAAGTGAGCAGTACAGCCTCTACCTCCAAGACTCCTACCGCATAAAAAAGTCAGTAGTTAAGAGTTTTATGGGCTAACGCCGGAACATAAAGCTCTTAACTACAGTGCTACAATTGGTTGATTTAATCAACCAATCGGATTGAAGTTCAATCCCATTGGCTGATTGGATGAGCCAATAGAATGCAAGGTCAATTCTATTGGCTCATCCAATCAGCCAATCGGATTGAACTTCAATCCGATTGGCTGATTAAATCAACCAATCAGATTTTCCCTACCTTAATTCCGATTGGCTAATCAGAATTCGAGGGACACCATCTTGGATGATGTCATTTAAAGGAACCTTCATTCTGCGTTAGGACATCGGAAGAAGAGGATGGCTCCACGTCGGCTGGATGGAAGATGGCTCCGCTCCGCTCCGCTCCGGAAGGATGAAGATAGAAGATGCCGCCTGGATGAAGATGTCTGCTGGTCCAGATGTCCTCTTCTGCCTGGATAGGATGAAGACTTCTGCCCTCTTCTGGCCCATCGGTGCCCGGCTGGGTGAACACGGCTCAAGGTAGGGTGATCTTCAGGGGGGTAGTGTTAGGTCTTTTTAAGGGGGGATCGGGTGGGTTTTAGAGTAGGGGTGTGTGGGTGGTGGGTTGTAACATTGGGGGGATGTATTTGTTTTTTTTTACAGGTAAAAGAGCTGATTACTTTGGGGCAATGCCCTGCAAAAAGCCCTTTTAAGGGCTGGTAAAAGAGCTGATTACTTTGTAATTTAGTTTAGGATAAGGAATTTTATTTATTTATTTTTTATTTTTATTTTATTAGGGGGCTTAGATTAGGTGTAATTAGTTTAAAATTCTTGTAATTTTTGCAATTTAGTGTTTGGTTTTTTTGTAATAAAGTTTAGTTTATTTAATTGTATTTTATGTTAGATCATTGTAGTTAATTTATTTAATTAAGTTATTGATAGCGTAGTGTTAGGTGTATTTGTAACTTAGTTTAGGATTTATTTTACAGGTAATTTTGTAATTATTTTAACTAGGTAGCTATTAAATAGTTAATAACTATTTAATAGCTATTGTACCTAGTTAAAATAAATACAAAGTTGCCTGTAAAATAAATATAAATCCTAAAATAGCTACCATGTAACTATTAGTTATATTGTAGCTATATTAGGGTTTATTTTATAGGTAAGTATTAAATAGGATTCATTTATTTAATTTTAGAAATTTTATTTAGATTTATTAAAAATAGATTTAACTTAGGGGGGTATTAGGGTTAGGGTTAGACTTAGGTTTAGGGGTTAATAACTTTATTATAGTAGCGGCGACGTTGGGGGCGGCAGATTAGGGTTAATAATTGTAGGTAGGTGGCGGCGACGTTGGGGGGGCAGATTAGGGGTTAATACAATTTATTATAGTGTTTGCGAGGCGGGAGTGCGGCGGTTTAGGGGTTAATACATTTATTATAGTGGCGGCGATGTCCGGTCGGCAGATTAGGGGTTAATAATTGTAGGTAGGTGGCGGCGACGTTGGGGGCGGGGCAGATTAGGGGTTAATAAAAATAATATAGGTGTCGGCGATGTTAGGGGCAGCAGATTAGGGGTTCATAGGGATAATGTAGGTGGCGGCGGTGTCCGGAGCGGCAGATTAGGGGTTAAAAGTATAATGCAGGTGGCGACGATGTTGGGGGCAGCAGATTAGGGGCTAATAAGTGTAAGGTTAGGGGTGTTTACACTCGGGGTTCATGTTAGGGTGTTAGGTGTAGACTTAGAAAGTGTTTCCCCATAGGAAACAATGGGGCTGCGTTAGGAGCTGAACACTGCTTTTTTGCAGGTGTTAGGTTTTTTTCAGCCAGCTCAGCCCCATTGTATCCTATGGGGAAATCGTGCACGAGCACGTTTTTCCAGCTTACCGCTACCGTAAGCATGGTATTGAGGTGAGAAGTGGAGCTAAACGCTCACTTTTCTGAGGCTAACGCAGCCATTCAGAAAACTCGTAATACCAGCGTTGTTTAAAGTAAGTGCTAGAAAAAAAAGGAGCGTTAGCCCCGCAAGTTTTTACCGTCAAAACTCGTAATCTAGCCGATGATTTTTTAAAAGCTGTTATTGAACTTTTAACTGAAAAGTACAAAAGCCGGCACAATCACCAGTCTGTTATGTTTTCGTATCTTATCACAAATCCTTGTCATTGTATACCCCTATCTCTGTACCCAGCGCTATGGAATTTTGTGGCGCTATACAAATAAATTATAATAATAATAGGTGAGACCATGAAGATCTGAAATATAGGTTAATTCAATGAAAGTGTCACCTAGATTACAAGTTTTGCGTTCATGTTTTAACGATGAAAAAATTGCCATTTTAAAAACAGCATTGCAGCCATCTTGTCGGTATAGCTGTACCGCAAGCCTTTTAGCCTGTAATGCAACGTCAGTCCCCGCAAACGTAAAAATTATGTTTTTTTATAGGACTTCAATAGCGCTGCCATTTACGAGTTTTGCGGTGAGGCTAAAATGCTTGTGTTACAGCCTATACCAACAAGATCCGTTTCGCAAGCTAAAAGCAGTAGTTATGAGTTTTACGCTACAAAACTGTTACATAAAACTCATAACTAAACTGCTACAAAGTACACTAAACACCCATAAACTACCTATTTATCCTTAATCCGAGGCCCTCCCGCATTGCAAATACTATATTAAAGATATTAACCAGTAAACCGCAAACACCCCACAACGAAATATACTAAATTAAACTATTAACCCCTAAACCGAAAGCCCCCCATATCACAATAAACTAATTTAAACTAGTAACCCCTAAACCTAACACCCCCCCTAACTTTAGATTAAAATTACAATTTCCCTATCTTAAATTAAATTAAAATTTACTTGTCAAATTAAAAAAACTAAGTTTAAAATAACAATTAAAATAATATAAGTATTACACTAAAATTAAACTAACTTCCAATTAAATTAAACTAAAATACACATTAAAAAAATCCTAACACTACTCTAAAAATTACAAACTATCGCCTAGATTTAGAGTTCTGCGTTAAACGTCAAAACCAGAGTTAGGGGCTCCTAACACTGGTTTTGGCCGTCCGCTGGTATTTAGAGTTAGTCAGGAAAGGGTCTAACGCTCACTATCCAGCCGCGACTTTTCCATACCGCAGATCCCCTTACGCCAATTACGCCAATTGCGTATCCTATCTTTTCAATGGGATCTTTCTAACGCCGGTATTTAGAGTCTTGGCTGAAGTGAACGTTAGAACTCTAACGACAAAACTCCAGCCGCAGCAAAAAGCCAGGAGTTAAGAGCTTTCTGGGCTAACGCCGGTTCATAAAGCTCTTAACTACTGTGCTCTAAAGTACACTAACACCCATAAACTACCTATGTACCACTAAACCAAGGCACCCCCACATCGCCGCCACTCTAATAAAAAATTTTAACCCCTAATCTGCCGACCGGACACCGCCGCAACCTACGTTATCCCTATGTACCCCTAATCTGCTGCCCCTAACACCGCCGACCCCTATATTATATTTATATTATATTTATTAACCCCTAATCTGCCGCCCCCAACGTCGCCGCCACCTACCTACACTTTTTAACCCCTAATCTGCCGACCGGACCTCACCGCTACTATAATAAAGTTATTAACCCCTAATCCGCCTCACTAACCCTATAATAAATAGTATTAACCCCTAATCTGCCCTCCCTAACATCCCCGACACCTAACTTCAAGTATTAACCCCTAATCTGCCGACCAGACCTCACCGCTACTCTATTAAATTTATTAACCCCTAAAGCTAAGTCTAACCCTAACACTAACACCCCCCTAAGTTAAATATAATTTTTATCTAACGAAATAAAATAAATCTTATTAAATAAATTATTCCTATTTAAAGCTAAATACTTACCTGTAAAATAAACCCTAATATAGCTACAATATAAATAATAATTATATTGTAGCTATTTTAGGATTAATATTTATTTTACAGGTAACTTTGTATTTATTTTAACCAGGTACAATAGCTATTAAATAGTTAATAACTATTTAATAGCTACCTAGTTAAAATAATTACAAGATTACCTGTAAAATAAATCCTAACCTAAGTTACAATTAAACCTAACACTACACTATCAATAAATTAATTAACTAAAATACCTACAATTATCTACAATTAAATCTAACACTACACTATCAATAAATTAATTACATACAAATACCTACAAATAAATACAATTAAATAAACTAACTAAAGTACAAAAAATAAAAAAAGAACTAAGTTACAAAAAATAAAAAAATAATTTACAAACATTAGAAAAAGATTACAACAATTTTAAGCTAATTACACCTACTCTAAGCCCCCTAATAAAATAACAAAGCCCCCCAAAATAAAAAAATGCCCAACCCTATTCTAAAATAAAAATAAAAAAGTTCTTTTACCTAACCAGCCCTTAAAAGGGCCTTTTGCGGGGCATGCCCCAAAGAATTCAGCTCTTTTGCCTGTAAAAAAAAACATACAATACCCCCCCAACATTACAACCCACCACCCACATACCCCTAATCTAACCCAACCCCCCCTTAAATAAACCTAACACTAAGCCCCTGAAGATCTCCCTACCTCCCTATCCGGGCAGAAGAGGACATCTGGACCGGTAGAAATCTTCATCCAAGCGGCATCTTCTATCTTCATCCATCCAGAGCGGAGCAGAGCCATCTTCTTCCAGCCAACGCGGATCCATCCTCTTCTACCGACGCCTACTCGCAGAATGACGGTTCCTTTAAATGACGTCATCCAAGATGGCGTCCCTCGAATTCCGATTGGCTGATAGGATTCTATCAGCCAATCGGAATTAAGGTAGGAAAATTCTGATTGGCTGATGGAATCAGCCAATCAGATTGAGCTCGCATTCTATTGGCTGTTCCGATCAGCCAATAGAATGCGAGCTCAATCTGATTGGCTGATTGGATCAGCCAATCGGATTGTACTTGAATCTGATTGGCTGATTCCATCAGCCAATCAGAATTTTCCTACCTTAATTCCGATTGGCTGATAGAATCCTATCAGCCAATCGGAATTCGAGGGACGCCATCTTGGATGACGTCATTTAAAGGAACTGTCATTCGACGAGTAGGCGTCGGTAGAAGAGGATGGTTCCGCGTCGGCTGGAAGAAGATGGCTCCGCTCCGCTCCGGATGGATGAAGATAGAAGATGCCGCTTGGATGAAAATGTCTACCGGTCCGGATGTCCTCTTCTGCCCGGATAGGATGAAGACTTCTGCCGCTCCGGATGTCTTCTTTTGGTCCATCGGTGCCCGGTTGGGTGAAGACGACTCAAGGTAGGGAGATCTTCAGGGGCTTAGTGTTAGGTTTATTTAAGGGGGGTTTGGGTTAGATTAGGGGTATGTGGGTGGTGGGTTGTAATGTTGGGGGGGTATTGTATGTTTTTTTTTACAGGCAAAAGAGCTGAATTCTTTGGGGCATGCCCCGCAAAAGGCCCTTTTAAGGGCTGGTAAGGTAAAAGAGCTTTTTTATTTTAGAATAGGGTAGGTCATTTTTTTTTATTTTGGGGGGCTTTGTTATTTTATTAGGGGGCTTAGAGTAGGTGTAATTAGCTTAAAATTGTTGTAATCTTTTTCTAATGTTTGTAAATTATTTTTTTATTTTTTGTTACTTAGTTCTTTTTTTAATTTTTTGTACTTTAGTTAGTTTATTTAATTGTATTTATTTGTAGGTATTTGTATGTAATTAATTTATTGATAGTGTAGTGTTAGGTTTAATTGTTGATAATTGTAGGTATTTTATTTAATTAATTTATTGATAGTGTAGTGTTAGGTTTAATTGTAACTTAGGTTAGGATTTATTTTACAGGTAATTTTGTAATTATTTTAACTAGGTAGCTATTAAATAGTTATTAACTATTTAATAGCTATTGTACCTGTTTAAAATAAATACAAAGTTACCTGTAAAATATTAATCCTAAAATAGCTACAATATAATTATTATTTATATTGTAGCTATATTAGGGTTTATTTTACAGGTAAGTATTTAGCTTTAAATAGGAATAATTTATTTAATAAGATTTATTTTATTTCGTTAGATAAAAAATATATTTAACTTAGGAGGGGTGTTAGGGTTAGGGTTAGACTTAGCTTTAGGGGTTAATAAATTTAATAGAGTAGCGGTGAGGTCCGGTCGGCAGATTAGGGGTTAATACTTGAAGTTAGGTGTCGGTGATGTTAGGGAGGGCAGATTAGGGGTTAATACTATTTATTATAGGGTTTTTGAGGCGGGAGTGAGGCAGATTAGGGGTTAATAACTTTATTATAGTAGCGGTGAGGTCCGGTCGGCAGATTAGGGGTTAATAATTGTAGGTAGGTGGCGGCAACGTTGGGGGCGGCAGATTAGGGGTTAATAAATATAATATAGGGGTCGGCGGTGTTAGGGCAGCAGATTAGGGGTACATAGGGATAACGTAGGTGGCGGCGGTGTACGGAGCGGCAGATTAGGGGTTAAAAAAATATGCAGGGGTCAGCGATAGCGGGGGCGGCAGATTAGGGGTTAATAAGTGTAAGGCTAGGGGTGTTTAGACTCGGGGTACATGTTAGGGTGTTAGGTGCAGACTTAGAAAGTGTTTCCCCATAGGAAACAATGGGACTGCGTTAGGAGCTGAACGCTGCTTTTTTGCAGGTGTTAGGTTTTTTTTCAGCTCAAACGGCCCCATTGTTTCCTATGGGGGAATCGTGCACGAGCACGTTTTGAAGCTGGCCGCGTCCGTAAGCACCGCTGGTATTGAGAGTTGCAGTGGCGGTAAATATGCCTGTACGCTCCCTTTTTGGAGCCTAACGCAGCCCTTCTGTGAACTCTAAATACCAGCGGTATTTAAAAGGTGCGGGAGAAAAAAAGCACGCGTAACTAACGCACCCCTTTGGCTGCAGAACTCTAAATCTAGCGGTATCTGATTACAAAAAATAAAAAATACTAAATTACAAAAAATAACAAACACTAAATTATGAAAAATAACAAACAAAATTATACAAAATAAAAAAGAATTACACCTAATCTAATAGCCCTATCAACATTAAAAAGCCTACCCAAAATTAAAAAAAATAGCCTACAATAAACTACCAATAGCCCTTAGTTAAACAGTTCTTTTACCTGTAAAAAAAATACAAAGACCCCCAACAGTAAAACCCACCACACAACCAACCCCCCAAAATAAAAAACTAACTCTAACAAAAACCTAAGCTACCCATTGCCCTATAAAGGGCATTTGCATGGGCATTGCCCTTAAAAAGGCATTTAGCTCTTTTTCTTTGCCCTGAAAAGGGCATTTAGCTTGTTAGCGAAAAGCCCAAACCCTAAACTAAAAAAAAAGCCACTCAAAAAAATCATTAAAAAAACCTATCACTAACACCCCCGAAGATCCACTTACAGTTTTTGAAGTCCCGCTTGAATCATCATCATCCAGGCGGCGAAGTCCTCATCCAGGCGGCGAGAAGTCTTCATCCAAGCAGCCTCTTCTATCTTCATCCAAGCGGCAAAGTCCTCATCCAGGCGGCGAGAAGTCTTCATCAGGGCTGAAGAGGTGGGGGTTTTTTAGTTTAGGGTTTGGGCTTTTCGTAAAAAAGCTAAATGCCCTTTTCAGGGCAAAGCAAAAGAGCTAAATGCCCTTTTAAGGGCATTGCCCATACAAATACCATTTTCAGGGCAATGGTTAGCTTAGGCTTTTTTTAGATAGTTTTTTTATTTTGTGGGTTTGGGGATGTTGGGTATTTGTAATGTTAGTGGGTCTTTGTATTTTTTTTTTCCAGGTAAAAGAGCTGTTTAACTTAGGGCAATGGCCTACAAAAGGCCCTTTTAAGGGCTATTGGTAGTTTATTCTAGATAAGGTTTTTTTATTTTGGGGTGTTTTTTTTTTAAAATGGGTATTAAAATAGGAATATTTATTTTTGATAATTTGTTTGTCATTTTGTGTAATGTATTTTTTTCGTTTTGGGGAAGGTTTTTTTTTTTAGATAAGGGCTTGGGCATTTCACAAAAGAGCTGAATGCCCTTTTAAGGGCAGGAAAAAGAGCTAAATGCCCTTTTAAGGGCAATGCTCATACAAATGCCCTTTTCAGGGCAATGGGTAGATTAGGTTTTACTTTATTTTTATTTTGTCGGTTTGGGGGGTGGGGATTTATATAATGTTAGGGGGTGTTTGTTTTGTTTTGTATCAAAGGAGCTGTTAACTTTAGGGAAATGCCCTACAAAAGGCCCTTTTAAGGGCCCACAAAAGGCCCTTTTAAGGGTCCTGGGTAGTTTATTCTAAATAAGGCTTTTTTATTTTGGGGTATTTTTTTTTTAAAGGGTATTAGAATAGGAATAATTTTTATTGTTTTGTATAATTTCGTTTGTTATTTTTTGTAATGGTAGGTTTTTTTATTTTTAGTAATTTTAGTGTTTGTTATTTTTTGTAATGGTAGGTTTCTTTTATTTTTTGTAATGTTAGGTTTTAGTGTAAGGCAGGTTCAGTTTTATCTCACAGGTAAGTTTGTATTTATTTTAACTAGGTAGTTAGTAAATAGTTAAAGGGACACTGAACCCAAATTTTTTTCTTTCGTGATTCAGATCGAGCATGCAGTTTTAAGCAACTCTACTCTACTTTCTCTTGCTATCTTTATTTGAAAAAGAAGGCATCTAAGCTATTTTTTGGTTCAGAACTCTGGACAGCACTTGTTTATTGGTGGGTAAATGTATCCACCAATCAGCAAGAACAACCCAGGTTGTTCACCAAAAATCGTCCGGCATCTAAACTTACATTCTTGCTTTTCAAATAAAGATACCAAGAGAATGAAGACAATTTGATAATAGGAGTAAATTAGAAAGTTGATTAAAATTGCATGCTCTATCTGAATCATGAAAGAGAAAAATTGGGTTCAGTGTCCCTTTAATAACTATTTACTAACTAGTCTACCTAGTTAAAATAAATACAAACTTACCTGTGAAATAAAAATAAAACATACGCTAGCTACAATATAACTATCAGTTAGTTATATTGTAGCTAGCTAAGGTTTTATTTCACAGGTAAGTATATATTTTGTTTTAAATAGGAATTATTTAGTTAATAGTTGTAAGTTTAATTTAGGTCTATTTTAATTATGTTAAAGTTAGGGGGTGTTAGGGTTAGGGTTAGGTTTAGGGTTACGTTAGGGTTAGGTTTAGGGGTGAATATATAGTTTAATTTACGTTGTTGCGATGTGGGGGGCTGGCGGTTTCAAGGTTAATAGGTTTGTTTAGTGGGAGTGATGTGGGAGGCCAGAGGTTTAGGGTTTAATAACTTTATTTAGTGGCAGCAATGTAGGGGAGCAGCGTAATAGGGGTTAATAGATTTATTATAGTGTGGGTGATTTTGGGGTGCAGGGGAATAGGGGTTAATAACTTTAGTATAGTGGCGGCGATGTTGGGAGTGGCAGATTGGGGTCAATAGCTTTATTTAGGTGGCGGCGATATCGGGAGCGGAAGATTAATGGTTAATAACATTATGTAGGTTGCGGCGATGTTGGGGGCGGCAAATTAGGGGTGTTTAGACTCGGGGTTAATGTTAGGGTGTTAGGTTTAAACATAACTTTATTTTTTTCCATAGACATCAAAGGGGCTGCATTACGGAGCTTTTAATTCCGCGATAGCAGGTGTTTTTTCTGACCCGCTCTCCCCATTGATGTCTATGGGTAAAGCGTGCAGGAACACGTCAAAACAGCGCTTGTATTGTGTGCGGTATGGAGCTCAATGCAGCCATATCACACGCACAAGACGGCTGTTTCAAAACTTGTAATGGCTGCGCTATAGGGGGTTAAATAAGGCAACTTTTGTTGCATTGGTTAATATCCCTATAGCGCGTATAACTTGTAATCGAGGTGTGTGTTTGCTAAAGAGTAATTCTCTTCTGACTTGCCCAGATGTCAATTGACATATTGGTGGAAAATTTGCTAAAACGACTCCACCTGTACTGGGGATGATAATAATAATAATAATTTTATCACTTTCAATTTGTTCAATAAACTTTTTAAGACTAGCAAAATTACACTTTTTAAGAAATAGTTTGGTTTAACACACACACATAGATTTTACTCCCAGTTTTTCAAATGGCAGATGAAGGACACATAATCTTGAAAACATTATTTGATGCTGTTACCAGTACAGTAAGGCACAATCTGCCTGCAGCTAATGGTTGGAATTGCAAAAGCAAACATGCCAATTGTCAATAAACATCTGCAAAGAATAGCTGTCAGGGTTTTCTCTCTGTTGTGTTTGCCATGTGCTGCTGGCAGCCATTTTACTCACCTCTTTTTCTGACTATGGTGCATTGTGGGGGATGCTGCTCATTACCTGCACTTCCTTTTATGGCCAGACTGGTGTGCATCATCCATGTGAGACAGGATGCAGTCTCAGAATTGTGATGTCATCACTTATTATTTAAAAGGCCTCTGTTCAGTATGCTTTGTCTTTGCGTTGTCTCAGACCTGTTTGTGAGAGTTCTTGTGTATTACCTGGCTGCCTGACGTCCTTCCTGGTTCCTGATCCCTGGCTTGTTCCTGACTCTGCTGTTTTCCTTGTTCCTGATTCCGTCTCGTCTGACTATTCACTTTGGCTCCTGACTTGGCTCGTCTGACTACCAACTCTGATTTTGACTCCTGGCTTGTTATTTGACTTGTGGACTTTTTATTATTTTTTGCTATTAATAAAGGTGTGATTATTTTTGCACTTCTCGTCTCAGTCTGATTCCTGGCACCCTGACAATAGCACATGCAGTCCTGTATCTCCCTGTCATAGATTACAAATGATCTAACTATAGTGAAATTTAATAAAAAATATGATTTTTTTAAAAGCTGTTATTGAACTTTTAACTGAAAAGTACAAAAGCCGGCACAATCACCAGTCATGATACTAGCATGTCATTGTCACATGATCCAACAACACAGTGGTGGCAGTTCAGGTGGAAAAGAGCTTGTGCAAGACACACACATATATATGTGACTCTCTGGAATTGTGCTTTGGAAATCTTCTGCTTACTTGGGGGGGGGGGGGGGGGACACACACAACTTTTTTGCATGTAGGATGAAATTTGAAAGTGTCCTTTTAGAACAGAGAAGTCCCCAATGTATTTGAAAATAAATATGCTCTTCACTACAGTTCATTTTGCGTGTGACCAGTACAGGCACTTATTAATCACTATCGTAGAGACATGAAGCATTTGTTTACACAGCAACCAAGGGTGACTAGTAATGTCGGCACGCGGTGCTTACCACCAAAGTCTGCTAGTGATAGTTGTTGGGCACAGTTGTATAACTAAGGGGTATTTTTGGTGCTGTTTGAAGGACCTTATGGCACCCTATTTGTGCAGGGTCTTGGCGCACATCCACTTGTAAATAAACAAAACATTTTTAAATGTTACAAAAAATTGCCTAAAAAAACACCTATGCTTTTATAATAAAATTGGGATCTTAGTCACAGAATATCGCCATATTCTGCTTAGCCAGTCACCAACTTACAAGGTGTCCCAATGTTGACTAGTCCTAACACTACAATAGTTTACCTTTATGGGTTAAATCCTTCCTGCTTTTTCTCTTTATAATAGAATGACTGACTTTATATTTACAACTCCATTACAATGTCATGAGAAAACCTGAGCTTGGGTGGGATGCTTTAACCAATGGAAGATGGTCAGTCTCCCTTTTCTTTTTTTTTTTTTTTTTGGTTTTAAATGCTTTATTGAAAAACGTATAAATAATACAAACATGAGAATTTGCAAAATGGTACATATGCATCAGTCTTTTGTTTTGTTTTGGCAATTCTATAAATTACAAGGGAATAACAAAGAAAGTTTAATTGACATACAGAGAGAAAGGTAATTCCCTTTTTTTTTTTTTATAATAAATAAGATACCCTTTATGGGTCAACAACGGTGAGGATAATTATTGGTTAAATAAAAGAAAGTATCTAATTAGGTATTTAACTGTGTAAAATATAGTCTGGTTACATGATTCCTGCAGGTAGAAAAGAGAAGGGTTGTAAGGTCGAGAAGATAGGTGGAGAGTCGGTTGGGGCTGAAAGGTCCATTGTCGTTTGTAAGCAATGGAGTGTAAAGGTAGGTATGTAAAGAAAAGGTATTGTAGGGTTCCTTATGTTGTATGTGGGGGTTGTGTGTGATTGAGGTATTCTTCCCATAGGAAGCAAATGGAGTGGTAGTCGTCTGTCTGTTTATTGCGGTTGTAGTGGTGTTTTTCTAGTTTGAGGGACTGAGAGGTCGTTTCTTTCCAAATTGAGACTGACGGGAGGCTATGGTTTTTCCAGTGCTTTGGTATCAATCGTTTTGCTGAGTTTGTCATAATAGTTAGTAATGCCAGTCTTAGTTTACATTTTATTTTAGTGAACTTGTTAAAAAGGAAAAACCAGATATTTAGTTCAAGATTTGTTGATAAGAAAATTTCAAATTCTACTTTGATTGATTCCCAGTACTCTTGGGCGACAGGACATGTCCACCATATATGTGTTGGGGTGCCTATGTCGTTGCAGCCCCTCCAACAGTTTGGTGAGAGCTCGGGGAGAATGGCGTGTAGTCGGTATGGGGTGTAATACCATCTGTACAGAAGTTTGACGTTCATCTCCATTATATAAATGGAGGATGAAGATTTTGTCATATAGTGAACGATCTGCAGCCAATCTTTATGGGTTTGAGTGGAGCCGATCTCTTTTTCCCACTTTTGTATGTAAGAGGGGAGGGAGAGATGATACGTTTGCATGAGTAGTCGATGTGTGAATGAAAGGAAGCCTTTGCTCAATGTTTCGTTAATGCAGCTGCTTTCGAAGCTGGTTAAAGGGCGTGTGAGTTGGGTTTTCTTGGGGTGTTTAGTAATGAAGTCTGAAAGCTGTTGGTGTTGGAACCAGTTTAATTGTGTGGTCCCTAGTGTTGATATGATTTCGGGTAGAGTCTTGGGTTTCCCGTTTATAAGTATTGCGTGGCAAGGGAAGCCCCTGGATATATAGGGGGTTTGGGTTACTTGTGGGAGAAGTTTAACAGGGAGGTCGGGATTGTCGTAGAGGGGGGTTAGTGGGGAGGGTATTGTTGATATGTGGTTATGGCGTTTAATGTGCAAGTCCCACATCTTGAATGTCTCTTTGGTTACAGTTGAGAGGTGCATTGGTAGGTTTCGTTTATTGGATGGTAGCCAGCATTTGCTGCTCAGGTGGGTGGTGGAGGATAGTAAGTGCTCAAGGAGCACCCATTCTTTATGCTCTGAGTGTCTACTCCAGTGGATAATTCGGGAGTAGAAGGAGGCTAGTCTGTATTGCATTAAGTTTGGGATCCCTAGGCCGCCTAGTTCTTTGGGGCGGTATAATGTGGCAGTGGCTATTCGAGGTCTCTTATGTTGCCAGATGTAGGAGATAATAGATTTTTGAAGTTTATGAATTAGGGGGTTTGGGGTGGGAATTGGTAGGGTTTGAAAGAGGTATAATAACTTGGGAAGGAGGGTCATCTTCACTGAATTGATCCTACCCAGCCAAGAGATAGGCTTGTTGCTCCAAGATCTAAGTAAAGCAGTTGTTGTGTTAAAAATGGCTTTGAAATTTAAGTCGAGTATGACCTGTAAGTGCGGGGAGATGTGGACACCTAGATACTTGATGGATTGGCGTTGAAGGCGAAAGTGGGCTACTGATCGTATTGCATCCAGGTCGTCCTCGCGTAGCCCTATGGGCAGTAATTCTGATTTTGTAATGTTGATTTTAAAGTTGGAGAAGGCGCCATAAGTGTGGAGGGTTTGCATAAGTGATGGAAGTGACAATTCGGGTTGTGTGATGGTGAGAAAGAGATCGTCAGCGTATAGAGTGACTTTGTATTCTTGGTGTGCTATTTTGATTCCATGTATAGCCTCATTGTGCCTGATGTAGGAGGCAAGGACCTCCATGGCGAGGACAAACAAAATAGGGGAAAGGGGGCATCCCTGTCGTGTGCCATTTGTGATGTCGAATGGTCGGGAGAGTGTATCATTTAGTTTGATTTTTGCCTGGGGGCGGTTGTAGAGGGAGAATATTTTTCCTATGAACGATTGTTCAAAGCCAAATTGTTTTAGTGTCGTCTGTAAAAAAAGCCAATCCAGCCTATCAAAGGCTTTCTCCGCATCCATGGAGATGAATGCGGAGGGTATGCCTTTAGTGGCAGCGTATTCCATTAGAAGAAGGATTTTGGTGGTGTTGTCTTTGGTTTCTCTAAGGGGGGTGAATCCAGCTTGGTTAATGTGTACGATTGGCGGCAGTATGTTATTGATACGGGTGGCAAGTATCTTGGCGTATAACTTGATGTCTGTGTTTAAAAGGGATATTGGGCGGAAATTGGCAGGTGTGGTGGGGGGTTTGCCTGGTTTCGGTAATACAGCAACTTGTGCTTCTAGCATTGATTGAGGGAAAGGGTTAGTTTCTGATACCTCGTTAAAAAGCAGAGTAAGATGGGGTAGGAGTAGGGAGGAGAAGGTGTGATAATATTTCCCTGTGAAGCCGTCTGGGCCGGGGCTCTTCCCGTTGTCAAGTGATTTAATAGCCACAAGCATTTCGGACTGGGAAATAGGGCTGTTAAGATGTCGAGTTTGCTCAGGTGTTATTTTGGGTAACTGTGCTTGCGCAAGATAAGAGAGTAGTTCCGGGGAGGGCCCATTTGGTGTGGAATTTTTGTTGATGTTATAGAGTTTTGAATAATAGTCATGGAAAGATTGTAAGATGTCGGTAGTGGTAGTGAGAGTAGCGGGGGGGTGGGGTCGCTTAATTTCGTTTATGTATGCTTTTAGTCTCTTTTTTTTTAAGGCCCTGGCTAGAAGCTTGCCTGATCTATTGCTCTCATGAAAGAACATGCTGTTGGTTTTCGTCTTAAGTGACTGGTATTCAATTTGAAGAAAGTTATCTAAAGCTTGTCTGGCATCTTGTAGGCTAGCTGTTATTAGCGGATCAGTTGGGGACAACTTATGGGCTAAATCTAGGCGAGCAAACGTGTCTGAGAGCTCTTTATATAATTGTCTCTGCGACTTCTGGTATTGATTTTTTAGTTTAATTAGCTCCCCTCTGATCACGCACTTATGTGCTTCCCAGATCGTGTATTTATTGTCTACCGAGAGTGTATTTAAGTGGAAGTATTCCTGTATGGTGGAGCTAATCTTTGTTATGGTGGCTGGGTCGTTTAGTAAGTTATTATCTAGTTTCCATATGTATGGTGTTACGGGTGTATCTGGCCAAGAGATTTTGAGTTTTACTGCGGAGTGGTCGGACCATGATGTGGGGGAGATATCACATCTTTTAACCAAGGATAAGGATGCTTGGTTGGAAAAGATATAGTCTAAGCGACTGTACGTCTTGTTGGGATGTGAAAAGAAAGTATAATCCCTAGTGTCCGGGTGGATGAAGCGCCAAGTGTCGTGTAGGTTAAGGTTTCGTAATCCTACCCAAAGTGTGTTTGTGATTTTTTTGGAGATAGCAACATTGGGGTTAGAGCTATCCTTTATGGGTTGCAATGGCACATTGAAGTCGCCAGCGAAGAAAGTGGGGCCCTTTGCGATGTCGACTATTCTATTAAGTGTATATTTGAAGAAGGGGGTTTGATTAGTGTTTGGGGCGTAAATGTTGATTAATGTGATTGGCCTGCCAAAAAGCAGTCCCACTAGGGCGAGGAACCTGCCATCTGAGTCTTTCGCTGCATGTAACAGGGTGAAGGGGAGCGATTTGTGAATTAAAATGCTGACCCCACCGCTCCTAGAAGTATTAGAACTGTGGTAATGTGTGGTGTAGGTCTTACCAAAGTACTTGGGTTCCCTATTGCGTCTGAAGTGGGTCTCTTGTAGAAACAAGATATCGGCCTGTCTTTTGGATAGGTCAAGTAAGGCTTTTGATCTTTTGTGTGGAGAGTTCAGTCCCTTTGCATTTTGCGTAAGGAGGGTTAGTGTTCTTGTCTGGTCAATGGTGTCTTTGGACGTCATGGTGTAGTGATGGTTGATGTTTTGACAAGATGAAGCAGTATAGTAGATGTGGACCTGTTTTGGTAGAGTACAGTCTGTGTAACAGATAGAATACCTGCAGGAGTATAAAAAGGTGCATGAAAAGTACAACAATATGAACAATAAATCGTGGTTAACATTATAACATTGATGATTGTAACAAACATGAACTGAACTATGAAGAACAACAAACAAATGGTGAAAAAGTCTCTCATCCTATTGTAGGGCATAACTGAGAGCAGTGCGGGGGTAATACCGCAAAGAGCCCTAATAGTTTTTTTTTTTTGCTTAGGGTTAATTTGACAGACATCCTGGCTTGGGGTAGGTGATGGGAAGGGAGGGAGGGAAGGGGGAGGGGGGGTGGGGGGCAGTGGGGGAAGGGTGCTGGGAGGGGGGTGAGAAGGTAAGTGGTAGATGGGAGAGAACAGAGGGCATAGCATTCAATTATATTCATCCAAATTAAAAAGAAAACATTACCCAAAGTTCAAAGTGATGTGCAACGTCTCTGAGGGTTGGAATATAGGTAGTTCGTCTTTAAGGCGACTGGCTGCAGGAGGAGGTAGGGCTAGAGGGGAGTTGGCTTCTAGCTGCTGTATTCGAAGGCTTGGTTTTTTTGTGAATGGCAGTGTGCCAAGACTCTGCCGGATTGCTCAGTCTCTTGGGGTTTTGGGGTGTTTTCTGCCCCGGAGGGGGTGTTTCTTTAGGGGGATCCAGTCCAAGTGATGAGCAGAATGATTGAATGTCCTCTGGAGATTTGCAGACTACGCGGGTGTTGTTGCTGATAGTCCAGACGTTCGTAGGGAAGCCCCATCTGTATGGAATCTTCTTGTTTCTGAGTAGGGTTGTAAGGGGTGAGAATTCTTTCCTGCGTTGCAGGGTCCGAGTTGACAAATCTTGAAAGAATTGTCATACGTTGCCCCTGAAACGTATAGGTTGATTTTTGCGAGATTGATTCAAGAGCATTTCCTTTTCTTGGAATACTTTGAAGCGTATCACAATGTCTCTAGGTGGGGCTGAGTCGGGTGGCTTTGGTCGCAATGTCCTGTGTGCCCTGACCCATTGGATATCATCTGGAAAGGATGAGTCTTTTAAATGGCGGAATAGGTCTTGGAGATAGACTGGAAAGTCTCTAGGTAGAATTGATTCAGGTACCCCCCTGATGCGCATGTTTTTGCGCCTGCTGCGGTTCTCTAAATCGTCTAATTTTTCTTGAAGTGAGAGGATAGTTTCATGTTGGGAAGCGAGCTGCTCGTTTAGTTGATGTACATCCTCTTTGATAGTGTCCTGATTACTCTCCAGGGTTTCAACCTGAAAACCTAATGTGTGAATGTCCTGTTTCATTTCCGCAAGTTCCTCTCTTATGCAGGATCGTACTATGTCCGCAATATCTTGTTTTGACGGCAAATTTTTGAGGAAGGTGGGTGAGAGTGGACAGTTTTCTGACTGGGTGTTGCTTGCTTGCAGTTCTTGTGAGTGTGCAGGGGGGGGATTTTTCCCTGGGCCTGCGGCTGGTAGGAGAGATTGGGTCAGGGCATTGTAGGAAAGAGGACATAGTGAGGGATTTGCCTGTTGCTGGTTTGATCAATTTGTCTTGTTTTGTATTGCGCTTTGACGTCATTTTGGATAGTATGTGGGTCAGATAGGTGGCAAGGTGATAAACGAAGAAGAAAGTGGGGTGACCTTGCACTGGATGGTGTCACCTTATTGAGGACGATTGGCAGATGTTTGGTTAAGGCTGCAGGTGGAACAAGGCAGCGTGTATATGAGGAGCTGGTTCCTGGAGAATTAAAAGAGGGTAGTGTCTTTATTTTGTTGTATTCTCCCTTATTCTTTTAGTTTTTCTTTTGTGTCTTTGTATTCCTGCCTTTCTTTCCCCTCCTTTTGATTTATGCTTGTTTTACTCTGTCAGAGGTTAATAACCCATGTGAGGGGGGGCCTCCCGTGAGGGTATTTTAGGCTTGTAAGGTGCAGTCTTAGGTAGGCTTAGACACTAGCTAAGTGTGGGCAGCAAAGCTTGCTGTTTTCTGCTTTGTCTTTAATGATAGGCCCAAACCCCAGATAAGGTTGCCCTTTAGTGTGAGAGTTTATGAAGGTTGATGAAGGGGGTACAGGGGCCTGCTCGGCAATACCGCTGTGTTGTGGGCAGAGGCTGTATAGTTGCTGGCTTACCCGGGTCCGTTTTGAGTGCCGCGGTAGGCCCAATCCCCGGCCTAAAGTTGCGGCCGCTATCCGGTTCTCTGTGCGGCCTGGTGGGAGATCAGTCCGGACGGTAGGTTAGGCTGTAGGGAGGTGATCCGCTGTATTGACGCCTCTGTAGGGGCTCCGGGACAGGCGGTAAGGTCCCAGGAAAGGTGGGTGGTGAGTCTGGTGCGAGGTGCGGCCTGTGGCGGCTGTGTGGATACTGAGTTCTAAGTGCTCCGGAGCGTTACAAGTTTGCCCCGCTGCCCTTTCTAGGGTTTAGATACTTAAGTGCCAGTGCCTATGAAGGCGATTCTGCGGTGGATGGCCAGGATATTTGTGTGATTGAGGGCTGTTTGCGGCGGAGCTCCGGAGTTAAGCTGCGCTCATGTCAGCTGCCGGCTCCGCCCCCCAGTCTCCCTTTTTTAAATAAAAATTCACAAAGTTTGGTTTAGCACACCTTACAAAAAGTTGTTAGACTTTTTATGCGTTGTGTTAATAATTTTGTTTTATAATTTTCCCTATGGGCTTTGCACCCAGGATTGACCGGGTTAACTGATAATTAATACAGGGAATAAAAAGGAAATGCAGGGTTGTGCACAACTGATTTCTGAAGGTTTAAAGTTCACTGGGGTTGATAAGGACGACTGCCACAGCTGTGATGTTTATCAGCGAAATTACTCCACAGCATGAAAACAGAAAGTAGTTTTATTCAAGCATCCATTTAATACAACTACAAGGTTTTTTTGTCAGAGAAAGAAGGTTCCCAGTTTATTCTAATAAATTATTTTACTCACAAAACGATTTCAACATGAAATAAATTCTACTCTTTAAAAATCCATTTATCAAAAATCCAAATCACTTATAATAAAACATCACATTATTTAGCCAGAATTAGAATTTCCACTGAAGTTAAAAATGTAATTAAAAAAAATAACCAGATTTTTCTTCTCCCCAGAATCCCAAGGCAACTGTGTGTTGTGAACCCTAAGGAGCAATGTGTTGCCTAAGGGCGCTTACAAATATTGCTGCAGTGGTGCTTAATGGTAAAAATATGTTTAAAAGATGCTTAGAAACAGCATTATAAGCATGTGATAAAATATTCCAAATGTATCCAGTACTTCCAATAGACTATAAAAGCAGTATAGATAAACTATAAAGCATAGTACAGATGCATAATAGGCACTTTGAATGTGTGTGTATTTCTGAGTGTCTGTTAGTGCGTATATGTTTCAGTGTGTCTGAGTATTTCTGTGTGTCTGTGCTTGTGTGTGCCTTTGAATGTTTCTGTTTGTGTGTGTCTCTATGAGGGTGTGTGTGTGTGCCTTTGAATGTTTTTGCTAATGTGTGCCTGACTGTTTCTGCAGACTTTTAAGTATCCAGCAATTCAACAATTGAACCTCTATCTGGTTCATATATGTGTTAATTTGGCTTTGGTTCAAGCCAGTGCCTCACCAGCCACTGACCTCACCGCATGTCACTGCGTGTGGGGGTTTATATGTTGGGTTGTTACGTAGTATAGGGGTAGTTTGGGGGGTTGTAGTGGTATAGGGGTTAATAGGTTAGGGGGCTTATTGTGTTGGGTGGTTGAGGCATGTAGGAGTTGATAGGTTAGGGGCTTATAGCGTTGGGGGTTGTGGCGGTGTTGGAGTTAATAGGCTAAGGGGCTTATTGTGTTGGTGGGTTGTGGTGGTGTAGGGATTAATTGGTTAGGGGGTGGTTAGGTCTTTAGATTATAGTAGATTAGGGGTTAATAGTGTAGGTTGCACTGGGGGTGAGGGCAAGTAAATGGTTAATAGTTTATTTCAGTATTGAATTTATATCATATTTTAAAATTATCTGCATTATCATGTATAATGCATATTATTTTAATAAGAAAGCGTGTACTACCGGCATGGTAAAAGTAAACGGTAGAAACAGGGTCTTTTAACAGACGCCTCTGAGGTGAGGTATACAACAGCGTGGAGGGAGCATGAACCTACGGGGAAATCCAGAGCAACAGCAATGTATCGCAGCCCCTAAAGCACCTAATTGGTATGGGGATGATTGTGGATCGCAACCGGAATACAGAGTGAGTTTAAGTGTTTTTTCTAGTACCGCTATCTCTGCTTGGCTTGTGACTCTTTCATATTTGCTTTTGTGCATGCATCCACGCTCATTTGTCTGTGTTAGTTTATGCCTCTATAGCTGCTCTCAGATCTCAGCAACTGCTGTCATTACTTGTTTATCAATGCACTAGAGGAAATTTGCTCTGCTTTTCTTTCATATTATTTTAAGGATTGTATCTAATTTAAAATGTAGTTATTTTTTATTACTATTTCTATAATTTTAAGCATAAATATATATATATTTTTTATTTATGTTTAAAATAATAAAATGAACAATATAAAATAGCTACATTTCAAATTATATGCAATGCTTAAAATAATATGCATTAAATAATTTTAACATTGGATATAAATGTAGCAATATTAGTTATAATAGGGAGGTTTTTTTATATACTTTATTAGTTAGGTAGATTGCAGACATTACGTAGGTGTAGGCATTCTGTGGGAGTTAGCCAGGCGTTCCAGGTGGAGTATAGGGAAAACATGACGTAGATGAAGGCGATATTATGGAATTAGCTGGGCAGTAGTTAAGACGTGATGTAGGTGTAAGTGATATTAGGGAGTTAGCTGAGCATTTCAGGCGGAATATAGCTAAAGTATGATGTAGGTGAAGACATTCTGTGGGAGTTAGCTGGGCGTTCCAGGGTGAGTAACCGGTACTTTAATTGGGATACATTGCCAGCAGTGCAATATATTCCAATCTCTGAAGTACAGGTTACGAGTAGGGAGCCAGCCATGTTTGTCTCGACTTTACTTTACAGTGTGAGGCAGGTAGTGTAGATGTAGTTGCAGTGAGGTCACACAGGCATTATTTTAAGTGTTCCGACACAGAAACCATGTTTGGTTTCAGTGAGCGCACTGTCTGCGCTGTGTAGGAACACTTCAAATACAAATTCAAATATATTCCTTTAAGACACTGGCCGAGTATGGGTTTACATTGACTTATTGTATTAGATTTCAGCAGTTCACCAGGACGCTGTGAAGCAATTTTTTCTATGACACATTATATACATTATATATATATATATATATATATATAGACCTTAGTGAAGGACACTGATGCAGATACCACTGACCCTATAACCAGCCCTCCTCTGGCTATACCCATGTGCCAGTATCACTACTGTCTCATTATATAGAGCTGGGTGTTATTATACTGATACAGATACCACTGACCCTATAACCAGCCCTTGTCTGGCTATACGCATGTGCCAGTGTCACTACTGTGTCATTATATAGCGCTGGGTGTTATTATACTGATGCAGATACCACTGACCCTATAACCAGCCCTTGTCTGGCTATACGCATGTGCCAGTGTCACTACTGTGTCATTATATAGCGCTGGGTATTATTATACTGATGCAGATACCACTGACCCTATAACCAGCCCTCCTCTGGCTATACCCATGTGCCAGTGTCACTACTGTGTCATTATATAGTGCTGGGTGTTATTATACTGATGCAGATACCACTGATCCTATACCCAGCCCTCCTCTGGCTATACCCATGTGCCAGTGTCACTACTGTGTCATTATATAGCGCTGGGTGTTATTATACAGATGCAGATACCACTGATTCTATAACCAGCCCTTCTATGGCTATACCCATGTGCCAATGTCACTACTGTGTCATTATATAGCGCTTGGTGTTATTATACAGATGCAGATACCACTGATTCTATAACCAATCCTTCTCTGGCTATACCCATTAGCCAGTGTCACTACTGTGTCTTTGTATAGAGATGGGTTTTATTATACAGATGCAGATACACATCCAGTATTTCACTCAGGCTTTATTTATTCCATAACTTATCACCCAATATCACCAGCAGTCTCTTGACAAGCCACTAACTTTATTCACACTACATATTTTAACCTGTGTTAACCTGCTTTCTCAGTATTAGAATATAACTAGCATTCCTTAGATAGACTGGATATATAGTTTAGTGGCATATATCTGCTGAGAAAAACAGCCCTTATAAGTAATAAAATAACAGCTCAATGGGAGATACAATATTTAACACACACAGGCCACTTTTGGACCTCTGCAATTAAACAGAGTAGGCTGCTATCAGGAAAGAATCATGTCTAGAGACAATATTGTGTGTTTCACAAATCAGCTTGTCTGCCTAAATAATATATTACATGCAAGTAGTCTCAGTGGAAATACAGACGCCACTGTAACTATAAATGAGCGAGGGAAAACTAGTGTGTATATCCATATAAATACTGTCCCCAGTGTCCTCAATATAGTTCCAGGCAGACTTGAAAGGGAAACCATCATGAGAGAGCAATAAGAAGTATTGACAGGTGGAGGGGTTGTAGCACAATATCGGTCAAATTAGCTAAGGCAATAACATGTACGGATAATGGGCTGTAGAACTGCCTCAACCATACTATACATCCTTTACTCCCTTCCAAAAGATAACACTAAGTTTTTAGGGGTTAGACTCTAGATAGTCCCAGTGGCAGCTGTAATACAGATTAGTTCTCTAGGCTTAACCCTCTACATATTCATATACAGTACATAAAGCCGCAAAGGTAAAAAGGGTTTATCATACAACTACTTATTGTACATTTAATTAACATACTAGAAAGTATGCAGTAGTTGTTTTTCTATGCATACATTTGTATTTTGGGTGATATAGGTCTGACAGGTAGACCTAACTATTTAACTATTTATCTAACTCAATTTAATTTGAGGAAACTATTACAATGCTTATCATACAACAGCATAAACACAGTACAGTTTCTAAAGTATAATACTCAGCATCAGACTCAGGAGTGATCATTATGGGGAATATGAGTATTATCTAGTTGATCTTAACATACTGTCCGGCATAAAGCAGCACCGCTACCAAGTTGAGGCGGAAGAGATGTCTCTAACTCGGACTAGCATAGTACAGTTATCTCTACACTTATCCAATGCCTAAGCGCTGGTGCAGGAAGACTCTGCAGAAACATCTAGGTATGTCCCGGGAATCATAACTCCCAGTTCCGTATAGGGCTCTAGGCTCTTGTAAGCCGCTGAAAAGACCACTCTACCACGAGCAAAAGGGCAGACAGTCCAGAGAAGTTGCAGCTCCCACAGTTGCCATCCGAGCTTCCAGGTTAGAAAAGTTATGCCCTAAGGTGACAGAGTTGCACACACGGAAGCCGGCCGCTCTCCCCTGTGCCACAGCATGGAATAAGATGCCTGTGTCTTGGCTATCATCTAGGGGACATCTGTGGAGCGTGTTGTCCAGCTGGTACTGATCGATAGAGGATCCACGGTTCTCTCCTGAGTAGAGCATGCCCTCAAGGGGGGCACATTTCTGCAAGGCAACTGAGTCGCAAACGTCTCCCCATCCTCCTTTCTGCTCTCCTCTAACCTGTAATCGCCCTGTCCCCAAGTGAGGAGGTTGTGCCATGCTTATGTTAGTGCTGTCCCGTAGCGCATGTGAAACAGCAGGTCTGTTAGTAGCAGGTAACTGGGCACTCTTTCTCCCCATCATGTTACAACAGAGATCTGTAAGGCCGTCAAGCCTGATGCAAATTTTGCGCTCAAAATTTTTCATGAGGGCTTTGAAAATAGTACTTATTTCCTCCCTAGTGGCCAATGTTAGCACACAATAAGGTAGGTATATAGCAAAGTTAAAGCTTGTTCCTAGTCTGCAGAGATATGACAGACTTAACAGATACTTTCCATTTGTTCAACCCAGCGAACCGGAGGGGGTGTTGAATCCATACTAGGCCGCCACCAGGAACTCAACGGTCCAGACCAGACCACAAGAGACATAATATCACACAATATGTATATAGTCCTGTTCAGTATACATTCACAAGTTTGATTATAGCACTTCCATATGCAAGTGAAACAGGATTCCAACGATAATTGGTGGATTACAAAATATTCTCTTGCAGCTTCAGGTATTGCAGCCTTGCGTGGCTGCAGCCCCGACACCCCCCCCCAACCTTAATCTTAATCACCAATGTCCAGTGTCTCTCTCTGGGAGAATGAAAGGGACAGTCAAGTCCAAAAAAAAAACTTTCATGATTCAAATAGGGCATGTAATTTTAAACAACTTTCCAATTTACTTTTATCACCAATTTTGCTTTGCTCTCTTGGTATTCTTAGTTGAAAGTTAAACCTAGGAGGTTCATATGCTTATTTCTTAGACCTTGAAGGCCACCTCTAATCTTAATGCATTTTAACAGTTTTTCACCACTAGTGGGCGTTAGCTCATGTGTTTCATATAGATAACATTGAGCTCATGCACATGAATTTACAGAGGAGTGAGAACTGATTGGCTAAATACATGTCTGTCAAAAAAACTGAAAAAGGGGACAGTCTGCAGAGGCTTAGATAGAAGGTAATAACAGAGCTAAAATGTGTATTATTATAACTGCGTTGGTTATGCAAAACTGGGGAATGGGTAATAAAGGAATTATCTTTCTTTTTAAACAACAAAAATTCTGGTGTTGACTGTCCCTTTAAGTGACTAGGTTGTATGCAGATGGAGAGTATGGGAGTACAGGACATGCACTTGTAACATCCAGAGAGGGAAACACAGTCTCTAGCAAGTAGTCTAGGAGGTAGTGATTCAGACCTACCACACTGTAAATGCAGCTTTCAAACACTCACTCCAGTATTTGTGTACAAAACCAAAGATACCAGGATATGTGTAGCGCTTGGTCTTAGGGGTGACAGTATGGGCTTCTCAAGCCATTTGCATTTGCAAAAGTTCTGTCCCTCTACCCCTCCTTCAAGACGTTCACCTTCTGTGCTCCTCGGTTGGTTTGTGCAGTACAATCTGTTCATCGGCGTCCTCCCTTACTTCCTGCTTAGCCCCTGATTGGTCCGTTATAAATTATTTTATGTTTGAAGGTAAGTTTTATCTCCAGAGATGTGGGACAGCGATGGGGGCTAAATTTGCCCCATCATACGTCAACCTTTTTATGGGTTGGTGGGAGCTGTCCCACATCTATGGAAATAATAACCAGCATAGGGAACATATTGTCATGTACAAGAGGTACATTGACAATCTTATCTTTATTTGGAAGGGAGAGGCTGGCTCTGTTGAGCAGTTCATTGGTTTTATAAATGACAATAGGATTCACACATGAGTACAATAGACATACAGTAAATTATCTGGATATCTCTTTACGAGGTGTCCCTAATGGAGATGGAGGCTCAATTACAACAGAAATCTTTAGGAAACCCACTTCGGGTAACTGTCATTAAGGCTAACGCAAAAGGCCAATTCATTAGGACTCTTAGAAATTGTTCCACTACAGAGAGCTTTGATGCAGAAGCTACTGACCTTGAGAATAGAGTGGTAGCCAGAGGCTATCCAAAAACTATGATCAAAGGGGTTAAAACCTCAGTTAAAGGGACATTCCAGACAAAATTTCAATCCATATGGATTTATTTCAATTTTGAATAGAAGTATTTTTGAAATATACATGTATTAGCAAAAATGTTTCTAATAAAAGCTACAGCTGTCTCAAATATGTATTTAAGTATGCACCGTGCACCAGCGTTTTAATCACAGCACTTGCTCAGAGAGCCTAAGGTGCTTGTACCATCTGGTAATTTCTTAATTGCTGACATGATACAAGCCCCACTGGTGCTCTGAACAGGTACAGTATTTAAAATGCTGGTGAACTGAGAATGTCTAGCTATGCTTCACATGCACGTGCAGAGAAAAATGCTAACACTAAAACAGTAATAACTTTTGCTAGAAGCATTTTTGCTAAAAGATGTATATTGCAAATATGTTTCTATTCAAATATGTCATTCATCTATGTGTATTTAAATTTTGACCGGAATGTCTCTTTAAATCCCTCAGTAGGGAGGAACTTTTGGGAAAGAAAGAAAAATATCCCAATACCAAGATAAAGAAGCATACGAACAAGGCCACTTGTGTTACTTCATATAATGGCCAATATTATCAAATATGTGATTTAATATGAAAGCATTTCCCATTATTAATGGCGGATGATGGTCTTATGGAACTAACAAAGAGGGAGTGTCGCTGGGCCTATAAAAGAGGTCTGACTCTGGGTAATAGATTAGCACCCACAAAACTAAAAAGTAAGAAAAAAGAGAGCAGCTCATGGCTAAGAGTAAAAGGTGTTTTCAGGTGCCATAACTTCACTTGCAAAGCCTGTGAGTTTGTGAACACGGGAAAAGGCTTTGCCAGCACAACAACAGGGTGAAAGGTTTAGACACAAGATGTGCTATAACTGTAGGGCAACCTATGCCATTTACCTATTGACATGTACAGAATGTAATCTGCAGTATATGGGGATGATGACCCGTGAGGTTAGAACCCGAATAAGGGAACACCTGATCAATATAAAAGCAGGTTCTCTCATGACACCTCTCACACTGCATTTTAAACATTATCACAATTAAAGCCCACATAGCCTAAGGTGGAATGTTGTTGATCATATAACAGTGGGGGATGGGGGTGGAGACCGAGACCTTCTATTGGCCAAGCAGGAGACCTACCGGATCTTTAAATTGAAAATGAGATAACCCCAGGGGCTCAATAGTGAATATGATTTAATTTCTGGCAATAAAGCACAATTGGCCAATGTCTCTGGGGTTTTATTATCTATAACCTATCAACCACTAGATTAATATACCCAATAGTATTATACATAATACACATATCCCCTTCAGATTCTGAACTCACCAAGCCTTAGAACATGAACTGGTAATTTTTGGTGATTTATTTGGTTTAAATAAGTTTTCATTATGACTTTACTTTACCTAAGACTATTCAGTTTAATGAATGCTTAATAATATTCCTCAACTGTTCCACTCATAAAAGCCAAAGCATAATGTATAATTCTCAGTTGTATTCTGACATCCAACATCCTATGTTTGCTATCAGGGACGGAGACATATTATGAGTAACACTACTATTAGTATTTTTAAATAGATTTGCTTAACTACTTTGTAGTGTCTAAGGTAGCCTTATATGTTAACTACTTATTGTACATTTAATTAACATACTAGAAAGTATGCAGTAGTTGTTTTTCTATGCATGTATATGTATTTTAGGTGATATAGGTCTGACAGGTAGACCTAACTGTTTAACTATTTATCTAACTCAATTTAATTTGAGGAAACTATTTTTAGGGCAGTGACAATTCAAAATAGTTCAGTTTAAAATGTACCCATAAAATTCAGCTTACAATGGTGATATGTACTATTTTCTATTTTAATCCTGTATATCTATATATATTTATATATATGGTTGCATGAAGGGAATCATAAGTACTGTAACTTTAACTCTAGCTTCAAATGCTAGCTACATTACTCCAATAGGGGTCTGCTTTGTATTTTGTTTTTAACCAATGAGAAAATTATCTGGTGTTTAAATGATCCAACGTGTCTGACTACAGCACACAGCCGAAACGAGTCAGATGATCTGGCAGACACGCTGGGTGATGTTTGTTAATATGGATCACTTTTCCTCGTGTTTTAATGTTTTTCAATAAACTTTGAACGTTTTAACTACCTCCAGATCCTTTTATCTTTTGTTTGTTTATCTCATTTATAACTGTTCCTAATTGGCCACAGCAAGGCAGATCACATAGGAAAACAGATCAATACAGTTACAATGTGGAAGTGCCCATTATTTTGTTTATTTATTTTTTTAGAAATTATAGCTTTTTGTTTATTTCTGCAATATTTAAACAACTAATTTAATTTTGAAAAAGTAATATGTGTGTTATTCTTAGAGTAAACATTTGCTGTGATTACATAATTATGTCTAGCATTTATTTAGGGACAAATTATGAGTAGCCGGCTAACAGTTATGTGCCAGCGATATTGGGTTTATTGGGGCTGTATGCACGCATCGGATGAAGCGATCATATTAAGTTAAAAGTAAACATGATTGCTTGAGCACAATTGGAGTTAACATGCGTCATGATAACACAACCTCAGAACTCTGGTTAACTGTTTCGCAGAAAAAAAAGTGTTACAAAAGACATCAAAAATACATTTAAAAGTATAATTACACTCATAATAACACTATCTAATAAAAAATATTGTACAAAAAACGTATAAGGACTTTAACATTGAGATACATACTGTATATACTGTGTATATATATATATATATATATATATATATATAATCAATACAAATTTTTGCATAGAAAATTAGCACATCTAGGCAAGTTCCCCGCTTGCGTTTTTAATGAATTTATATATATACTGTGTATATATATATATATATATATATATATATATACACACATATATATATATATATATAATATATAATATACTAGTACTAAAGCCTGTGTACACGGGCCATTTTTTTGCAGTACAGCGGTCCCACCCCTTGCTCTCTACCCCCTCTCTTTTGCTCTCTCTTCCCCCCTCTCTTTTGCTCTCTCTTCCCCCCTCTCTTTTGCTTTCTCTCCCCCCCCCCTCCTTTGCGCTCTCTCTCCTCTCTTTTGCTCTCTATCTCCCCTCTTTTGCTCTCTCTCTCCCCTCTTTGGCTCTCTCCCCCCCTTCTTTTGCTCTCTCTCCCCCCTCTTTTGTTCTCCCCCCTCTTTTGTTCTCTCCCCCCCTCTCTTTGGCTCTCTCTCCCCCCCTCTTTGGCTCTCTCCCCTCTTTTGCTCTCTCTCCTCTTTGGCTCTCTTTCCTCTTTGGCTCTCTCTCCTCCCCCCCTCTTTGGCTCCCCCCTTTGGCTCTCTCCCCCCCCCTTTGGCTCTCTCCCCCCCTCTTTGGCTCCCCCCCCCCTCTTTGGCTCTCTCCCCCACCTCTTTGGCTCCCCCCCTCTTTGGCTCTCCCCCCCCTCTTTGGCTCTCTCCCCCCCCCCTCTTTGGCTCTCTCCCCCCCCTCTTTGGCTCTCCCCCCCTCTTTGGCTCTCTCCCCACCCTCTTTGGCTCAGTCTCCCCCCTCTTTGGCTCTCTCTCCCCCCTCTTTGGCTCTCTCTCCCCCCTCTTTGGCTCTCTCCCCTCTTTGGCTCTCTCTCCTCTTTGGCTCTCTTTCCTCTTTGGCTCTCTCTCTCCCCCCTCTTTGGCTCCCCCCTTTGGCTCTATCCCCCCCCCTTTGGCTCTCTCCCCCCTTTGGCTCTCTCCCCCCCCTCTTTGTCTCTCTCCCCCCCTCTTTGGCTCTCCCCCCTCTTTGGCTCTCCCCCCTCTTTGGCTCTCTCCCCTCTTTTGCTCTCTCTCCTCTTTGGCTCTCTTTCCTCTTTGGCTCTCTCTCTCCCCCCTCTTTGTCTCCCCCACCTTTGGCTCTCTCCTTCCCCCCTTTGGCTCTCTCCCCCCCCTCTTTGGCTCTCTCTCCCCCCTCTTTGGCTCTCTCCCCTCTTTGGCTCTCTCCCCTCTTTGGCTCTCTTTCCTCTTTGGCTCTCTCTCCCCCCCCTTTGGCTCTCTCTCCCCTCCCCCTTGGCTCTCTCTCCCCCCTCTTTGGCTCTCTCTCCTCTTTTGCTCTCTCTCCTCTTTAGCTCTCTTCCCTCTTTGCCTCTCCCCCCTCTTTGGCTCTCTCTCCTCTTTTGCTCTCTCTCCTCTTTGGCTCTCTTCCCTCTTTGGCTCTCTCCCCCCCCCCTCTCCTGCTCCCTTCTCCCCCACCTCTCCTGCTCCATCTTAATTGAAACTTTCAAGCCTTTGCCTCTCTGACCACGCCCCATCGCAGCGACGCCCGCCAGGCCATGCCCCTCGTCACACCTGACCACGCCCCTCACAACACCCGGCGATGCCCGGTCACGCCCCCATCACGACGCTCCCGTCGGCCACGCTCCCTGTCACTCCACTTCAGCCTTGCTCTGTGCTGAGTGCTGAGTGTCAGGATCCAAACGGCCAGGTATGTTTGTCACGTGCAGTCTCTACTGCGCATGACTGCATCTGACAAACATACTTGGCCATTTATTATATAGGATATATATATATATATATACACATGATGTTACTGGTCATAGAGGAGGTTAATAGTTTGGAAAAAAAAAATTTAAATTGAGCAGATAAAGCAACATAGTTACCACATTATTGTAGAAGATAAAACACAGGACTGGGTTAAGAAATTAGATATACTGGTGACAAAATATAAAAATGATTTGATTTCATTTAAAAATAAAAAAATTGTGGAAAACGTTTATAGAGAGAGATGCATCTATAAATGGTTATATGAAAAAGGAGGATACCATAGATGTAGAAATATACACCCAAATTTTTTTTAGAGTCCATTCACAGCAGTGGGGGTGACTCCTCAGAAGGAGACCAACAGAATACAAACAGGGCAGGGATAGAGACCCCATCCACCCAATCAGGTATGGCTTCTACCTCTTTTTCTGGTGTAACTACCAGAGCGGCAGCCAAGCCACCATTAGGAGGAAACGTAAATATAAATCCACTAGGAGAGGGGGCTATGGAAAAAAGAAAATTTGCAAAGAAAAAGTAAATATGATATTTAATCTGAGCAGCAGAGAGCTCTCAGAAAACAAACTAAGTCTCCTTAATCGTGGTCTGTCTTTTGTGCCCACTCCTAAGGATAACACCTTTGAAAAAATAGTGGATCTTCACAAATTACAAAGGCAATAAAAATTGAAAGATTTTTTTAAGGTTAAGATACAAGAGACAACCACGTTTATACCGTTTAGAACCCCCTTCACATTTGAACCACCTGTGACAAATCTATCTATTAAAAGTTTTACCCGTATGATGTGCCATGATTGCACTAATTGTAATGTGGAGAGTTACCCGAATTTGACCAAGGGGAACTGAAGGCCATCCAAAGTTTAAACAATGATGATAATATCATTATACGCCTTGCTGATAAGGGCAGTGGCATTGTCATTATGGATTACCTACAGTATAGAAAGGAAGCCCAACACCAATTATTAGACTTGTCAACATATGTTAAATTAAGAGGTAACCCGACACAGTCATTTAAAAAGAGCTTAGATCAGTACCTGAGGTCTGCATATGAGGCTGGATACATTGATGAGACACAATTGACCTATCTAACTACTGATTTTCCTAAGGTACCGGTACTGTACTTACTACCAAAAGTACATAAAACAATGATTAATCCCCCAGGGAGACCTATTGTCTCCGCTAGGGACTCCCTTCTCTCAAGTATAGCCAAATTTGTAGACTATTTTCTTCAACCAGTTGTTAAAAACACTGATTAATATCTTAAGGATGCCCCTAGTCTGATTACTATACTGAAACCAGCGGATTGGTGGAGCGAAGGAGATATTATGGTCACCATGAAAGTGGACAACCTGTACACCTCAATTCCTCATGATTGGGGAGTGCAGGCTGTCCGGTCCATGATCACCAACTCTGAGAATTATGTGGGTCCACCAATTGAATTCCTAATGGAATTAATGTCATTCTGCTTAGAGAAAAAGTATTTCAAATTTGAATCCACCTTCTACTTGCAAATCTCAGCTACTGCCATGGCCTCAAATATGGCACCCACGTATGCCAATTTATATATGGCGTGGTACGAGAACACTATTATGCGATTATCTGAATGTAAGGATGTCATTTTTTATACTCATTACATTGATGATGTATTTATTGTTTGACGGGGAAATGTAGGCGACCTGGAGACATGGGTTGCGAATCTTAATGGCTTGACATCACCCATTAAATTTAAATTGTAATTCTCAGAGAATAGTGTGTACTTTTTAGATCTTAACATCATGAAAATCATTGAGAATGGTAATTGTAGATTTGGTACATCTCTATATACTAAGCCTACAGATCGGAACTCTCTGTTAGAGGCACAAAGTTGCCACCCTATACATCAGAAACAGGGGATTGTCACCTCTCAACTCACCAGAGTTGTTAGAAATAATACAGAGGAGTCTATGATGTGGAGAGAAACTTGAACAAAGAGGCTATGATGAAAAATTGGTGTGAAATACCAAAAAGCTGGTCTTGAGAAAAACCCAAGATGAATTGATTAAAAGGGAAGTCACAGCTCTGCGAGCAGAGAAGATAAAATTTGTAACCACCTTTGATACAACGAATGGGGTAGTGGATGCCTCAATTAGGCAACGCTGGGAGTTGATTAAAGTAGATAAATCTCTACCATTCCAGCACTCAGACCCACCAAGGATGGCATATAGATGTGCACGTAATCTGCACGACATGCTAGTGATCAATCCGGTGAAGTGCTATCAAAAGACAACATGGTTGAAAACAGATAAGAAAGGTTGCTTCCAGTGTGGAGACTGTGTAACATGCAACAGTATGCTCAAAGGATCTTCATTTCAACATCCTCATTCTAATAAGCGATTCAAAATCAACCATTGGCTATCTTGTACCAGTGACACGCACCTAGATTACAAGTTTTGCATTTGTGTTTTAACGCTGAAAGAATTGTAATTTCAGCGTTACAACAGTACCGTAACCAATATGAGTCTTGTCAGTATAGCTGTACCGCAAGCCTTTTAGCCTGTAACGCAAAGTCAGTCCCGCACACGTAAAAGTTTTTTCATAGGACTTCCATAGCACATCCATTACAAGTTTTGCGGTGAGGCTAAAAAGCTTGCGTTACAGCCTATACCGACAAGATCCAGACCACCATCTGAGAGCAGTAGTTATGAGTTTTACGCTACAAAACTGTTACATAAAACTCTTAACTAAACTGCTACAAAGTACACTAAACACCCATAAACTACCTATTAACCCCTAAACCGAGGCCCTTCCGCATCGCAAACACTATATTAAAGTTATTAACCCCTAATCTGCCGCTCCCGCATCGCCGCAACTAATAAAATTTATTAACCCCTATTCTGCCGCTCCCCGACATTGTCACCACTATAATAAAGTTATTAACCCCAAACCACCGCCCTCCCACATTGCAAACACTATTAAAATATAATTAACCCCTAATCTGCCATCACCCACATTGCCCCCACTATACTAAAAGTTATTAATCCCTACACCGCTGCCACTATAATAAACCTATTAACCCCTAAACCGCAAGCCCCCCACCACGAAATATACTAAATTAAACTATTAAACCCTAAACCGAAAGCCCCCCACATCGCAATAAACTAATTTAAACTAGTAACCCCTAAACCTAATGCCCCCTAACTTTATATTAAAATTACAAT